>NC_068309.1:35776199-36104949 GCF_025860055.1 Xyrauchen texanus
TTATCTGCAAAAGTGGAATTTTAACCGAGTGAATGCAGTGTGACATTGTATGTTAGCGTGAAAGTTGGCCTGTGAAGTGCGACTGCTAATTTCTCTTCTATGTTCGAATGTTTGGCAGGATTATACAACTTTGAACATATACAACAATTAATAGCTGCATTTTCCAACTCGTGCAGATTATGCATCATGGATAAAAGAACCATTGAACCAGCAGATTGACTCCAGTCTTTATTCAACATCACACCACACAACACAACGCAGAGGGGTAGCCAAGTCGTAGCGACAGACACATCCACGCCCAGACCGGCTACATATATATATATAATGTCACGGATCAGCAGTGATGCAGAAAATAAGAGAGGCTTAGGACCCATACGCAGAATTAAAAATAAGGACATTTATTTTACAAAAACAAATGCAAAGACAAACTCCCACAATGGGGAAAAACAATAAAAGTAAACTACCCCGAATGGTAAAAAGTAATCCACGCTGGGGTTGGGGAAACTGGACAACAGGACCGAACATACAAAAAACAGGACCAACCAACTAGACTGACTGGAAAACTAGATGAACTGGCACTGGACAGCAAACACGAGGAGTATAAAATAGGGAGAGAAATAAAAAGGTTAACAAGACAGGGGAGGTGTGATTAATAAACTAATAATGGGCAAACAAGGAAGCGGGGTATGATGTAAGACAGAGAGACACACAGCGATAGAGAAACAAAGCAAAGCCACGTGCTCTCACAATACAACAAATACCTGAATGGCATGAGCACACATCGCCATGACAATAAGTCAATATACGCCCATACCAAACGACAAACAAGACGAGAGAATGCATAGCAACACCAAACAATGCGATGCCACACATTCTCACACTAAACGAAACCTGAGCGTACATCGTGAGGCAAACGCCACACAATACATGCAACAGGCGACAAAAACAAGACAGGACACCTGTGCTATAATTCGGCCACACACAAAACCGAAAACTCAGACTGAAGTGACAGAACCTCAGCACAACGTGAAGACAGAGCGAGTGAGTGCAACACGTGTCCGCGGTCACTTCCATAACAGTGGAGCATGAGCATCCAGACCCCGACACAGACCAAAACTGAACCAGACAGGGAAGTTGGGATCCAGACAGCATGCTCGAGACATGAAACACAAGACGGCTCACGACCATAGCACGCAACGCGTGTGTGACGCAAGGCGCACCCGCGTTCGTGAGAGACAGACATAAACTATTGATGTGCATGCTGCCAAAATGACAGAAGCGTGATGCACCCACGTCAATATCAGACAGACATGGAGCATGAGTGTCCGGATCCCGACACAGACCGAAACCGGACACAGACCGAAACCGAACCAGATAGGAAGTCAGGATCCAGACCCCATGCTCCAGACATGAAACAAGACAGATCGAAGAGCAAACGGCAGGGAATACAAACAAAACTGTGCACTCACACAAAGACACAGTGAAACACAAGACAGACATAGGATGATGATGCCACTATCCTGACAAAAACCCAGACTGACAGAGTGACAGGGCCGTCATATATATATATATACACACACACACACACACACACACACACACCACACACACACACACACGTTGAATTACAGCAAATAAAGGATGAAAATGTATTATAAATTAAATATACAGTGGCTCCCAAAAGTATTTGGTCACTTTAGGCACACTTAAAATATAAGAATGGCATTGCATAAACCATGTAACATGTATTCTACAGAAGGATAGGCCAAGCAATATTTAAGCAAAATTTCATTTCAAAAAGTGGTATGTTGGGTTTGAAATGAGAACGAATAAATATAAGCTGTGTCCAAATATTCATCCTTCCCTACTACATAGTATGCCAAAAACACAATGCCAATGGTGTAGGGTGTCCGAATCCTAAGCATTCATAAAACAGCAGGCGAGTACCATGATGATATACTACATCCTGTGAGATTCTGAAATGTGCATCCACTGGACACTTTACTATCCCGTAATGCCACAGGAGTTGCAGTGATGTCACATTCAATATCCTAAATAATTTTTCTTTAAAAACTGCAAAGAACTTAGAGTTGGGTGGCTCATTTCAACTGAAAGTATTACAGTATATACTGTATATATATATACAAAGAAAGTTCCTTGTGGTTAAATTGTCCTTTTTTTTTACAAAACCAGTGTATACTATTTTCATGGTTGTTGTTATTACGTCATACACTCACCTAAAGGATTATTAGGAACACCATACTAATACTGTGTTTGACCCCCTTTCGCCTTCAGAACTGCCTTAATTCTACATGGCATTGATTCAACAAGGTGCTGAAAGCATTCTTTAGAAATGTTGGCCCATATTGATAGGATAGCATCTTGCAGTTGATGGAGATTTGTGGGATGCACATCCAGGGCACGAAGCTCCCGTTCCACCACATCCCAAAGATGCTCTATTGGGTTGAGATCTGGTGACTGTGGGGGCCATTTTAGTACAGTGAACTCATTGTCATGTTCAAGAAACCAATTTGAAATGATTCGAGCTTTGTGACATGGTGCATTATCCTGCTGGAAGTAGCCATCGGAGGATGGGTACATGGTGGCCATAAAGGGATGGCCATGGTCAGAAACAATGCTAAGGTAGGCTGTGGCATTTAAACGATGCCCAATTGGCACTAAGGGGCCTAAAGTGTGCCAAGAAAACATCCCCCACACCATTACACCACCACCACCAGCCTGCACAGTGGTAACAAGGCATGATGGATCCATGTTCTCATTCTGTTTACGCCAAATTCTAACTGTACCATCTAAATGTCTCAACAGAAATCGAGACTCATCAGACCAGGCAACATTTTTCCAGTCTTCAACTGTCCAATTTTGGTGAGCTCTTGCAAATTGTAGCCTCTTTTTCCTATTTGTAGTGGAGATGAGTGGTACCTGGTGGGGTCTTCTGCTGTTGTAGCCCATCCGCCTCAAGGTTGTGCGTGTTGTGGCTTCACAAATGCTTTGCTGCATACCTCGGTTGTAACGAGTGGTTATTTCAGGCAAAGTTGCTCTTCTATCAGCTTGAATCAGTCGGCCCATTCTCCTCTGACCTCTAGCATCAACAAGGCATTTTTGCCCACAGGACTGCCGCATACTGGATGTTTTTCCCTTTTCACACCATTCTTTGTAAACCCTAGAAATGGTTGTGCGTGAAAATCCCAGTAACTAAGCAGATTGTGAAATACTCAGACCGGCCCGTCTGGCACCAACAACCATGCCATGCTCAAAATTGCTTAAATCACCTTTCTTTCCTATTCTGACATTCAGTTTGGAGTTCAGGAGATTGTCTTGACCAGGACCACACCCCTAAATGCATTGAAGCAACTGCCATGTGATTGGTTGATTAGATAATTGCATTAATGAGAAATTGAACAGGTGTTCCTAATAATCCTTTAGGTGAGTGTATATTTGGGTCACAAGACAAAGCCCACGTTCCCAGATGAAGTATGTCCAGGAATGTACTCATACTACTCACATGCAAACCTAAAGAACGTAAATTAATAATGGTCGAGAAATACATTATTCATCAAATGCTGTACATACTCTGACAGTATGCCTGTGGTTGCTCTGTTAGAACACCTGTGTAAACTTAAGGGGATATGACTTCATACATCCACTAAAAATCACCAAGACACCATCTAATTGAAAGTCATGGCAAAAACAGCACAAAAAAGTGATGTTTGATCAAATGTCTTGCATAATTTGTTGTTTATGATACTTTGTTTGACACTTTGTTATCTATGCAATGAAAGTCCTAAATTTTAAGTGTAACGCAAGTGTCCAAATACTTTTTGGGGCCACTGTACATGTTTAAAAAGACATTCAATATGTCTTCATTACGTTTATGATAGAATTTAAAATATTTCTTGTCTCCCTTTTAAAAGATATCATTAGTGATGCTAAATGTGTGAAAATCACAAATATAGGTGCAAATTTGAACCTGTCATTGCAAAGACAAACTTGTCTGGTCATTGACTATAAAGGACCTAATCCCATATTAATAGGGAACAGCATTCACACTGTCCACGTAAGCAGCACAGTGATGCACAGCTGTGGCAACACTGCAAGTTTTGCTGCTAATACTATTTTTGATCTTAGCAAAAAAGTATTTTATGAAGTAACAAATTAATAGAGTAAAACACTCACCTACTGTTTGAAAATGTAAGTTACACACGCAGACCTTAAAAACAAACCCTTTCTATTCAGTAAAGAATTAGTTTCTATACACTTTGGGGTTTTCCATTTTAGTTGACTTTCAGAGAAATAAACAACCAATTATGTCATAATCATGGAGCACTATACAGAAGATATCCTAGATTTAGTGTTTGAGCCTCCATGTTCTATTGCATAACCAAAGCACGACAGAAAGAAAAGATGGAAAATGACTCACAGCTGAGGACACTTCAAGCTCATAAGCTCCAGCTACAAAGGAAGCATTGGGTAAGTAACCTGAAGGGAAAACATTGCTTATTGATGTCTCTTTCATGACTCTGTAGCCAATCATGAAGACTGAACTGGGGCTGCTGGCACACTGCGGCCACTCTGAGAGTTTCTGCACTGCGCCAGCCTTTCCATCTTCATCAATGATGTGGCACTCTGTTCTGCTCAATCACAGCAAGAGCACCTGCACCACCATCATCCTTTTCATTTTGAAATGAGTGCTTCCACATTCATAAAGAGACACTGTTGTGGAAAATGTAAAATATTATTTCCTCTGAAAAATACGATTATTTACTCACGTCATTCTAAAAGGTATGCTGTTATTAAATCTAATTGACACAGAAGGAGAATACTGAAGACTCTTTATGCAGTTCTTTTTCCATTCAAAAACAGTTTGTAGTGAACACATCTTTTGAGCACCAAAAAATAAAATAAAAAGTGATGCCCTTTAAAATGCCCCATATATCCCAAATCTCCAGAAGCCCTAGCTTTGTGTAGCAACAGAAAAATTCAACAACAACAACAACTGTAAGATTAAGCTAGCAAGCAGATAAAGTTAGATCATGAACAAGGCAAATTCAGTCAGCCTTGAACTCACAGAAAAGGTAAAATTATTGGACCAGTCTTGTGTGAACACATTTTTATTATGGTGTAGTCTCAGCTCTGGGCCAACCAAAGACCTTTCTGTGTCCGCTGTGGATCTAAGGAATATCAACACAATATGCAACAAATACACTTAACACTGTGTCCTAATCAGACACAATGCAATAAAGGTATCTCTTACATGTTAATCAGAGTTCCCTTCCATAGTTCTTTTCAACACTGCATCAGTAGCTGATGCAATGGGAACAATTAAGCATTACATAACTGTGGCAGGGCGGAAGGCGGGGCCGGGTCGTGATTCTACACACCCGGCCCCTTATCAGGCTAATCAAGCCTACGAGAGGGATAAAGGCCGACTGCAGAGGATGGAGCGGGAGAGAGAGATCGTTTACGGACATGTCCGTCATGTGTGTGTTTTGTCTTTTGTTTAAGTTTATAATTAAAATATTGTTTATATTTCTAAGCAGTTCTCGCCGCCTCCTTTCCATTGAACTGCTTTACAATAACCAACTAAATTTACAAGCTTGACTGAATGTGATCAAATTGTGGAGTAGCTTAACTTTTTGATGCACTTGCAATGCATTTGACCGGGGTACGATTTCTGAAAAGTCAGACACATGACCCAAAAGTGTCATTGAAACTCAAAAAGTGTCATTGATTTAGGGTAGGGAGGTAGGTTTATCAATATAGCATTAACCTTAAAACACCTCATCTGTTAGATAGAACATTTAACTCAATTTAAGTGCCATGTATTTCACCTAGGAAGTGCTGTGATATGTGTAAAGAACCACTTAATATCATTTTGTTGCCTCAATCACATAACTTTCATAATATCAAGCTTGGATAGAAGCACCTGTGTTTACTTACTTGCGTATTGTTGTTTTTCTCTGACGTTCATTTATTGAAGTTCTTGTTTTATTCTAAATATTTAACATCTATGCATAATGTTAAAAACTGAGATTCAGAAGAACAGGATCCTTCTCATTACTCTGAAGTCTCTTTTCTTTTCTTCTTAAGCACACCTGCTGGATATCATTTATAATTTTCCAGTGTGAATTGTGCTTTAGAAGAATGAGGTAACCCTTAAAGAGAGAAAGGTCACCCTTTGAGAACTGCCACAAACACTTTGAAATGTCAGTGAGAACATGAGGTGTACTTTAGCTCCAATAGCTCTAGTCAAGACACGTCACTTGACATTGAAGCCTTATTTTTTTTATTTAAATGATAACAAATCACAGAAAAAGCAGGCATAATTTAGATGGAAGAACTAATCAACTGGTCAGCTGCTTTAGTAGTCGTTGCACCCACTAGTAAAAAATTAGTATGGATCGAACAATTGACCCTAAACTTTGTAATTGAAAGTGTGAAAACAGTCTAAAAGAATTAAGTAACTGATTATCATTTAGACCAATGTTAGAGTTAATGTTTTTTATCTTATCGTGGACATTCATTTATGATATCCTGGGCAGGAGAGTGCCGAATTTGTCCATATTTCTATGTACCTTCATCAGTAAGACAATGAGGGCGAACTTCATTCAGAGACCTTCTCCATAACTTTATTTTGCAAGGAAAAAGCAGCATCCGGGTTGGGAGCTTATTAAACCTTCTAAAGGAAGACTTGAAAAAAAGAAAAATCTTGAATTTCCAGTGCAATTAACTTGTGATTGATGCTGTGGGCTTCTAAAAGTGGTTGTCAGTCACTTGCACAACACAATAATCAGTGTTCTGCCAAAACAATCAAGCCACATTGAATAGGGCTGTTAATCACGAAGCGAGTCAACAGGATTGTAATTACATTATGTTGATTACTGACACACTGCTTCTTTTAGTCATTTGGGTGGAGTGATTAAGTGAGATCTTGTCTTAATGCTGGTTACTGTTTGGTATTCTGACAGTTTGAGATCACACTGTCTAGTGCAAACTACAAGGAAACCAACTTGATAAGCAAAGCGAACACTCGGAAGTGACTGTCACTGACTTCCTTTATTCTTTTTAATTAGTCTGGAGTTTTTGATGGCATTCATGAAAGGAATGTCAAATGATTTCTGAGACATGTCAAGAAATCAGAGGTAACTTAGTGACATATAAGATACAACTCCATGAGTAGCAGCTCTGCGTAAACTAAACGTATGACACTGCATACATGGCAGACTAATTAGAAAGAGATTATTAGTGCTGTTGCTGAGACAAGCATCACAATTATTCAAATAGAGATGTTTAGCAGAATGTTAATCTTAGTCACCATTCAATTTACTTGCATCTTTTTTCCCCATACAATGAAAATACATGGTGAGGCTTGTGTTATGTTGCTTTAGTATAAAAATGCTGTTGTTGCAAAAGTGGTTGACATGGAACTCAAAAAAGTTTGTCACATGACTTATTACTTCACTACAATTGTAATCAGATTACTATACTCATAACTTAATGGAAAAAGCAATCAAATGACTAATTTCTATACTTTAATGTTACTTTCAAGAACAATTTTCACAGAATTTTCTGCTCAATGAATTCAAAATATTGTCTATTTTTCCCTCTTTGTTCATTGTCATACACAAGTCATACCCTCAGCAATACAAGATTCTACCTTAAAATGACTTGTTATATAAACATGTTTTAAATGTATTCTATAAAAATACATTCATCTAAAATTAAATTTAAAGCTAATCATATGTTTACCTCCAACAGATTGAAGAATTCAATTGCAAAATGGATTTCTGTGGACTGTTGGCCAATGATAGGCTTGTGCAGAACATTTGTGGGATGTGCTGGAGCAATAATTCTGATCCATGGCGGCTCCACCACGCAACTTACAGGACTTGAAGGATCTGCTGCTAATGTCTTGGTGCCAGATATCATCAGTGTATTCATCACAAGTTTGTCACAAGTTTCTCTCCAAAGAGCTTGATTCATTTGCCATCGCTGACATAAGTAATATGAAAGGGCCTTGAGTGATTGAAGATACAGGACAAATTGACATTTAGGATTCTGGAACATGGTGTTGAAAGGCAACAACCATGAAATCGCAATATACATTTCAGACATGCTCATTCTTGTTGGGCCATGTCCCAGTGACATTTTAATCTGAGTGTGTGCGTTTTGGACAGAGTATAGTACCATATTTTCATATTTAGAGAGCAGCTAGTTACAGAGTTTAAACTCCACTCAAGATTACTATACAACTGTATAAAAATGATTTTTGAAGATTAACTTTTTTTCATTTTATACATTTTAATGATTGACCCAGCTGTGGAAGAGTGAAGCTCTGTTCGGAATGGCATACTACCATACTACCCTTACGACTTCTGCAGTATGTAATGTAGATATAGCAGTAAGAGTAGAGCTAGTCTAGAACTGTGTCCAGAATGATGCACCATGCACTGAACACATAAACTTTACACTGTGCACTCGGCCATCTAGTCTGTGAATTATCAAATTATAGTATCATCTCAAACAATACACAATTTATTTATTTTCTACTGCATGGAAGCAATTGCCATTTTTCAGCTGATGGAAGATATGTTTCATATGCATGCAATGTGTTGCTGCTAGCCTTAGCACGTTATTCAACCTCAGTCCAACACTAAAATCTCAAGTTATAATATTAATAATAATAATAATACATTTTATTTATAATGCGCTTTTCTAGTACCCAAAGCGTTACAAGCAGATGCCAATAAAACAAATAAAGTACAAAAGTTCTGTAATACAGTACAAAACAATAAATCATTCTAAACAATACAACAGAACTAATCAATACAATAAAATACGAGTCATCTCAATCTATAAAAGCCATTTTAAAAAGATAGGTTTTGAACAACTTCTTAAAACTGTCTAAAGTGTAAAGCCGCGGGTCCAGACTTCATTCCGGGCCGCGTCATCAGAACATGCGCGAACCAACTGGCTGGTGTTTTTACGGACATTTTCAACCTGTCCCTCTCCCTGTCTGTAGTCCCCACATGCTTTAAAACATCAACCATTGTGCCTGTACCTAAGCAAGCAAAAATCACTTGCTTAAATAACTGGCGTCCTGTTGCTCTGACCCCCATCATCAGCAAATGCTTTGAGAGGCTAATCAGAGATTACATCTGCTCTGCTCTGCCTCCCTCTTTGGACCCATTGCAGTTTGCCTACCGCAACAACCGCTCCACTGATGATGCCATTGCATCTACACTACACACTGCTCTCTCCCACCTGGAAAAAAGGAACACATATGTGAGAATGCTGTTTGTAGACTACAGCTCAGCATTCAACACCATAGTGCCCTCCAAGCTTGATGAGAAACTCCAGGCTCTGGGTTTAAACAGCTCACTGTGCAGCTGGATCCTGGATTTCCTGTCAGGCAGACGTCAGGTGATTAGAATGGGCAACAACATCTCCTCATCACTGACCCTCAACACTGGAGCCCCGCAGGGCTGTGTTCTCAGCCCACTCCTGTATTCCCTGTACACACGTGACTGTGTGGCAACACATAGCTCCAATGCCATCATTAAGTTTGCTGACGATACGACGGTGGTAGGTCTGATCACTGACAATGATGAAAGAGCCTACAGAGAGGAGGTGCACACTCTGACACACTGGTGTCAGGAGCACAACCTATCCCTCAATGTCAGTAAGACCAAGGAGCTTGTAGTGGACTTCAGGAGGAAAGACGGAGAACACCGCCCCATCACCATTAATGGAGCACCGGTGGAGAGAGTGAGCAGTTTCAAGTTCCTCAGTGTCCACATTACTGAGGAACTCACATGGTCCGTCCACACTGAGGCCGTTGTGAAGAAGGCTCACCAGCGCCTCTTCTTCCTGAGACGGCTGAGGAAGTTTGGAATGAACCAGCACATCCTCACAGGTTCTACACCAGTACTGTAGAGAGCATACTGACTGGCTGCATCACCGCCTGGTACGGCAACAGCACCGCCCACAACCGCAAAGACCTGCAGGGTGGTGCGAACTGCCAGAAACATCATCGGAGGTGAGCTTCCCTCCCTCCAGGACATCTATAACAGGCGGTGTGTGAAAAAAGCTCGGAGGATCATCAGAGACTCCAGCCACCCGAGCCATGAACTGCTCTCACTACTTCCATCAGGCAGGCGGTATCGCAGCATCAGGACCTGCACCAGCCGACTACATGATAGTTTCTTCCCCCAAGCAATCAGACTTTTTAACACTAAATCTATCAGGATCAATAATTAGCACCGCACTTTATTAATCTATAATCTCACACTGGCCTGTCAAAAATATTCTCCCCAATTCAACTAATGTATATATATATTTTATATATATTTAAATTTTTATTGTATTTGTATTCTATATTGTGTGTATTGTTTACTGTACATTGTATATTGTGTTGTGTAAGTATGTGTACATTTGTTATGTAAATTGTGTTGTGTAAATATGTTGTTATTCTAAATGGTACTGCTATGTTATTCGGAACTGCACACGAGACTTTCACCTACTGTTGCACTTGTGTAGTGTGACAATACAGTGATTTGATTTGATTTGATTTAATGTGGGAGCATCTCTAACAGCAAGAGGAAATGCATTCCATA
Source organism: Xyrauchen texanus (assembly GCF_025860055.1). Lineage (NCBI taxonomy): Eukaryota > Metazoa > Chordata > Actinopteri > Cypriniformes > Catostomidae > Xyrauchen > Xyrauchen texanus. The sequence goes on from NC_068309.1 coordinate 35,786,834, forward strand.
ATCTAGGTGCAGCAACTGAAAAAGCTCTCGCACCCATAGATTTGAGTCTACAAGGAGGCTGCTGCAGAGTAAAAGTATCAGCAGAAAGAAGAGAACGAGAAGGCATGTAAAGGGTAACTAAGTCACAGATATAAGAAGGGGCCGTTCCATGCACAGCATTGTAAGTTAGAGTGAGAGTTTTAAAATCAATACGTGACTGAACAGGAAGCCAATGCAAACTATAAAGCATGCCTGTGATGTGCTGACGTGATGGAGTAGAAGTAAAAACATGTGCTGCTGAATTCTGAATATACTGTAGCAATTTTATAGATTTAGCAGGTAGACCAACAAATAGTGCATTTCAATAATCAATCCTGGAAGTAACAAATGCGTGAATAAGCCTTTCAGCATAAGGCAATGTAAGGAAAGACCTAATTCAAGCAATGTTTCTAATGTGTGAATCTAATGTCAATTGAGCATCAAAAATCACACCAAGGTTACGAACATGAGTAGATGGAACTACGATACTATCATCCATAATCAAATTGAAATTGCTGCCTTTGTGAATAGCTGCTGGTGTGTCAATGAGAAGAACCTCTGTCTTTGAACAATTCAGTTATAAAAAATTATGGTGCATCCACATTTGTATTTCCTGTACACACTATTGAATTGTAGGACTTAAGAGCTGATAAAGATTTGAGTATCATCAGCATAAAAGTGGTACCCTAAGCCATAAATTATAAATGATTTGCCCCAGATGAAGCATATAAATGTTAAACAATAAAGGACCCAAGACAGATCCCTGAGGAACACCATGACAGACCTGTCCAATGTCAGATTTGTTGTTTCCAAAAAAAAAAAAAACTGGGAACAATCAGTAAGGACAGCACCAGAGATACATAACCAAATCTCAAGTCTATCAAGCAGAATGGAGTGGCACACCAAATGAAATGCTGCACTCAGATCTAACAACACCATGATGGTAGAGGCTCCAGAGTCAGCTGATACAAGCAGGTCATTCATGGCTTGAAAAAAGGCAGTCTCGTTAATGTGTCCCTTTCTAAACCCAGATTCGAAAGGCTCAAAAAGATTGTTGAGTGACAAGTGTGAGTATAGTTGTGTCGCAACGACACGTTCCAAAACCTTAGCAAGAAAGGAAAGATTTGAGATAGGCCTGTAATTTGATAGATCAGACTTATCACATCCAGGTTTTTTAAGGACTGGTGTAATAGCTGCAACCATACGATCTTCTGGAACATTACCAGTAGTAAGCGAGGTGTTCACAATGTTCAAAATGAGGGGACTTATTGATGGTAAACATTCCTTAAGAACAACTGTTGGGATAGGGTCAAGAGTACATGTAGAATATTGGTATTCATTGATACCACTTCATTGATTCATAATACAATCAATAGTAACTGTTTCAAAATTAAAGAAAGTAATTTTAGAAGAACTATGTAGATAAGTCACAGGAATTGCAGAGCAGGGTGTCGAACTAATAGACTTATGAATGTTATCCATTTTTTCCATGAAGAAATTGAGAAACTTGTTACACAAGAATTTTGTTGATTGTTGAGCACGATCACTAATAATGGCCGTATAGTACTTTGTTCTTGTCGCTTTAAGTGCTTCAGTTTATTGACTCAAGTGTTCATCATAGATGAGCTTATGAACCGTCAAGCATGATTTCTTGTACTGGCGTTCAAGCTGCCTAATTTTAACCTTAAGCGCTCTGAGTTAGAGTGTACCAAGGGCATGATTTAATAAATGAGACAATACGTTCTCTCCTAGGGGCGAACACATCCAAAGCAGATGATAAATCAGAATTATAGTGATCAACAGTTCCAACTGTTGGGTGCTCTGAGATCCAACATCAAAATTTATATTCTTGACATTTCTAAAACTAATGACCCTTTTCTGACCTTAGAGAAGGAACAAGTAGCTTAAAAGTGAGAAGCTTATGATCACTAATTCATAAGTCACTGCTGTCTAGCTGGTCAATATCCAACCCAACAGAACACACCAAGTCAAGTGTAAGTCCATTGTTATAAGTTGGAAAATGTACATGTTGGATCAAATTAAAACAATCTAATGTTTCCATAAGATAAACTGTCTGGTTACTATTTGAATTATCCACATGAATATTAATATCTCCAGTGAGAATCATTGATGGACAAACAGAACTAACAAATGTAAGTAGTTCTGTGATTTCAGCAAAAAACAGAGGATTATGTTTTGGAGGACAATAGATAAATAAAACAAGATCAAGGGAGGTACCATTCATTTTGAAAGCTACACACTCAAATGATGATACACATGGAATGGTAATTTCAGTGATAGATATATCAGCTCTGTAGATAACAGCAAGACCACCAAATTTACCACTTAAACATGGCCTATCACTGTATGCATAACCCAGTGGAGTACTCATATTTACAGTTATGAAGTAATTCGGCTGATGCCAAGTTTCACAGACACAGAACAAATTTAGTGTATTGAGCAGTCTTGTTGTTCAGTGAGCGAATGTTTAGATGTGCAAATCTTGCAGATTCGAGTAGCACTATCTTAGAAGTCACATGTGGATAGCTTAAGTTCCCTATCTGTCACTCACCTGAAGTTGTGTCGATGAGTTGACACTAGAGGTCACCCTTGGGAGCCCAGATCTCTGATCTTTGAGAAGAGGCCAATGAGAATTGGCATGTGGAATTTGCATGCCACTCCCCCAGACATACGGGTATAAAAGGATTGCCACTTGCAAACAAACACTCAGATTTTATTCTTCGGAGCTGAGCGGACGTATTCACAGAGCTGAATTCCTTCTGCTTTTCCATTCATCTCTCTCCCTGAAAGGCTGTTGGATCTACGGCCCATTACAGTGGTTCTCCCCCTAAACACAACGGCTGTGCTGAGTAAACACCCCTGGGCGCTTCGACAGCTGAGCAGAGCTTCTTATATATACAGTATATATATACACATACACACACAAATAAAAAGAGTAGATTTTCCTTTAAAAGTGTGGCACAAACGAAAGCGTCTTTTTCAAGACGCCTTTTCGTTTGTGTGTCTTTCCTGGTTGTGATCGTTACCTCACCGCTTCCCACAACCACTATCGCTGCCTATCTTGTTGGGCACTGCCCATGCGGGGACAGCACTTGTGGACGGGTCATGCTCTCACTTCGAGGGCATGATTTTGGCAACGTTGCGGTCTCTGCTTTCTCTTGTAAGAGGGAAAGCCACTCCAGCAGCTCCCCGACGCGGTCCTTCTACCTGCGGATATGAGGCAGGGTCAGTTAGCACTGGGGGCGATTTGGGTACTTCAATGGGAGCTTTTCCGCCAGGAAATCCCTAACGGACCTCCCATTCCCCAGCACGCTCGTTTACCCCTAGCGAGTTCCGCGATGTGAACGTCAGCTCAGGACGAATTCATGTTCGCGGCTCGCGAAGTGGATGATATTTTGATTACAGTATCAGAGAGTGGGTTGGTTCAGTCTGTCGCCATGCACAGCTGACGGCTATGCTTGCCCGGGCTGCTGCGAGTGAAGGAATGGAGTGGAATCCCCCACGCCCCCCTGAACCCTCATGGCCCAATGATTGGTCAATCTCAGGGATCCCTTTTGCCCAACTTGGTCGAACCAGGTTGGCCTATTCGGTGGCACCAAAGAGGATTTCGCCAAGCAATCCTCAGTTGTTTGAAGACGGATGGGGACCATACAACACATCCTGCCCTGGTGCAACTCGCCTGTCGTCTCCTCCTCTGGAGTCAGAGTCACCGCGAGCCACTCACATCTTGGGCTCCGTTTCTCTCTCTGGCAGGTATGGTGCCCAGCTGTGGCTAAAATCTGCACTTGATGTGATGGTCTCCATGGGCTACGAGGACGAAAATCTTCCTCCCCCGTCCCAGGCTGTTCCGGGAGCGGTCACAAGGAGCCAGGTAAGTGCTTTGATGTCTCTAGACTCAGCACATCCACAAGTTGCACCTCAGGCTCCACCCGACACGAGGCCCCGCCTGCTGGTATGTCCGACACAATTGTTCCACTTAGAGTGGTGCTTGGGGGCATGGCTTGCACTCCCCAACCCCGTGATGGCAGATCAGGACTGTTCGGCACGGTACGCGATTCAGTTCGCTAGGCGCCGCCCAGGTCCAGCATCTGCTTCACTATGGCGAGAATGCCATTTCTCTGTGTGCGGAGATAGCCTCCCTCCTACAGAAGGATGCGATAGAGCCTGTCCCTCCATCCGAGATGAAGAAGGGGTTTTACAGCACCTACATCATCGTACCCCCCCTCCAAAAAGGCGGCAGGTTGCGGCCAATCTTGGACCTGCGAGTCTGAATCGGGCTTTGTACAGACTCCCGTCCAAGATGCTGATGCAGAAACGCATCTTAGCGAGCGTCCGGCATAAAGGTTGGTTCGCAGCTGTAGACCTGAATGGCTGACTTCCATGCCAGTATGAGGTCCTCCCCCTCGGTTTGTCCCTGTCACCTCGCTCCTTCACAAAGGTTGCATAGGCAGCCCTTGCCCTGTTAAGGGAAGTGGGTGTCCGCATTCTCAACTATCTCGACGACTGGTTACTTCTAGCTCATTTGCGGGACAGCTGGTTGGGGCTTCGGGTCAACTGGGAAAAGAGCAAGCTCTGCCCGGGTTCAGAGCATCTCTTTCTCAGTATGGAGTTAGACTCGGTCTCAATGACAGCACGCCTCACCAACAAACATGCCCAGCCAGTGATGAACTGTCTGGGTACACTCAGACAGAATACAATGGTCCCACTGAAATCCTTTCAGAGGTTCCTGGGGCATATGGCATCCTCAGCAATGGTTACGCTGCTCGGGTTGATGCATTTGAGACCACTTCAGCACTGGCCTCAGATCCGAATCGAGAGACAAACATGGTGCCACGGCACGCACTGCGTTCACGTCACGCAGGCATGTTGCCATCTGTTCAGCCCCTGGCCAGAACTAGCGTCCCTATGGGAGGAGTTACCCTAGTCCAGGTCTCCAGGCACATCGTGGTTATGACAGATGACTCCCAGCAAGGCTGGGGCGCCGTGTGCAACGGGCACACAGTCGCTGGCCCTTGGACCGGCCCGTGACTGCGTTGGCACATCAACTGCCTCGAGCTGTTGGCAATACTACTTGCCCCGAAGAGGCTATTACCGTTGATCAGGGGCAAGCATGTGTTGGTCCGAATGGCACCATCTGGCTACTGCAACCAGACCTCTGGAATCTCCATGTCTGGCCCTTGGATGGGGCGCAGAAGACTTAAGTGGCCTACCACCCACAGTGGTAGACATGGTTACTCAGGCCAGGGCCCCCTTAACGAGGTGCCTGGTGACCTGAAGTGGCGTCTGTTCGCTAAGTGGTGTTCTGATGCGAAGACCCCCAGAGATGCGTAGTCGGATCAGTGCTTTCCTTTCAGCAGGAAAGGTTGGAGGGACGGCTTTCCCCCTCCACCTTGAATGTGTGTAGTCTCTATATCGGCAAACCATGATGCAGTAGAAGGTACGTATTTGGGGAAGCATGACTTGATCCTCGGGTTCCTGAGAGTTAAACCCCCCCATGTCACACCTCGTTCCCTCGTGAGACCTCTCCATGGTCCTTCGGGGCCTTCGGGCATCTCCTTTCGAGCCACTTGAGTCAGCTGAATTAAAGGTGCTCTCCTTAAAGATCGCTGTCCTGACGGCACTTGCCTCCATCAAGAGGGTAGGGGACCTGCAGGCGTTCTCTGTCAGCAGGTGTTCTCTCCGCACGACGTGCTTTCCGCTCCGACCCGGTAAGACCATGTGTTGTGTTCCACTTAAAAGGGGTGTGGTCCCTGCAGTGTCCTCCTCTTTAAAGGGATACCCCCCCACATGGACCTTATATGGCCCCCAGCTGAACGATTTCGTTCCTTTTTTCGGGGAGAACAATAGCGAGAAGGCTATGGCTGGACTAGCCAGTCCTTAAACATCTGAGCAGTTAGCCACTTCCCAAGGTGTAGGGGATCGCTTCATGCCTGCCAGTGTGTTGGGGGTTGGGTGTGTTGCTGTGCTGGCTATGAGGCACACAGACTTCTGCCCGTCTCGCAGCATCAGTCTGCGTAACTCGGTTCAGCTCTTTTGCCATTTTCCATTGGGACCCCTAGTGTCAACTAATCGACACAACGTTGAGTGAGTGACAGATAGGGAATATCATGTTACTGATGTAACCGCCGTTCCCTTATGGAGGGAACGAGAAGTTGTGTCCCTCTTGCCACATCACCGAACCAACCACTGAAATGGCGGGGTCTTTGGCTCGGCTCCTTAGTTCGAAACCTGAGTGTGTGTTTGCAAGCAGAACTCCTTTTATACCCATATGTCCGGGGGAGTGGCATGCAAATTCCACACGGCAATTCTCATTGGCCTTCTCTCAAAGATCAGAGATGTCTGGGCTCCCAAACGTGACCCCTAGTGTCAACTCATCGACACAACGTCTCGTTCCCTCCATCAGGGAACGGAGGTTACATCAGTAACCATGACATTCAGAAGACAAACGCCACATAAAGAACGATTGTATGTTTCGGAGTCCATAGAGCGAGAACATAAAACTTTTATGCCAATCCCAGTAGTTTGAAAGATACGCTGTGATCGTCTATGTAAATATTTTGGTCGACGTAAAAGCTGAAACGACTGCAATGTTCTTTGAACACAAATATAAGGGTACAGATGATGTCCCAATGATAGAAGTTCAAAGAAAGAGTACCTTATCATGATGAAATCCAAATGTTGAAATACCCGCTCTCTGCGAAGCTCATTCAAAGTTAAAATGCAAGGAAATCCACATCGTAGGAACTGTAATATCCAAAATGAGTTTCAAGGAGTAAAATCCAGACACATTGTTATCACAAAGCAGCATGCTGTGGTGTGACAGCGTTGAACCACACATACTGAAAAACTTCTCAATATTATCCAGTTCCAGTAAATGTGGTCCCTGGGATTTTGTTGTTGATTTCCTCATGCATAAAGAAATGAAGTTTAGAGATGCATAAGCTTAAAAAGAAGTTTAAAAACAACTAATAAAATCAATTAATAATAAATAAAATGAAAACAAGGAATATAGAAATGTTTTTAAAATGCATGGACAGAGAAAACAGTGTTCTCTCCACTCCCTGTCGAAAGTTTGAAGTATTTTTATGTAAATTCACACAGCGAGGGGTGATGGTAAATCGTTCAACTCACATTTGTAAGGTACTCTCTTCAAAGAAGTTTAGATAGTTGCAACATTCACTATTAATTGTGATTGTTTTATCAGGCCAGCATCACGGCCAGGTAACTGCTCCTTCTCTTATATAGAGAAACCTGTGACCGCTTAGTCCAACATTATGCATCCAATGTAGTTGAAAGTACATCATTCAGGAACTTGCGGTACTCTTTTTTCCATTGCATTGTCAGTGTGAACACACTATTAGAAAATATTGTAGAATATTGCAAATTATGCGATTTGGGACACATTACATGTTCAAAATGGATATAGCTTACACCTACTGAAAACTCCACACTGTACACTGCATGTAGTAAGCGTAGCCATTATTCCACAAGAAACATTTCAGTTATCTTGTATTTTCAATCCAATTTTGTGTAAAAACATATAAACTCTTCACAGTCCAATCAAATAATGAGTTAAAAAGGAGATGTTCAAAATTACAGCTGGAATTACTTCTGGTTCATTCTTCACATTGGAAGAATTCCTTGCAGAATGCTCTCTTGTATACTGCACATTTTAGCAAATGCAGCATGTGGGTATTCTATAAATTATTCTGCATTCAGAATTGTGCATTCTACTGTATACATATTATATACTTCATAAATAGCAAGAGAGCTATAAATAGTAAGCTAGTAGAATGGAAAGGAATACTAACTTAGAACTTACGGAATACTGCACACTCTATAGTCTACTAAACATCTGTCTTATGATGGTTGTTCATATCTTAATCTTTAATGTGTCAATAGGGAAATATACATTTTAGACTCTGAAACATCCCTTTTGCAAATAGAACAGAATAGAAGACCAGGGAGCCCTGCTTTAGATGACATGGTCCCAACAGAGCCCCCCACCGAATACTGTCTGGGAATACATGAAGAGACAGAAGCAATTGAGACCGCCTAAATAGATACATAATGTAGTTAAAAGATGTCTGTTGGGTATTTGAATGTTCTACATGCAGTCAGTGAGAGACACACAAATGCTATTTCGGTTCAGTAAACCCAACTGAATCCAGATGATAAAAGAATGTCTTTGTAAAGGGTTTAATGGAATGGAGGAGGCGAGAACCGGCTTGACGATATAAATAATAGATTTAATGAAGAACTAAACAAAAAAACAAACACACAAAGGTGTCGGACAGCTGACCGTAAATATCTCTCTCTGTCCCACTGCAGTCTCCAGTCGGCCTTTATCCCTCTCTGAGGCTTGATTAGCCTGATTAGGGTCCAGGTGTGTAGCATCACGACCCAGTCCCACCCTCTGCCCTGTCACAGTCATATTCTGCAAATTGTGGTTTGGATTCTGTTGTATGTGAATTAATTTCCATCTGAATGTAAATTTGGTGTTCCTCCTCATGCAAAATTTACTGGTGGTTAAGTTTGAAATAGACCGTAGTGCCTCCTGATAACTCAATGTAGTGACCAAGAAAACCAGAAAAAATTATTTATATTTTTTCAATATAGATTTTCAATATAGCCTTGGGTATCTGGTGACATAATTCAATTAAATGAATGCATTTGGCCAAACCTGACTTGCACATAGGCTGCCAGTTTCTACTCAGTAAATATGACAGACTCTAGACAATTTATATTTAGTTTATGTTAGATTTGTTTATATACAGTAGATCTATACTCTATTTAGTTTATATTTTGCAATTTGATATCTAGATTGGATGTGGATGTAATTTTAATGTGATAATGTGATTATTTTAATGTAATTAAAATTTCATGATAAGTATGTTTTTAATTGTTATCAAAGAACTGCTTCTGATAACTTCCCCTCCGTGGCCCGCTCCTTTAAACATTTCCAGAATCGCCCCTGGTTGCCGGGGAATAGCATTCTATGCTATTCCTAAAATGGCCTGACTTTTGCTAGCTGTGTTCAATGTTTAATTTAATTTAATTTAATTTAATTTAATTAATTTAATTAATTTAATTTTGACCAATTGTCACACATTATACATACATTTCTGCATATACATGGTGAAATTATTTATTTTTCACATATCCCAGCTAAGCTGGGGTCAGAGTGCAATGTGTGCTGTTTGTGAAGACTAACGAACATGTGCACACTGCAGAATCAGAAGAGCACAGCCACCAAAGCAAAGATGAGTGAAGCACACCTACTCAAGATAACAGTCTAAAATGAAATTACAATACTGTAATAATAAAGCACTGGAGGAACATTAGTCTTTTTATTTATATCTCTCTTCCTCTTTTTAGGCCTTCTGATCCTCTCTTCAAACTCCCATTCTGTATTTAAGCATATTAAATGAAGTCATTTTTTTTGTGCAAAAACATAATATATATATATATGGACCTTTATATTGAGTCCATAGGGAATCATAAAATCCTTCATAAATGTGTTCAAAGCCATGAACCAATCCAACCAGCATTGAGGTGTTGATTATACAGTAAGTATAGAAACATTATATATATATATATATTAGGCAAAATATGAACGTGTATGCAAATATATAAGTAGTTTGAAAGTGTAGGGAGAACGACTCAATTGCATTATTCATAGTGTGTCATGGGAGTTGGGCAATCACTGCAGAGCTCTTTTGGTGTGCTTTGTTTGCCGTGACTCTCCGATTGATGATTGTTTCTTTTCAGAACTTATGGGTAGTGTAGTTCTTCACCAGTTTTGCAATTTAACACATAGCAATGCCCTGGCAACAGCCCACAACACCCTAGAAACTGCATAGCAACGTGTTAAAAAACACTTAGAACACTCAAGCAACCACATACATAGCAACACCTTGCATCTAGCAAGCACCACATACATTTTCTTCAGAAATGTAGTTTAGCTACAGCTGTTCTGTCAACCTTTATTTGTGCTAAAATTACATCAACTGCATTTATAGGAACTTTCAGTCTTATGAAAAAAGACAGCAAGCATTATCAAATCTGCATTCGTTTTATGCTTTGGCAGATTGCTACATCTTTCGAGAGTGAATGCTAACGTGGCGAAAAGTAAAATTATCGCAGTGCAATCAATGCTTGCTTTCAATGCCCCCATATCTCTTAAAGTGACAGTTCACCCAAAAATTTAAATTCTCTAATCATTTACTCACCCTCATGCCATCCCAGATGTGTTTGACTTTCTTTCTTCTGCTGAAAACAAACAAAGATTTTGAATGGTACCAACATTTTAAAGTGCCAAAAAATTTACATAAAGACAGCATAAAAGTAATCCATATGACTCCGGTGGTTAAATATAACTTTAGAAGTGATACAATAGTTGTGGGTGAGAAACAGATCAATATTTAAGTCATTTTCTTTTTGTGTTTACTATAAATTCTCCTCCCTGCCCAGTAGGTAACAATATGCACAAAGAATGTGAGTCACCAAAATCAAAAGAAGAAGAGATTGATGATAAAAAGACTTTAATATTGATCTGTTTCTCAATATTAGAGATATAGATTTAACTATTCCTTTAAAGTTGTAGTTCACTCAAAAATGATAAGTGACTGAGGCTAACATTCTGGCTAACATTACATTTTGTGCTCTACAGAAGAAAGTCATACAGGTTTGAACAACATGAGGGTGAGTAAATAATGACAGAATTTTCATTTTTAGGTGAACTATTTCTTTAAATGAGGTCAATTTGAAATCAAAACTCCATCATAGTGCCTAGCAGGGTGTTTGCATCTGATAGCATGGTGGGGACTTGCATGTTCTGCTTGTGGGTCTGTGTGGGTTGTACAACAATGCTCAGTGCATATGGATGTGTTTGTAGTATAGTTGGAAACTGAGAGCGAGTGAGCAAATATATGCTTCATTACCAGCAGGGGGTACTATTGGTCTCTATAAATGCATCCTGTAACACATTTGGCCAGCTGCTACCATGGAAAGCATCAAGGATTTTGCCAAGCACAAATGAACCTTCGGTTCACAGCTGTGATGTGCTGTGGCATGGAGTTTAAAGACTCTCCGTCTGCTAAGCGGCCACTCCAACTAAACAAATTTTTTTAGCCAATCATATGTAAATAAGGGACCTCAGTTCAGAAAATATGGCCATTTTTGCATATTTTCTGGAAAAATAAGACACGTGTCATATACAGTGAATTGCTCTATCTATTTTACGGCAATGGCAGGAAATTGTATTGTTGTTAAAGGTGACGGGGGTCATTTTTTAGATGTTATTCACTGAATCAACTATGAGCCAGTCAGTGTTGTCATGACATAACTTTTTTGCAGCTTCAGTCAAATCATTTCTATTGTTTAGCGCTTTTCACAGCACACATCGTTTCAAAGCAGCTTTACAGAAAATCATGCTTTTAGGCTTTTAATGGCAATTAATTGATAGTCTATGTATTCCATTTCAAGAGTGTAGTCCATCAATAGACCGAGGTGATGCAGGCAGAGATCAGTGAGGTGCATCACAGTTCAACCTACAGGCCATTTCGGTGAGGTCGATCCTATATCCAAGGTTCAGACAATGGCATATGAAGTATTCCATGTCTTATGGTTGGAGTTAGCATCAGTTCATCCCCTGAAGTCCATCATAATAGACTGAAGTGATGTATGACTGGCACCGGCTGCATTTAGTCATCCTCACTCAGAGACACGTAGCAGTGGAGTCCAACAGCAAGCATGAACGGAGCTAGATCTGGCCGGCTCTGGTAACCTCGGGATAATGAATGACAGGGAAAAAAATAGAATAACATTAGCATAGATGCCATTATAGTTATAGATCGTGATAAATGTTTCTGGTTCCGGCAGATCTAACGAAAGCAGCCTATTTGTGAGTTGAAGGATAAATTAGGGGTATGCCTGGCTAAATACACGGGTCTTTAGTCTAGAATTTCTTCAAAGTGTCTGTGTCCCGAACACTGTTAGGGAGACTATTGCTTAGTTTAGGAGCCAAGGATTAAAAGGATCTACCTCCTTTTGGGGATTTTGATAGTCTTGGTACAATTAACAGGCCAGCATTTTGCGATTGTAATGAATGTGATGGAATATAGCGCGGTAGAAGGTCACTTAAGTACTGCCGAGACATTCAAAGCTTTGTACATAGTTTACAAAAAACGATTTGAATCAATATGAAATTTATCAGGCAACCTATGTAACGATGATAAAATGGGGCTTATATGACCATATATTTTGGTTCTGGGCAGCACTCTGTCAACTGCATTTTGAACCAATTGAAATCTGGCTGGCTCTTGTGACCTCGGGATATGAATTTGTGTATGTAGTTAACAGAATTTTAAAATGAATATGAAGTTTAACTGGTAGCCAATATAATGACTATAAAATGGGGCTAATATGATCATATTTATTGGTTCTAGTCAGCACTTTTGCAGCTGCATTTTGAACCAATTGAAGTTTATTTATTGATCTTGTAGTACAACACATGACTTAAGGCGGGTTCAAACTGTACGATTTATAATAGTCCTTTACGATTGTTGCTTGTGAAACTGTATGATATGAACGCATTGATATTACCATGGCATACTGTGCGACGTTATGTCAGACTGCACGTTACACAACATGGCCGACCATGGTCCCATGGCAAAATTTGCCCACAATGGAGGAGCATTTTTTCTCTCTCTCTGGAAGTCAAGACAGCAGCATTTCTATTGCTCTAATACCACTCCATCATGAGCATAGGCTAACATTTACAAAAAGATGGATTTTTGACAAATAGGCCTATAATAAGCAAATACTAAATGTTACAGGTGTTGAGAATGACAGCCTACAGTAATAATGAGCTACCACAAGCAAATATTCATTGTGGAAATAAAAAGACTTGTGGCCCGAAAAATTACAAACTTCTCTGTTCACATTGGAGAAAACAAAAAAGGTCGGTTATTGTACGTCTTTCTCCTCTTTTAGATTAGTAACCTATAGGCCACGCAAAATTTTCAAAAATTCATAAAGGCTGATAATATATCACCCTTGCAAATTCCGTATATGGATGATGAACAAAAATCTACAACATAGATTTCTAAATGGTAAATGGTCTGCTCTTATATAGCGCCTTTTTAACCTTAACGGTATTCAAAGCGCTTTACACTGTGACTAATTCACCCATTCATACACACATTCACACACCAATGAGGGCAGAGCTGCCATGCAAGGCGCTAGCCTGCCATTGGGAGCAACTTGGGGTTCAGTGTCTTGCCCAAGGACACTTCAGCATGTGGAGTCATGTGGGCCAGGAATCGAACCACCAATCCTGCGATTAGTGGCCGACCTGCTCTACCACCTGAGCCACAGCCTCTATAATTGTAGCCAATGGTATTTGCTGATTTGGGTTAAAACATCCCATAAATATCACCCAGTATAAATTGTTCAATCTTTCTATTTTATTTTATTTATTTATAAATAAAATTGGAGTGGTGTGAAACTTAACTAAAGAAGTATACTTTACGAAATTTTAGTAAAATAGTAATTAAAATAATGTTGTAAAAAAAATGCATGACAAATGTAAAGAAAAATAACAAGAAAATGCAATCATTTAGTTATTTTCATTTTGTAGCCTAAGCTCTGTATTTATTCAGAGAATAATTTGTTGACGTGTTACACTTTTCTCCAAGTATTTTCTGCTTATTTATTCAAACATTTTATATAAAATGAAAAGAAGAAAAAAATGTTCTTGAGTATAGTGAAAACTGGGCACAAATGTTGATATTGTGGTGCAAACGTGGAGCAGGTTTCTTTCCAAGTGATTAGGGTGCAAAAAAGGGGCGGAATATCTCATCTGGCCGTCATAATAGCAGTCACACTATACTGCTATTATGCTAAATATCAGACACTGCCCAAATTTCATCAAAGGCTGGAGATCATTGCAAAGGCTTTTAATTGGTTGTCTGTGAACATGTCATACTGAACGTTGTAAGATTGCCGATTTTGCCCTGCGACGAGAGAAATCCTTTAGGATTCCCGAAATTTGTCTTAGACGGCAGAATCGTGGTCAAAATCGTACAGTGTGCACCCGCCTTTCGTTTTTCATCATCGGCAACTGAGAGCATGTGTCGTAACTTAGCAATATTTCTGAGGACTGATTGATATCATATATAACACCTAAGTTCTTCGCTGTAGAAGATGACATAACAGTACATCCATCGAGAGTCAAATTATATTTTAGCTACTTATTTTTTGAGGTTTTTAAATTAGGTGCAAATAGTTGATTTCATTTATAAACTCTGCTAATTTGGAGAATAGTGAATTTTTTGATGGGTTTAGAACAAATGTAAAGTTTGGTATCATAAGGCATAACAGTGGAAACTTATTCCATGATTCCTGATAATATCTCCCAAGAGAAGCATGAATAAGGAGAAAAGAAGAGGCCCTAGAAGTGATACCTGTGTCACTCCATACTTGACTTTTGTTTGATTTAACAATTCCTCGTTTACACATACAAAGTGGTAGTGGTCAGATAAATAGGACCTAAACCATGCTAATGCAAGTCCATTAATGCCAGCATAATTCTCCAGCCTATTCAAGAGAATGTTGTGATCAATTTGTGTCGAAGGCAGCACTAAGATCTAAAAGCACTAGAAGAGAAATGCAGCCAAAATCAGAATTAAAGAGAGTAATTTGTAACTCTGATTAATGCAGCCTCTGTACTGTTATGTTGCTTAAATCCTGACTGAAATTGTTCATATATACCATTTCTCTGTAGAAATTAACATAGTTGGGAGGACACTACCTTTTTCTAGAATTTTCAACATAAATGGTAGATTTTAAATCAGTCCGTAATTAGCCAATTCTCCAGGATCAAGCTGTGGCTTCTTAATAAGTGGTTTGATAACTGCCTGTGGCGAGCAGGGCGGGAAGATAAGTGGTGAATGAGGTCAACCTGTGTGCCACACCGGTCTCTTATTCCAGTGAGGGGCAGTGGGAGTATTTCAGGAGAGGAGACAGTGGCAGATGAGAGAGAGAGAGAGAGAGAGAGAGAGAGAGAGAGAGAGAGAGATGCATGGTGTTGCTGAAAAGCAAACCTTTTGTGTACTGCTGAAAAGCGGCATTATTGTGTGCGACTGAAAAGTGCAACAATACATATCTAAGTGTTTTGTAAAGCCAGCCCTAGCTTTGAGACTTGTTCCACTGGTGCCGAAACCCGGGAAGGAGGAAAGATGCTCCGTCAAGGAGTCCTCGCCACCGATTGAGGATCGCGACACAGAGGGAGTGCTCATATGGTGGTGCTGAAGCTCTGCATCAACTGGCAACTGAAAGGGATGGCTGAGGGGTCCAGCGCCATCGCAGACAAAAGCAGGACAGTTAGCTAAGGGCCAGTCAATGGCGTGTCCGGATCTGGCGAGCCGTTACTCTCCTTCATCCTGTTCCCACTCTCAGGCATGTGCAGGTTGGATCCGGAGAGAATCACGATGCATCAATGCTCCCTCTTTAGAAATTTGGGGGCGGGGTCACAGGCCAGAGAATTGCCCAACCTGAGTTTGGCGATGGAGTATGTGGAGAGCAGAGCGGGGCTGAGTTCGGTCTCGTGTCCCAGTGAGGGCCAGCGGGAGTATTTGAGGAGAGGAGACAGCGGCAGATGAGAGATAGTGACACGTGAAGCTATCTGTGTATCTGCGTGTCAGTGTGGTGTTGCTGAAAAGCAAATCTTTTGTGTATCGAAAACTGGCCTTAATGTGTGTGACTGAAAAGTGCAATAATAATTGTCTATGTGTTTTGTCAAGCCGGCCCCAGCTTCCTCCTTTCTTTAATTGTTACACTGCCATATTAAAGTTTCTTGGGACATGTCCTAAGGATAGCATTATTAATATTAAGAAGAGGTTCTGAGATTAAGTTTTGTTAGCTCTTCATGACATATGACAGCGAAGGATCAGTCGATGCCTTATTCCTTACCAATTTAGCTACAGTTCTGAATAAACACCTAGAATTGTTGTGGTTATTTTCTATGAGTTTGCTCAAATATGCTGAACTGGCAGCTGTCTGTATCTACAGATACTATCCTTCCATGCACCGCAAAATACCTCTAATTTTGTATTCTTCCACTTGCGCTCAATTTTCTGAGCTGCTCTCTTCAGAGCATGAGTGTGATCATTGTACCATTATGCAAAGCTTTTTCCTTTAATTTTCTTTAATCGAAGGGGGTGACACAAATCAAGAGTTGGAATGGTGGTGGCATAGTGGGCTAAAGCACATAACTGTTAATCAGAAGGTCACTGGTTCAATCCCCACAGCCACCACCATTGTGTCCTTGAGCAAGGTATTTAACTCCAGGTTGCTCCAGGGGTACTGTCTCTGTAATAATTGTGTTGTAGTTTATGAACCTGTGCCAGGCATACACCTAATTTATCCTCCAACCCACAATTAGGCTGCTTTAGTCTGCCGGAACCAGAAACATTGATCATGATTTATATCTCTGCAATAAATTGAATGGCATCTATGCTTATATTATTTTATTTGTTTCCCTGTCTCAACCTCAGGACTTCTATCATGAGGTCACCAGTACCGGCTGGATCCAGCACCATTCATGCTTCGTGTTGGACTCCACTGCTACGTGTCGCTGAATGCTGATGACTAAATGCAACTGGTGCCAGCCAAACATCACTTCAGTCTATTATGATGGACTTCAGAGGATGAACTGATGCCAACTCCAACCATAAGACATGGGATACTTCATATGCCATTGTCTGAACCTTGGATTTAGGATGGACCACACCGAACCTCACCGAAATTACTGGCCAGGTTGAACTGTGTTTCACATCTATGATCTCTGCCTGCATCACCTCGGTCTATTGATGGACTACGATCTTGAAATGGAATGCACAGACTAACTATTGCCAACAAAAGCCTTCATCAGCCAATTAACAAGGACAATTGCATCTATGTGAACTTCTGCAATTAATCTAGATGGACTTCAAAGCCTGTGGTCATTAATCTTACAGTTCAAACAAAATCAATGTTTAAACACTGACCCTTAACACTTACTTAGTTTACTAATTTTAAACCATGATTTTAACTATATATAAGTAATATTTACATTATATTCATGATGTTAGCGAGAGGGGAACTGGCCCCCACAGTGAGTCTGGTTTCTCCCAAAGTTATTTTTCTCCATTAATCAACATCTTATGGAGTTTTGTGTTCCTTGCCACAGTCGCTTTCAGCTTGCTCACTGGGGTTATTAATACAATTATTATTTAATTACTTATTTTTAAACATGATAAACAATCGTATTTTATCTAATTACACAATGATGATTCATCGACATTATAGACATTAGTTTTATCATCTGTTAATGCCTGATATTCTGTAAAGCTGCTTTGAAAGGATGTGTGTTGTGAAAGGCACTATACAAATAAAATTGACTTGACTTGACTTGTGCGATATTCAAGGAAGCTGGCAGACATTTGGATTAACCCATTTGTCTGCTTCCTGACCTGGGCCCAGTTAGTCAAATACTATCACTCTTAAGACTGAGTCAAATTACTAGAGAGGAGAGTGGCACCTTCCCTGGAGGGATGAGTCCATCACTTTTTAGCAGGTCAGATCTAACCCAAAAACTCTTCCAATTGTCTATAACTCCTATGCTATTCTCTGGACACCACTCAGACATCCAGTAACATTAATCTACTATAAACCTTGTCACCACAATGAGCAGGGAGAGAGCCAGAGCATATTACAGTGTCTGAAATTGTTTTTGCATGTTCAAACACCTCTTTAACATTATCTTTTGTGATCATCAACTGGTGAAGCCAGACATCCTTAATGCCGAAAAAAATAAAACATTTTGAAAATCTACATATAGCATTAGCTAGCACTTGTAAATTTGATATGATGTCGATGTTCAAGCCTTGGAAATGTATTTAACAATGGTGGCTGGAGTCTCTATTTCCACATTCCTTACAATAGAATCACCAATTATTAAGGCTCATTCAACATGATTCTAAGTGGGTGCATCAATGAGTGGGGAGAATCGATTGGAAACCCTAACAGGAACAGGAGAGTGGTGTCAATTTACTGAGATAATATGCCACCGAGACATCACCCAAACGCCCTGCTGCGGGGGCTCTACTTCTGGAACCAAAGAGTGTGTGTTGCTCGCTGAACTACCCGCATCTGAAACAGTATCTACTGGCTTCTCTTTCTCACTGACCTCCCCTAGTGTTCAGATGCTCCATCAGCCTAACTAATTTTTGCACATTTATTAAAAAAGAAAAACTGAAATATCACATATTCCTAAGTATTCAGACCCTTCGTTCAGTATTTAGTAGAAGCACCCTTTTGATCTAATACAGCCATGAGTCTTTTTGGGAAAGATGCAACAAGTTTTTCACATCTGGATTTGGGTATCCTCTGAAATTCCTCCTTGCAGATCATCTCCAGTTCTGTCAGGTTGGATGGTAAACCTTGGTGGACAGCCATTTTCAGGTCTCTCCAGAGATGCTCAATTGGGTTTAAGTCAGGGCTCTGGCTGGGCCATTCAAGAACAGTCACGGAGTTGTTGTGAAGCCACTCCTTCATTATTTTAGCGGTGTGCTTAGGGTCATTGTCTTGTTGGAAGGTGAACCTTCGGCCCAGTCTGAGGTCCAGAGCACTCTGGAGAAGGTTTTCATCCAGGATATCCCTGTACTTGGCCACATTCATCTTTCCCTCGAGTGCAACCAGTCGTCCTGTCCCTGCAGCTGAAAAAAAAAACCCACAGCATGATGCTGCCACCACCATGCTTCACTGTTGAGACTGTATTGGACAGGTGATGAGCAGTGCCTGGTTTTCTCCACACATTCCGCTTAGAATTAAGGCCAAAAAGTTCTATCTTGGTCTCATCAGACCAGAGAATGTTATTTATCACCATCTTGGAGTCCTTCAGGTGTTTTTTAGCAAACTCCATGCGGGCTTTCATGTGTCTTGCACTGAGGAGAGGCTTCTGTCGGGCCACTCTGCCATAAAGCCCCGACTGGTGGATGGCTGCAGTGATGGTTGACTTACTACAACTTTCTCCCATCTCCCGACTGCATCTCTGGAGCTCAGCCACAGTGATCTTTGGGTTCTTCTTTACCTCTCTCACCAAGGCTCTTCTCTCCCGATAGCTCAGTTTGGCCGGACGGCCAGCTCTAGGAAGGGTTCTGGTCGTCCCAAACGTCTTCCATTTAAGGATTATGGAGGCCACTGTGCTCTTATGAACCTTAAGGGCAGCAGAAATGTTTTTGTAACCTTGGCCAGATCTGTGCCTTGCCACAATTCTGTCTCTGAGCTCTTCAGGCAGTTCCTTTGACCTCATGATTCTCATTTGCTCTGACATGCACTGTGAGCTGTAAGGTCTTATATAGACAGGTGTGTGGCTTTCCTAATCAAGTCCAATCAGTATAATCAAACACAGCTGGACTCAAGGTGTAGAACCATCTCAAGGATGATCAGAAGAAATGGACAGCACCTGAGTTAAATATATGAGTGTCACAGCAAAGGGTCTGAATACTTAGGACCATGTGCTTTTTCAGTTTTTCTTTTTTAATAAATATGCAAAAAACTTAAATTATTTTAGCAAATGGCTGCAATATAACAAAGAGTGAAAAATTTAAGGGTGTCTGAATACTTTCCGTACCCACTGTATATAGTAAACAGCTTGTAATGCAACTTAAAAAATTAGCCCTTCCCGGACTTCCTAGGTTGCCTATTAATGCCTGTAGACTGATTTTCATGTGAAGGGAGCAGGTCAATTTTGCTGGGAAAATCCAAAGTATGTAACATTTATGTGCACTCCTAAGGAGCCTGGCCTCTGTTCTTCTCTTCTGCTATTCAACAGTGACAACAAACAGTCTGCAACACTTGGTAACATTATCTTAGAGGTGGAATCCAGCAAACGACTGGCTCCCAGCACAACACCGACTCCTACACAAACACGAGTTAGCCATTTATCTACTGAGTCCCATCTGGCTAAGTGGGAACGTGATCATAGTTGAGTGAAAACTAGAGTGAACATCGGCAGGGCATTTGATTTTTGGAGGGAACTTCATTTGGCTTTGGGGATCAAAACTGACACTGAATTGGTGGTGTACTTAATGGACAGGTAAGCTTACATAACTGCAAAGCATGTGGAATATAGTGAATCTGGATCTGTGTAAAATAATGCAAAAAGCTCCATTCATTAGTGTAACGTAACTTGGTTATACAGAAAAGATATACATTCTATTATTATAAATCTATAGTGCATCTATATATTAAAATGACAGTTGTGCTGGAATCACATCAATACTGAATTGCGTCAACATATATAATGTACAGCCTTTTTTAGAAACAGCTACAGTCATCATCCACCAAATTTAGCTAACAGCTATCGATAAAGCTGGCTAGCTAGCTTATAAATGCAGTAAATTTATAATGCAAAGAAAAGTGATTACTTCAAACTACAGTCTCGCATAGCCAGACCTATATCCATACTTTGTTTTAGCCCTGTTCCTGCACTGGAAAGTCAAATATAATATACATTCTCAATGTTTGCAGTAAAACAATTATAACTGTGTAATTTTAATTATGCTACCTAATCTGTCAGCATAATGCCGGTGAATTACGTTCAGTCGCTCTGCACGTTACATCATTGTCATTCTCACTCGCTCGCGTCCCTATGGAGTGTGTGCATGAACGCGAGCACGAGCAACAGGTAGCTGGCTGCAGTTTACTTAATGGCCACAGGTGTCATTAATAACTATGGTTCCTCAATCTTACAACCTGCACCTTTAATGGCAAAACTGGTGAGAACAAGTAATCAGTAAAGGAAGACAAACGACTGCTATAGCGAGCAGCCCCCTCTGTTGGTCAAAATATAAATCACACAATTAACCTTGTTGCCAGTAGGCTTCAATAGGGGTTTTCTTGCCATGTATTTTCACATTGCAGACTGTTTTGAATGCGCAGTAAAAACGGGGACAGCTCCAGTCGGATACTGACCATCAAAAACTGGGACTGTCCCTGGAAAATGGGGGTGTCTGGTCACCCTAGCCTAAATAGGATTTAGTGCATTTATAGGATTTTACAGTTTAAATCTGCAGTTGTTTTTACAATACAGGTGACCTAAGAAAATATTGTTTGTGTTAAAAAATAAAAGGCTGATGGCACAGTGACCTTTAACGTAGTGAAATCCTGTGAGACTGCATCAAAATCTTTTGTTACAAAGAAACACAAGCTGATAGTTGGTAGTCCCACATGAGAAGGAAATCCTTTGGAGTAAGTTTGGCCTTTAGAAAGCTTCATATGTAAAAGCAGAACATTTAAAATGAGATTACTAAAATAAGAAATATAAAAGGTACAGATCTCAGGATTAAGGGTACCATGCTCTATAGCACATATGGAAAGGTCACAAGTGGCTTTAAACCTTATGGATTGAGAAGGGTTTAAATAAGCATAATGACTCATAAAAATGAGGTTTAATGTTTAATGGTTTTGATGTGATGTTTGTTTTTGTTTTCATGTTGAGGCACCAAATCTCTGAGATACATTCAGGGTTGAAGTCACTAAAACATTTCACCACTTTTGCATGTGGTATCTCAGTGGGAAATATATTTTTGTCAATTATCTTTTGAGATGAATCACCCACAGTCTAATTTAACCAGATCCAATCAGTGCTGAAAAAGCACTGCATTTTGAGTATTTAATTAAAGTTACTGTCATTCTTTCCAGCACAAACGTGCCTCCTTTACATGCAAAATAAAGCACAACACAATTTACATTGCACTATTACTACCTGCTGAAAACAGATTTCCATTTACAAGAAACATTTGCATCCATTTTCTAATGATCATGGCAGGATTAACACATCAAATGAGAGTTTGTCTGTGTACATTTTCAGGAAAACTTTTTACTGGCTGTTCCTCACTGCCATTGGTCCCCATCATTGGTGGGTGTGACCTGGTCCTTCTTTGACACAACGTCTTTTTCCAGTGAATTTCATCACTCAAACCTAACTCCTGGAGTGGAGAGTTGCTGTAAACTTACCTACATCCAGTGCAGGTCCTGACCCATTTGGCACCCTAGACGAGACCCACCTTTTTGAGAGAAGAAAAAAAAAATGGTCCTCACCTGAACAGAGTTAAGCATTCAATTATAAATATTTTTTA
The DNA here is from genome assembly GCF_025860055.1 of Xyrauchen texanus. Taxonomy (NCBI): domain Eukaryota; kingdom Metazoa; phylum Chordata; class Actinopteri; order Cypriniformes; family Catostomidae; genus Xyrauchen; species Xyrauchen texanus. Next base: position 35,809,060 of record NC_068309.1, read on the forward strand.
AATCCTGTCCGTGAGCTGTGCTAAGCTACCATTACCAGCCAACCAACCCCAACCAAAGCCTCCAGTATTGCACATCCAAAATCTAAATTGCTTAACACCAAATAAAAATACATAATACTTTTGATTTTTGCAAGCTTCTACTGTTCATCTTTCTTTTCTAAGTATTGAGCTCCCGATGGTTTTTACTGCTTCATCCTGCATCCTATCTTACCTAACACTCCTCTGCTACAAATATTAATAAGTCAGCTTTTGTGTGAATGATGTCATGATGCCGTAAAGATATTTGTTCTAGGTTTTCATGTAAATGTAGTGCTAGATTAAGTTTTATTACTATTAAAATTTAGTTTTTTAAATACAGATTGTCTATGTACACTAAGTGCAAATAGCCCATTTTGTTGGCAGAAGATATTCACACTGCTCAGACCAAACTCAAGACAGCCATGACAGATTTATTTGGAGTCAACTGCTGATCAAATGAAGAAGGGCATATTTAAAATTTTCACGATGGGGCAGAGACATTAATTTGGTTAATATGTTAGATATTTAGTGGATTAAGAGATTGGATAACCAAGTAACTATTTGTGCTCCAATAATCTGGTGGAAACACAGGATTTTATGACAAAATGTGCTCCCATGTGCAGCTGTAGTAGTAGCTCTGGGTGTAATGACAGTATGTGTATGTGTTGTCACAGTGTAGATCCAAGTTTGAATCCCACCATTTGACATAAGTTTGCAGCTCATCACCAGTAGTGGAGAACCTACAGCAAACCTTTGGCAATGATAGACAATTTGCCACAAAGCTCATGATCAGGATAAATTTGCAATGAACTCTTGATTTTTGTAAGGGAGGTGCATATTATGCCCACTTGTAGCATTACCATTAGCAACATGAGCACAAAATGTAAACGTGACGAATTACACATTATCTTCTACATATATATGCTTTTAAATAATCAGAGAGGTTCAAACACCTCCATGAAGTTGGAACCGAATATAATTAAATAATCACCAAAACTATTTCATTCGTTTGTGCTGCGTTTGTGCTGGTTTGGTGTTTGAGATATTAAGCATTCTTTTTTTGTCTGTGTGACATCACTCTCCTCCCCATCTCGCTCAAATCACTCCAATCTACGTGGTTCGTTTGGGCTCTGTTTGTACCGTTAAAACAAACGTTGTAACTATTTCCCTTCCTTAGATATAGCAAGAATGTTTTCGGGAGCGGTGATGTCATTCTCCACCCCATGTTGTCTAAATCGCTCCAAACCGTTATCTTTCATTTGTGCTTGATTTGTGCTGTTAAAATTTAAATGTTATCTAATTCCATTCCTTAGAATTAACAAATATGATTCGGGGCTGTGACGTCACTTTCCACCCCATGTTGTCCAAATCGCTCCAAACCGGTGTCATTCGTTTGTGCCATTAAAAGGAACCTTGTAACTATGATCGTTTCTTAGATAAAACAAAACACTTTTTTTAAGAACAGTCACATCACTCTCCACCTGATGTCATTCGAATCACTCTAAACCGGTGTCATTCCTTTGTGCCAGTTTGTGCCATTAAAATAAACACTTTATCCATTACCCTTCCTTAGAAATAATAGATTTAATTTGGGCCATGTCGTCCGAATCACTCAAAAACAGGTGCCATTTGTTTGTGCTCAATTTATGCTGTTTTGTGCTGTTGAAAGGAACAAACTAATTTCCTTGCATAGAAATAACAAAATGATCTCCCGGATCCGTGACGTTAGTCATGCATTTATCCCATCTCGTCTAGTTCACACATTTTCTGACTCGTTCGTTTGTGCTTGCTCAGTGCAGGTTTCTTACCGTTGCTGTCATTGTTTTTTCTCTCTCTCTCTTTTTACTTTTAATATTGACAGTTTGATCATTGGCAGTAACTTCAAGCTTCAAATCCAATATCCATTTGGAATATCGACTTGGAATAAAGTGCACAAGTTAATATATGATAATACATATATGGTTTGTTTATTAGCATATTCTTCAAACATGTACTTTAATCTGGTGATCATGGGAGAGAGAATGAGGGTGAGTAAATGATGAAAGAATTGGTATTTTTTTTCCATTTACTCACCCTCATGACGTTCCAAACTCACATAACTTTCTTTGTTACGTAGAACACAAAAGTGGATGCTAGGCAGAAAGTAAGGAACTGAAAGCAACCATTTATTTACACTGCATCTTTTTCAAATCAATGTAAGTGAACGGTGACTGAGGCTGACATTCTCAACACATAATTTCCTTGTGTTCCGAGGAAAGAGAAATTAATTAGAAAATATTTTTTATATTACCCCTTTAAGAATAATCATGCAACCTCAGAATTTGCCATGTGGGCTGTTAGAAATGACTTAGTGGCTGGGCTGGACTGGTAATCTGGCATACCGTGCATTTTCCAGGTGGGCCGACACACTTTGGGGCCGATCAGGGGCAGAATGGCCATCGGGAGAACTGAGCAGACTCAGATAAGACAAGCAAAAATGACAACAAAAAAAAATCCAAGAAGAACATCCAAACAGTGACAGCTAAGAAGATCATTTATCCATGTCAAACTCGTCACAAATCAGCAATGTCAATGCTATGACATTCAATTTGAGATTAGTCTCTCTTATCAAAGATAGGTAGAAATCTGGCCTGATAAAGTTGTTTACAATAACAAATCACTCCACACAGAGAATACACCATCTTGAAAAGTGGTGCATGGACTCATATTTTGTATGAAGTGATTTGGAAAAATAAAGACCTCATGCACTTAGATTTAGCAAAATCTATCCAACTGTTACATCTCACTATACAGACATAATTGGGTACTGCACAACTGTCTATAACAGTTGAAGATATGCCAGTGGCTAACGAACCTGTAGTGCTTAAGTGTGTTATCCGGAATGTTGATGACAGTCTCCATACTGGGAAAGCAAGTTATCAGGAGATCTGAGAACAAAGAACTCTTGGAAGAACGAAAACCAGCACATGTATGGCGAGCAGCTGATGGATGTTGGTGACCCACAGCCCAGCCACCTACCAAATCTGGGAGAAACAAACAGGAGATGGGTGACAAAGAGCTTGGCGACAGGGACCCAATATTGTCAATGCAATCTTTGGTTCTTCTGCTGAAATACAGTGTGACCCACAATTTTTTGACATTACTGGACTCCATCTCAGAAGCAAGTTTATTAAAACAAATCTAAGTATTCAGGCTTCATTGTGAATTTTTACAGGTACAGTCGTTAAAAAAACTAAGAAGACCCTGTGGCAGTTCTGGACATGTGTTTCTGTACCAAAGAGTTTTGTGTTCACAGGGAGTTCATGTCCCAGAAGTGCAGATGCTTTCTGAGAACCACACCATCAATTCCATTGTATACTGGCTCACAGAATGGCAACGAGCAGGTGGTGCTGTGCCCAAAGAGGCAGTCTGTGATTTCTCCCTGGCTTTGTTTGGAGCATTAGTTAAGGCCTTCACACTCCTTACCCAGACATCAATGAGTGCTTTAGATTGTTGATGAGAAATGACTCAAAGCTACCACCTTGTTTCATCAGGGTTGATGTTGCACACTGCTTCAAGCTCATTAGACGGTGGGAATTCTTAAGACAAAGAAGAAACAGAGTTAAAGAATTCTACCTTAGAGCAATGGCACAACTTTTACAATCTGATTCACTGGAAGATGCAAGGGAGCTCATTCACTCAATTACAGTTGTTGCCTTAAGTGAATCAGAAGGCAATGACGAAAAAGGCATACCTGTTGTTTCTGAAACATGCAAAGAACAACTGAAGAGATACATTGCAGAGGAGGTGTTACCATGTGTGACTGAAGATGACAATTTCACAGAGGTGACAGAGCATGAGGAGACACTACACTTTTTGTCTTTGCTAAACTTTGTTATGAGATGAATTTGGTTATGATGTTTTTATTTAAAAGTTTTATTATTATGGTAAACCACCGGGTAACTTTTGCAAGTCTTTTTGAGCCTACATCTCTGACACTTTTGAAGGACAATTCTGTTAAATTTATGACTCAAAATGATTATTCTCCATGTTTTTGCAGTTAAAGAAGAGCTCAATGAAATTTTCTTTGGTTGGTAATTAAAGATTTCAGACTATGAAGTAGAAAAAAACTAAATAAATATTCAAAACAATAATAACTCTGGTTGTAATGACTAACACAGCTTTCACTTTCTTTGGTATATGTTTGAGTGGAGGGAAAAAGCAACAAATAATTTAAATGTTAATAGAACACAATAAGAAGTGTGTTGAAGGACAATTTTGCCTTCATACATCTAAAGCATATGATTTCATTCTGAAACAACTTTGAAGTTTGTTCAGCAGGATACAAATCATAAAATATATATATGAAAGGCAACAGAGTTTTTTGTAACATTGATATTCAAAAACTATTATTCTTAGATGTGAAGCTTAAAACAAGCTTAAAATATTGACGTTTACAATTTGAATTCAGATTCATGAACAGATTAACTTGGACTCGACCTGTTATAGACTCGGTCTTGAGTCCAACTCAGACCCTTTTGGACTCTAACTCAACTCAGACTAGATTGTTTAAAGACTCGACTAAGGTGGACTCGAACCCAACACTACAAAGCACCATCCCAAAACTACCCAAAACAACAGGACTGACATATATGTGCATAAGAAAAGAGCTAAATCTTGTTTGACAACATGGCAGATGGCAACATTTCCTTGGTCAGTCACATTTTAAGTCGGGGCTTACCAAAGGGTGAATTACCCTTTGGTAAGCCAAAGTTATATGCTTGTACCAATTATCACCAAGAAGTTGGAGATGTAAAATTATTCAGTAAAAATATCTTGGTAATGCATGAGTTAAGAGTCTTGCATGGTTTGTCTTTCACTAAATTACAAGTTCAAACTGCAAATGTTAGACCACACTCTCTAGCTCTTTGCAGCTTGTCAAGACACACTGAACCTATTTTTCTTTCTTATCTTGGCTTTTCTCTTTTCATCATGTACTTATTTTACCATTTATTAATAGCGCTTGCTAATGATTTGAACAAATCCATTTGAATTATAGCTCAAATCGTGCAGCTTGTTGAGAAGTGTGCTATTACTATCCCGAAGGATTGGATGGAACGTTTTGGTGACAAATTGCTGCAACAATTTTTGCATAAGCATGCACAACTCACATTTTCTTCAGAATTTTCTTTTTATATATATATATATATATATATATATATATATATATATATATATATATATATATATATAAATCAGGGGTACAATTATACACCAACACCATTTGCATAATTTGTAACTTGTCAAGTAATAATTTAATCAAAGGTTTGACTTCCAGATGTGTGTAATGCTCATTATTATGGAGAGATATGGGGAAAATGAACTGCTAATGTGCCAGAGAAAAGGAAGATATATCAGAACATCTCACTGACAAGGTAACCATAGTTACTGCAGAGCTGAAAAGAATAAAGCTCCTAGGAGAGTAAAAAAGAAAAAATTGAATTAAGACTCATTTTTTCAATGACAGTGTTCACATTAAGTTCCCTGATTAGATTGACTGCTCTGAGTTATTGGCCTGTTGTATCAACTGTTGTCTAATTTCTAAGTAATCTAAGTTTTGTTGGTGGCACTAGGAAGAAGAAAAGTACCAGTCAAATACAGTATCAATTTCTCCCATTTTCTCCCCAATTTTGTATGCCCAAATCCCACAGCTTACTATGTCCTCTTGTTGGTCCAGTTACTCATCCCCATCCGGGTGGTGGAGGACAAGTCTCAGTTGCCTCCGCTCTGAGATATTCAGCCTGCGCATCTTGTCACGTGGCTCGTGGTGCATGACACCACGGAGCCTCACATCATGTGGAGGCTCATGCTACTCTCCACGATCCTAACACAACTCACCACATGCCACATTGAGAGCGAGAACCACTAATCGCGACCACAAGGAGGTTACCCTATGTGACCCTACCCTCCCTAGCATTCGGGCAAATTTGGTTGCTTAGGAGACCTGGCTGGAGTCACTCAGCACACCCTGGATTCGAACTTGCGACTCCAGCGGTGGTAGTCAGCCTCAATTCTCGCTGAGCTATATTTTTAAATCTCATCTAAACTGTTATCTGTATTCTTTGGCCTTTGAGTGATTGTAATTTGAGTCTTGTTTGATGTCTTATTTTGTATTATGATTATTGTTTTTCTAATTGTTTAAATTGTACTTGTACAGCACTTTGGTTTACACTTGTTGTGTTTAAATGTGCTTTAGAAATAAACTGACCTTGACTTGCAGTAAAAAAAATATCTTAAAGTGATAGTTCACCTAAAAATGAAAATTCTCTCATGTACTCACCCTCATGCCATCCAATATGCATACTGTATGTCTTTCTTTATTCAGCAGAATAAAAATTACGATTTTTAGAAGAATATTTTAGCTCTGTAGGTCCATAAAATGCAAGTGGATAGTGATTAACACTTTAAAGCGCCAAAAAGCGCAGACGATAGTTGTAAAAAGTAATCAAAACGACTCGAAGGGTTAAATTAATGTCTTCTAAAGCAAACAGATCAAAATTTAAGTCCTTTTCACTATAATTCTTAACATTTGGTTGCTCACCGATGACAAATTATTATGCAAAACAACTGGAAGTGCAGCTTGATTTGTTTATAAGAGAACGCTGTTCAAAAGCTTTATTGGTTTTGCTTCCATTTGATCATGCCAGAGTGCTTATATCACCTGAGGCAGGGTGAACCATGTGGACATGAAACAGTAAACAATTATAGTGAAAAAGACTTAAATATTGATCTGTTTCATACCCAAAGTGATTGATTCACTTTAGAAGACAATACATTAACCACTGGAGTCATATAGATTACTTTTACAATGATTGTAAATGCTTTTTAGTGTTGATCACCATCCACTTGCATTTTATGGACCTACAGAGCTGAGATAATCAAACATCTTCATTTGTGTTCTGCTGAAGATAGAAAGTCATACACATCTGGGTAGGCATTAGGGTGAATTTTCCCTTTAACATCCTTAAAACTTCATAATATCTTGTCATTTTGACTCTCAAGTAAGTGATTAAAACAATAAGAAACATAATAACTGAGTGAAAACCACTGTTTTAGAGTGTATGTCATTGCTCTATAGCTAACTAACTCTCTAGTTTCATGGTCAACCCTACCATTATAATGGCATTCATTAGCAGGCTAGGTTCTTAACCATTAAAGGGATAGAATTTTCAATCTTAGATAAACTATCAGAAAAGACTGGAATAATTATGAATGTAGATATATTTAGATTATATGGCATAAGTCCCATCCTACGGTTCAGTGCTCAGATACTTGCTCGAACCGTCAGATACTGCAGGAGGGTGATGACGGCAGGGGAGAAGTGCTAACCCAAAAGGAATTAGACCTAATTTGAAACCTAAGCCCCTAGTCTAAATTAAACTCAGGATAACAACCAGGTCTTCCGAAGGCGAGTGACAAATCTGAAAGAACAAATATAAATGAATGATGCAAACATAAGCCTGTATATTACTTAACAACATCATTGTGCCATACCCTGTAGAAGGGTAGGCTAGCTTATGAGAATTTTTGCAAGCATGGATGCAGTCAGGGATGTTTTTTTTGGTGGCGAGAGAGGAAAGACATATTAATGGCGAGAAGGTTTTTCAAATAAAATGAGAACATAATGATCACATTTAACAACATTAAGCATATTTTACATATTTAAGATATTTAGCTATGTAAGGTGGAATTTAAAGTGTCCAAGAGGTGAAAAAACTAAAAGAGACTGTACGGTAAAGTTCAGGAAAATGCTGCGGGGTTGGTCCAGACCAGAGAGGCACAAATGGTAGGCTGGTGCAGACACCGCATGATAGGGACTATATGATTTAATATTTTTTTTCCTATCATGAGAAACACTGGTTAATATTTAGGTTGATAGGTAGATTTTTGTATTGAACTCGAAGAGACAATAACATTGTGTAAAGTAGATCAAATGTATGACTTATGATTAGGGCTGGACTGGTAATTTGGCATAGGGGGCATTTTTCCGGTGGGCCAACGCACTTTGGGGGCGATCAGGGGTGGAATGGCCATAGGTAGAACCGAGCGGGCCAGTGGGTCGGCCACGAAACGTGCCGAATGGGCCCGATAAGCAAAAATGAGGTGCCGTGTTAAGCAGAACGAACCACAGAATGTCCCCCCGGCTCAACAGTTGGGCCAGTTGCCATGTAAAGCCTTAAGCTGGTCTCCAAGCTTGACCATCTTAAAAGTGATCAAACCCCTCTAAAACCAGCTAACAGACCAGACTGACCAGGCTGGGAGACCAGCTAAATCTAGCAAACCAGCATAGGCTGTTTTTATTTTTTTCACCAGCAGGGTAAAGTTCACTAAAACTAACAATTACATTTTATCTAAAAAATGGATTCAATGAAAATTAAGAATGACTGAGATTAACATGCATCTCCTCCTAACATTTTATTTTGTGTTCCATGATAGATTTGGAACATAATGAGGGTGAGAAAAATATAATTTTTTTTGTGACCTAAAAGGCATTTAGAAATGCATTATTATTATTGGATAATTAAGAATGGTTAAATGTGTTCTCGTTCAGAAAAACTTCATTCACAGTATACCTCTTATGTATAAAATGGACCATGGGCTCATTCCCTGATCTTGGCAGACTCTAGTCATGCCCCTTGATGCACTTGCCAGAGAAACAAATGGGAAATGACACGTGAAGTGTAATATCATACAGTGGTGATCTGGGGGAACACTGTAATAGTTTACAGTAACCCATAATATTGCAAATATCTACACTGTAAGATGCCAGAATGGCTCTAATAAAACAGAACATGTAACAACTGTATGTAGGAATAAGTACCTCCTTGTTTTGATAATTTCTTGTATTAGACCAGCAAATACATTGTGCTGTTAATGAAATAGAAATGTAATTAGCATAGCCTATCACTAGGTGGCACACAACAACAGATGACACTTCCCCATTAAGAGGAAAAACAGATTTAGACATTGAAGTCAAGAAAAACTTTAACATGCTAATAGAGCGTGACAACATCATCTTAACAGATGTAATCAGACCCTGATACATTGAATTACTTGTGCAAAATGATGTGCATGAATATTGGAGCCTTTATACCAAATGGAAGAATGGGAGACGCCACGGCTGGCAGAACGCATCACCTGGCATGATTGATGATAACTGAGCACTCTATTCAAATTCGATACTGCTTGTTAAATATTGATACAGTGGTAGCGGGCCGTGCATTTAAAGTTCAGGCCTTCGGTGTGATTCATGCCATTAGGGAAACACAGTTTCACAGTGAATAAGACACCCCATGCCTTTGGGCATAATACATTATGTCCCAGCTATCTAGTAATACCAATTGACATTTTAAAAACAAGTCTGTGCATGAAAGCCAGAACTTGAAACGACATTTAATGCTAAAGCAAGCCTAATTTTAACTGCAGCATGACTGTTTTGTGAAATGAGTATCTCCTGAACAGACATTCAAAAATCCAAATTTTTCATATGAATCTACCAAGGAGGTCTATTATACTTGGAAAAATCAATCTAATAATATTTGCGATTTAAATGTTGCGGTCAGGGTACAAGGTTATGCTGCGTTCCATTCAAGTTGGATGTGGGATATTCCTACTTGATATCTCCGACTATAAATGCCTTCCATTCCCAGATATTCGGAACTGCAATGCTCCCGTTAGCTTAGCAGCGGTTTGACTCTCATAAGAGAAGGCCTCGACCGGGACGTATCCTAAAGTTCACACTCACTAAGAACAAATAATTATTATTTGCTTATTAATTTGCACTGTTGAGGGATTCTGTGGAAATTCTGAAGGCCTGACGTGGGTGAAGCTCAGACTCACACGCTGCTGCGGGCATGTGATTTGTGAAACAGTTGTCACACTTTGCTTGTAAGAATCAAGGAATAAATTCTGACTGGATAAACATTTTGTTTTTCCCAGTTTGTTTGTAGATTAATTAAGAGTGGAAAGCAATTAAAAATACATATGCAAAAAGGTGATTGAGAATGAAAGGATGAAAAATATTTATTTATTTGGCATGTTAGGCCAGCAGAGAAGGCTTTGCTAGCCCTGAGAAATCACCACTGTGATACAGCATAAGGGATATGATGAACAGAATTGAGAACATTGATGGCAGAAAGCCTAGTACCTCAAAAACAACCAGCTATATGCTTTGACGATTGTTCCCCCAAAAGATAAATAGATGGAGAACTCAGTGTAATTTAATAATGGAGACCAGCTGAGCTGAGGAATGTGAACATCACATTGACCACATAGACCAGGATGTATAATCCAACATGAAGTGTCTGTTGTTTGAAAAAGCGACTCATTATGAGTGATGAAAAGCAGCTGTGAGCTTATAAAGCAGAAGCTGGAGTGTGATTGGATGAGATGCCTGATTGAATGAAAGCGTAAAAATCCCATGTCTTCCTGTTAGAACTAATGCTTACGCTTCCATTTTTGTCATTATTTTCACACCCTCATGTCATTTCAAACCTGTATGTTGATATATCTTAACCATACTACAAGAGTTGTACTAGCTCTGCCTATTGTTGAGGTGTTGGGTCTTTGTTAGCTTGTTGTGGATCACATGACTTCAGTTGTGCTTGATCTGTATAACGACAGTTGGAGGAATATTCCTCAATCCCAGGATAACTGCATGACAGTAGTTTTATATAGTAATCTGTAACGGCCAAATATCTTGTGAATAACGGAAAAATCAAGATAAAGCTGTCAAACTGCAAATTAGGATAAAAAAAAAAATATAAATAAAACACCAGAACATTATTATAGTACAGTAGTATTTCTATTGGGTGAACCATTCAAACCATCTGATCATATATGTATATAATTTATAAAATGTATATATACAAAAAAGGATCCCATAAAATGTAAATATTTCAGTAGCCAGTACCAATACCATAGAAATGTCACAATTATATACCAATTTCAAAACCACAAAATTGTATAATGCTGATGTTGTCTGAGAGGGTATGACACAATACCTCTAGATATTTTTCCACTTAATCTACAGTATCTCACAAAAGTGAGTACACCCCTCACATTTTTGTAAATATTTGATTATATCTTTTCATGTGACAACACTGAAGAAATGACACTTTGCTACAATGTAAAGTAGTGAGTGTACAGCTTGTATGACAGTGTAAATTTGCTGTCCCCTCAAAATAACTCAACACACAGTCATTAATGTCTAAACTGCTGGCAACAAAAGTAAGTACACCCTTAAGTGAAAATGTCAATATTAATATATTGCTATACCTAAGGATGATTTGAGCAAGCTCATAATTTTAAATATTAAACTTCAGCACATAACTCCTGTGCAACAGGCATGAATGATCAACATGATCATATGGGAAAGTCAGCATGTTGTTTTCCAGAGTTCTGGTACCCTGTGATCAGCCACATTATGCCGACTCACCGACATTCACCATCTCTAATCAGATATTTTTGCATCAACTCCAGCATGTTTACCTTGCCTTGTGGTGCGATGTGCATTGCGTCAGCAGCCTAGGAGACCTGGGTTTGGATACTGTGTTGAACACAGGAAGAAATCAGGTTTTCTTAATCAGTGATGATTTCAATCAGATGTTGCATTTTTCCCGTTAATATTACATTTGTAATACTACCACTGATAGCAAGATACATTTTGGGGGTTGGGTTGGGTTGTGGGGGGGGTGGTTCAGCTTATAAAATATGCATTCCTCTTCACTGTATTACAGCCTGTACAGCTGAAAACAACTCGCTTCCCAACTTGTGGGGACATTCATGCCGAACAAAACTTACCGCTTTGGCCACTGGGGGTAGTGTTTCGTATTTGGGTATGTATAGACCGATTTTAGTAAAGAAAAAAATAATAATTACAGTTTCCGATTTCACTGTGAAATAAGTCTGGAATGATACCTCTGATTGAGCAGCTTGTTGAGGAGGTGTGCTATCACTTTTCTAAGCAATCTGACTTACTATTTTCACCTAAGTAGACAAAACAACTTCTGTACAAATCCTGTAGATTAACATTGACAAAAACCATATCTAGAAACTACAATGTCAATGAGACTTAAGAGACTTAGAGATCATCCAGAAAACCCAAGGTCTATAATACCTGGTAAGAGCTATTTGCTAGCATTCCCATCCATCTCAATGGAAGTTGTTTGGTGGGTGCATCCAGCCCTGTTTTTTTAAATACCTATTGGTGCTTCTCATTTCCGAAATTATGCATCCTAATTTCCTTGTTGTGTCTTTTCTCGAATTAATCGAAGTAAGATGTACTGTATTTGTAAAATGGAATGTCCTAGCTCACTCAAGTGTCACTTCAGAGTCCCATCTTTGCGCACCTACGTTAACTCTGAGTGCTTGGCACAATGTTTTTGAAACTTGATTTATTGATAATTACATAATAAAACCTAATAATCCAAGATGGACTTTTAAAGTATGGAACAATTATATCTTATTTAAACCACAAAGGTGAAACAATAAGTCAAATGGTTGTGCCAGATGTGAAGGGGTGGAGAATTTATGTGATGAAAGGAAACAAATATTAGACACGAGACGCACCCAGAAACAGTATGATTCTCTAAAGGAGGTGCTATCTCCCAAAGCAACTATCTTTGGATTATGGTCCTAAACACAGAGTAGAATACTTGCAGATTTTATCTTTGGCAAGAAATTGTCTTAAGGACATTGTGCATGGGTTGATATATTCTTGGAGTTGGGATTTTAAAATGTTTTAAATGGTCAGGGCTGCGTTTCCCAAAAGCATCATAAGCCTAAGTTGATAGTAGCTTAAACTAGCGATGCTTTTCGGAAATGCTGCCCAGGAATATACAAGGATTGTTGAGATATACAGTACATGCTTAAGACTGTTGAATGTTGAGAAAAAGTTATCTTTTACTTGATGGAGTGAGTTATTGTATTTGTTTTATATATTGTCCTGAGGGATCTGGTTTTTGTATATGTTCACTTTTGTAAATCCACTTGAAAGTTTGGCCTACTTTTGGACTACTCTCTTATACACACTATATCAAATATCAAAATATGTTTCAATGTAGTTAGCATCTTTTGTAAGTAGCTTGTAGTGTAGCTAACTATTTTTAGAGTAGCTTAGCTGTAGTTTAAATACTTTATATTTTGAGTAGCTTGTACATTAGGAAGCCACAGTTTCAGTAGCTTGTACATTAGGAAGCTGCAGTTTCAAAGTAACTTCCTTGACACTGCTAGCAACCACTTAAAATACCATAGTAACTGCATAGCAACTAGTGCCGATATTATCTTTCACCGTTATATCAGTATCGCGTATATATTTATTGATATGCTCAGATAGGAAAACTTTTTTCAGAACATATAATGCAGAAAACAATGCTTGAATTGGTTTCAGAATGTAGTTTGTCCAGCAGAGCATGCTCCGACTCGAACACTGAGCTGACAGTGGCTCTGCAGACAGGGCGAAGTTAAGCGGTGCATTGTTAAGAGGTGTCTTCTCAGTAAGTTGCTAACTAGTTTGTGAAATACATACTGGAAAGTTATTAAACAATGACCCCATCATTTTCCCTTTTTACTATAACTAATGTAATGTTAACCCTGTCCCTGTCAACTATATCACTCATGTCTATCACATCTGTTTGCTGTTAGCCAGCTATAGTTTGTCAGTGCAGTCAGTAATATAGCAGATTGAAATGTAAACATCAGAGCATCTTTTTGCAGCTCAGTATACAACAGTGAGGTGGTGGATTGTGTCTGTTGATTGTTGATTTCACGCCATGTTGCTAGCTTGTTTGTGAGACAGTAATTACAATCTTTTGCTCTCTGTGACAACGAGCTTATAGCTAACTATCAAACCATGTAGCTACTTTCATTGCTTGTCACCTGAGTGAAAGCTAATATGTAAACATGTATTCACCAAACTGTTTTGTTCAGGATGCACAGTTTGTTACCCCCTTCAACTGAACAATTCCAGTCATTGCATTTACAAAATGTAATATTTAGAAGTCTGGTTTTCCATCGTTGAACGTTTTCCCTGAACTTGTATAGCAGAATACTGTGTAACACCGCTGCCGCTGTTTATCTCTTGTCTCGGCAGATGTAAATGCTTCTTGTTTTACAACCTGCCCCTAATTGACTGGCAGTATTAAAATAGTCAGCATTTGACTGATACTAAACATACAGTACTGATGTTTATTTAGCTATTTATTTTATTTATTATTTATTTAATGGTCAGCAATTGACTGATACTAAACATACAGTACTGATGTTTATTTAGCTATTTATTGTATTTTTATTTATTCTTTATGTTCTAGAATTTGTTGACAATGTATAATATTAATAATGTCAAATATTCTTTGATGAAAATATTTGTTTAAGAAAGCAGCCTTCTGAGTACCTTTGCATATTCATATTGGTGCAAAATCGGTGCACAATCCACATAGAAAAGGTCTGTTTTCATTCCAGCTCAAAAATTAACTATATCGGCCACCATATCTATGAATTTCCCCCCTCTAAAATTGGTATCGGCCTCAAAAATCCTATATTGGTTGGGCTCTAATAGCAACACATTTAAAACCATTCAGAACACTTTAGCAACTGCAACATCAAGGTAACCACATTCAACACCCGAGTCTTGGAGTGAGTTTTGAATGATTCACCTTTCACATTTTCTTCAGAATGGGCAGAATTATAATGCTCCATATAATTTCCAGTTTTACTCTAGAAGAACACAGATGGTTTGCATTCCACTGCATTGTTAGCTACTAGGTATGTGAGTTTACAGCAGCACTGAGAGAATGACAAGAACAATTTCACAGTTCTCTCCCTGGGTGGATTAGCTCTCTGTAGCAGTCTGGCTCAAAGCAGGGGTCCCTAGATGGGAGGGAGGATTTAGCCAAGCCCCAGTTATCTAAAAAAATAAATAAAGTCACCTGGCTAGAGCAATTTGTTCTAGTGGTTTTCTGTCAGTCAAAATAAGCAGCATACAGGTTGACATGCATAGTTTCAGGTTTAATTACTCAAGGAGCCAAAGCCAAGGAGACTGGGTGACTGCACTGGTGTCACAGAAGACAAAGAAACAGTTGAGGGTGTCAGGGTGAGGACAAACCTGCTGTCGGTGGTTTAAACATCTCTATCTATTTTTTCCCTCCTTTTATTTTCTCAACCTGTGAACATTTTATTTTTAAGGTTCCAACTCAGAGGCCAGTAACTTTACAGTAGCTAGTAAAAATTGTTACTGTAGTAATCTTTTGAATTGCAGGTTGTTGACAAAACCAATGTCAAAGTCAAATGACAAGTAAATGTTATACCCATAAAGAATAGTAAACCTAGATTTTATTTAGAAATTGTAGCTCATGACAGTGAAATGTAGCAAACAAATGCTAAAATTAAGGATGGCCATGTTGAAAAGACCAGCATAGCTTCAACAGAAGAACATCCTGGTTCACCACCGTCCATCACCTAGACCAGCACCAGACCAGTGTTGGGGAAGTCAATTTACTCTTTTAAGTTGTTATAGATTGTTATAGATGTATATAACAATCAGATTACATTATATAATTCTGCAATCAGTTTTGAATGCAAAATTAAATAATATCACCTGATTTAATTGATCAGGGTGACATTCCTTTAAGCATATCAGCATGATTTTCTACACTAACCATAGTCTAACCATGGTATTTGTAGTAAAACCATAGTAACCACAAAGTAAATCCTTGTTACCTAAGTCCATTCATCTTCAACCGCTTATCCGAACTCGGGTCGCGGGGGCAGCTGCTCCAGCAGGGGGCCCCAAACTTCCCTATCCCGAGCCACATTAACCAGCTCTGACTGGGGTACCCTGAGGCGTTCCCAGGCCAGTGTGGAGATGTAATCTCTCCACCTAATCCTGGGTCTTCCCCGAGGCCTCCTCCCAGCTGGACGTGCCTGAAACACCTCCCTAGGGAGGCGGCCAGGGGGCATCCTTACCAGATGCCCAAACCACCTCAACTGACTCCTTTCGACGCAAAGGAGCAGCAGCTCTACTCCGAGCTCCTCACGGATGACTGAGCTCCTCACCCTATCTCTAAGGGAGAAGCCCGCCACCCTTCTGAGGAAGCCCATTTCGGCCGCTTGTACTCGCGACCTAGTTCTTTCGGTCATGACCCAGCCTTCATGACCATAGGTGAGGGTAGGAACAAAAATTAACCGTTAGATCGAGAGCTTTGCCTTCCGGCTCAGCTCTCTTTTCGTGACAACGGTACGATACCGCCCCCGTTGCCCCGATTCCGCCCCCGTTGCCCCGATTCTCCGGCCTTCACTTGGGGCAATACCTCCTTCCCTGGAGTGTTACCTAAGTCATGGTTATTAAAACCATGGTTACTATATGAAATCTACAGTCTACAGCAGTGGTTCTCAACCTTTTTGACTAAGTCAAAGACAATATTTGAAGGCCCCCTTGTCAAAAATTGTGTCTGATTAAAATAATTAATCATGGATAATTTTTGATTTTAGAAGTTTCAGAAAGATTCTGTTTATAATTTGAAGGCATACATCTTAAAATATTTTTAATACTTAAATTTGAGGCCCCCTTGGAAGTGTGCTGAGGCCTCTTAATGTGTCCAGGCCCCTTGTTGAGAACCACTGGTGTACATTACAGTTTAAAAAAAAAAAAAAAACGATTATAAACAAGAGTTATAAAGAGTATTCTTTATATACATTAATAAACTAGTAATATTAATAGAAAAAAACTATTTTATCGAAATCGAGTCGAAATATATATAAACAGCAGCAATACACTAAATATTTTGATTAAAAAAAGAAGGCAAAGTCCTTTGCGCTCAGCTCAGTTTATATAAACTAATTCATTTACATGAGCTGACTCACTTAAACGGAGTTCCCAATTTTTATTTTAACCGGTTCGTTTTATATAAAATGTCCCAAAGAACTGATTTACTTCAATTATTTGGTTTTCCCAGTGCTATATGAGAGAAAAAAGATGGTTTAGGTGAGTAGGTCTGATTACTCGTTAAGGGCCCTATATACTTCCGTTTTCATTCATTCTTCTTTCAGGGGTAAAAAGAAGTTGTAAACCGCCGAGCAACAGTATACTGTTTCCGAACATTAGAAGTACATTTCCATAAGAGGATGCTCAGTAAAACCTAAATAACATAACATTAAAATGTGTTATCAATGGCTTTATGCCTCATTCTATGAGTAGAATTCACATGAGGTCAGTAAAAGAAGCTGTTTTAACCACTCAGTGGTGATTTAAAGTAGAATATATGCAGTAGAAATGTTTCATTTGTCTTGTTTACATTCTGAGTTCATGACACTAATGCGCTATCACGCTATACATGGCCATAACATGCACTGATTACACTCTATTGTCATTTTTGATGACACTGATACTACTGCAAGGATGGGTGTATAAAAGAGCAATAATTGGGAAAATACAGACAAAAGAATGATGATAAGAGAGGCATATCTTACTTTAGGCAGATGTGTGAATGGCTTTCACTGCAGATGACACATGAGTGAATGGGAACTTGAGAGTATTTGAGTAGATTTGATTCCTTTTGTAGACTAATTAAACAAAACAAAAACCTCATGACATGGTCTTGGAAAATGTCTCCAAGCGAATTATCATACAGATGAAGGTACATTTGCACAGATACGCTAATAACTGCAAGCTCAGTGTTCACATTTAATTATTTTTACTGACTAAACAACATAAACAAAATAAGCTGTCGGCCTCAAGGTAGGTGGAGCTCCAGGTCACACCTACCGATAGTAAAACAGGATTGGGTGTGGAATAAGTGATAAGATGCGAGTTTTATGCTGAAATGCCATGTGCAAAAGTGGTTTGCTGTTTAGTGAATTCAACCTACAATGTCCTTCAGCAAAGTCTGAAATTTCGAACAGGGTCCAAAGGGACTGTTGATTTCTCATTAGTTTGTCCTCTGTCTTCTTGGCTCTGTCCTCTATGTGTCCTCAGGTGGGCTCATAGGATATGAGTCCGTTCCTCACGCACCTAAAATGTGTTCAGGCATGTCAGCTGCACTGCGGGCACATCACTCTAGTCTAATCAAAGATGATAAGAAAGTTGGCGTCCTCTTCAATATCTTAGAATTTACAGAGAGAGAGAGAAACAAAACTGCAGATGGATACTGCCAGGACACACAGATATACTCTAGTCAAGGTAAGAACATTTTAAAGGCATGCTGGAACATGCTCCAGAGGCCTTCCGTCCATTTTCATGTTGCTGAAGCGTAATGTGAGAACAAGCAAATGCTTTTTATTTCTTCCAGTGCTTTCGAAAATCAATTGAGCTATGCAAGTACATTTATTACAAAGGTGCAAACCAGCTTAGTACAGCATTGGTTGGTTTTAAAGTCGATACATTTTCATGTATATACGCAGCAAATGTGGGTCTCCCATCTCTCAAGTCGGAGTAGAATGAATTTTGCGCTCCATGCTATAGCTCAAGGCATACTTTCAAAGATTTACTGAGATGTCTCTCTGTTCTTCAGCAGAGTTCCTGCTCTTAAATCCTTAACATAACTAGCGACTTTTTCCACTTTGATGAGACTTTAAAGGGTAATAGACTTATTTTAAACTTCTTAGCCATCTTATTTGGGTGACTTTAATTTGCTATTCTCATTGTTTGCCCACGTAGGCCCTGATTTCCTTAGTGCAGTGATATATATATATATATATATATATATATATACATATATATATATATATATTATAATATTTGCACAAATAGCTACATATGCAAATAGGTAGGACATCTCTATATTTAATAAAAGCTTTTGTATGTGAAAACACTTTGTCTTCATTTTGAAAAATATCTGTATTGTTTTACCATAAAAAATGGCTACTCTTTACATTTATGTTCCCTTTGTAAATTATTTAAAACGGGGACCATTAATAACTTATTAATTTAGAAGTGCATTATAAATCATTGATTTGTGGTTATAACAACATGCATAAAAAGGGTGACTTTCATGCCATATCTGCCAAATACTCACACTGACAGAATTTATATATTATAAATGCTTAATAACACATATTCAACAATAGTATCCCATGAAAATGAACCTTAATGTAAAATGAAATATGTGTATTTGAATAATGTATTAATGAGTTGCCAACATTAGTAACCTACAGTATTTACATAAAGTTTAGTATTGTTTAATGGTCATCAGGTTTTATTTTTTGATATATGCTGACAATGAGCATGAAGACCTGAAAAAGTGTTTTTGCAGAGGACTTTGTTACAATGACTAGGTACATTGGGACAATGTAGTGCAATTCTTTTGACATCAATGTGACAAAGAAAGTGACAACACAAGTGAGTCAAGACATTACAGTAATTAATATAAACTAGAGGTCTGCAACCTCACCCTGGGTTTCAGGTAAGTTTTTCAAGTAGGACTTTGGGGTCGGGATGGTCTTTTAATTAATGATAAAATAAACATGCCTACTGAACTTGTTTCGTGCACGGGCATGTCGAGACACCTGCTTTCTCTTTCATGTGTTGCACTGCGTCTAGATTGTTTTTTTATCACAGGTGTCACAAAGATTCAATGTTCTGAACAAGTTAAGGCTGTAAATGTGACTGTTAGGTTGTTTAAAATTTTTCTAGATTGTTCTAAATCAAGCAAATGTTCAGAATTTCAAGTTTCAGCTCTTTGATAAATGGTAAGGCAATGTTTTTTTCACTTACATTTACATTTACATTTATTCATTTGGCAGACGCTTTTATCCAAAGCGACTTACAAAAGAGGAAGAACATCAGCGAATCATCTTAGGGAGACAGTGGTACAAAAAAAGTGCCATATTACAAAGTTTCACTATCATCATAATAGTATACAAAACAGATTTAAGTGCAACAAGAAATGTAAATATATATATATATATACATAGGCACTTCTGCACCTATGCTAAAATGCATATATCACATCAATCTACACTCTATACCACATAATGGCAAAGCAAAAACCAGATTTCTGATAAATTTGCAATTTATTTAAAAAGAAAAAACTGACATATCACATTAACATAAGTATTCAGACCCTTTGCTATGACACTTGAAATTTAGCTCAGGTGCACCCCATTTCTCTAGATCATCTTTGAGATGTTTCTACATTTTGATCCAATGGTGGAAAATTCAACTAATTAGATATTATTTGGAAAGGCAAATAACTGGGACAAAAGGTCTGGTATGTTGTATGGTTTATTGGCCTGTCTATATAAGGTCTAATAGCTGAAAATACATGTCAGAGCAAAAACCAAGCCATGAGGTCAAATGAACTGCCTGCAGAGATCAGAGACAGGATTGTGTCGAGACACAGATCTGGGGAAGGCTACAATTTTTTTTTGGCTACATTGAAGGTTCCCAAGAGCACAGTGGCCTCCATAATTCTTAAACAGAATAAGTTTGGAACAACCAGGACCTAAAGCTGGCCACCCGGCCAAACTGAGCAATTTGGGGAGAAGGAACTTTGTAAGAGAGCTGACCAAGAACCCGATGGTCACTCTGTTTGAGCTCCACTGTGTGGCGATGGGAGAAACTCGCAGAAGGACAACCATCCCTGCAATACTCCACCGATCTGGGCTTTATGGTAGAGTGGCCAGATGGAAGTCTCTCCTCAGAGCAAGACATATGAAAGCCTGCTTGGAATTTTGAAAAACAATGCACCTAAATGACTCTCACACTGTGAGAAGATTCTCTGGTCTGATGAAATGAAGATTGAACTGTTTGGCTTCATTTCCAAGCGTCATGTCCAGAGGAAACCAGCCACGGCTCACCACCTGCGCAATACCATCCCAACAGCGAAGCATGGTGGTGGTAGCATCACGAATGCAGCAAAATACAGAGATATCATTAATGAAAACCTGGTCCAGAGCACTCAGTATCTAGACTGGGCCGAAGGTTCACCCTCCAACAGGACAATGACCCTAAGCACACAGCCAAGACAATAAAAGAGTGGCTTAAGGACAACTCTGTGAATGTCCTTGAGTGACTCAAACTTGAACCTAATCTAATATCTCTGGAGAGATCTGAAAATGGCTGTCCACTGATGTCCCCATCCAACCTGACAGAGCTTGAGAGGATCTGCAGATAAGAATAGCAGAAAATCCCCAAATCCAGGTGTGCAAAGCTTGTCCCATCATACCCAAAAAGACTTGAGGCTGTAATTGCTGCCAAAGGTGCTTCAACCAAGTACTGAGTTAAGGGTCTAAATACTTGTGTCAATTTGATATTTCAGTTTTTTTCTTTTTAATACATTTGCAAAGTTAGCAAAAATCTGTTTTTTGCTTTGTTATTATGGGGTATGGAGTGTATATTGATGTGACTTTTTTTTTATTAATAGCATTTTAGCGTAAGGCTGCAACATAATAAAATGTGAAAAGGGGTCTGAATACTTTCTGAATGCACTGTATGTAAATACTTTTTAGTCATTAATGAAACCCTTTATAATCCCCCCTGACATTTTTATTTTGTGACATAATGCAATGACATTCAGGCATTTTTAAATACCACTTAAGTGTCTAAATGCTTTTTGGGGCCCCTGTTAGCTCCTGTGAGCAAGGAAGGCATTTATCATCATTGGTCTCCACTGACCAATCATTTAACCACCGTAAAAAGTGGCAGAATTGGTCTTGGTGCTCCAGTTGAGACCTGTGCCTGTTCCGAGCAGACCTGGAACATAAGCCCTTACTAATGTTCTGATTGGTTAATGTAAGAACAGAGGATCCTGGAGGACCACTCAAAACCAAGTGGCTGGAAACTTTGACTGATTTTGACTGTAAAGTGTTTCAACAATGAGCACTGAGGTGGAGAAGTAAAGTGGTTAAAGATCTGGCTTGTAACCAAAAGGTTGTAGGATAAAACTCTGCAAGGAGTGATCCTTGAAATATCCATTGCTAAAGAGTGTCTATCACTGTAATAAGAAAACTGTCATTTGCTTTGGATTAAAGAAAGGGACATCTTATGAAAACTTGTCCTTGTCAATAACACTTTACGTTAATGTTGCCTTTCTGAAGGGTTTATAAAGAGATTCATTTATGACTAATAACTCATTTACAAATACATTTTGGCATTTAAAAAAGCCATGCATAAAAAGAGTGACTTTCATGCAACACCAGCTGAATAGTGAGACATTTTGCCAAAAAAAAAATCATAATAACTTTACTTCAAATTTTAGTCCAGTTCTGACCCAAACCTCTCATATGGTTGGGCTAATAGAGATGGGTTCTTATTTGCTAGCACATTTTTGAGTGACCTGGAAGTTGAGGTCTGTGGTGTGCATGTAAAAATCTGCTAGTGGATTCATAATTTGTTAGTGTTTAGTGATATTTAGGCATTTTGTTTTTGTATCTCTTTCTACTACTTTGTCGCAATAAGCTTTTAGGAGCAGCACAGATGAATGCGTCACCAGCACACTTTATAACCCCTTTGTTAATGCACAAACTCAAACCATCACAATTCCCACAGGCAGCACTTTTTATTAATTCTGAAGAATTTAAACAGATAATGAAAATCGCATTCAAGCATGGAGCTTGTTTTTACAGAGTGTAGTAGACCTTCAAGGGTATAGCATTGCATAGGTATTCAATCCAAAGAATGCTTTTGCTGACAAAAAGTCTTGCTTTAAAGAGATGGCTCACCAATAAATGAAAATTCTCTCATCATTTACTCACCATCATGCCATCCCAGATGTGCATGTCTTTCTTCTACTGAACACAATCAAATACTTTTAGAAGAACATTTCAGCTCTGTAGGCACATACAATGCAAGTGAATGGTCATTAGAGACCCTATTTAAAGAACTTAAGCATTAATTGCAATGGAATGCCTTAAGTCATAAGTGCGAAGTCAATGGGAATGGCCAAGATCACTACAAAATGCTGGGTTCTTTTAACCCGAACACTGGGTTGAGCCTGTTGGGTAATTTTTTGGGGTTATTTTCTCAGTGTTGGGTAGTTTTTGTGTAACCCAGCTGCTGGGTTATCTCACGGTCAGTCAAAACTATACACAGACATCCTTTTAGGATCGTCTTCAGGAGTGAGCGGTTCTCAGCACTAGCAAATTGGAGGATTTATTCGGTGAAATAAGGTTTTCAGTCAATGTTTGTATCTATAAAAATATTGCTGTACACTAGAAAATGCAAAGATACTGTTCCATAATCATAACAGGACAGCTCGTATGACAATACAGTTACTGGATGTAATGCTAGCTTAACTAGCTTTGACTTTGCTAACATGTTATACCCAATGGATCTTGAATACATTTGTTATTCACTTTTTCAGATTTTTGAGTGATGCAAACATCTCCTTTTGTCGAAATTCTGCGTTCTAAATCTTAAATATGTCACTTACTTGATTTATTTAGACTTAATTAGAAGCCTATAAAACCTAGTCTACACCAGAAATGAGTGGTGCGTTGTCGACACAAAAGCCGTTTCACATCACTCGCGTCACGGCCTCCAGGGCTTCAACATATCGATCAACATTTGAACTTTGACCAGAACATGAAAAGCATTGGTCTGAAAACATGTATTTGAATTTAGAGTAGAACTAAGCCCAGGGAATTCATTTGCAGAAAGTATTAAAGTGAATGTCCTGGGATACGCTTGAGGTGAGTTTAAATGAAAGAACTGAAGTCTTTTAGGATGCACAAAAACATTAAGGCAACTATTAATGGATAAAAAAATAATTGAGACATTCAGTATCGTTTTAAAATATTTCTTGTTGTTTTGTACTTTAAAAACATCATCATTAAAGGAAATGCTTAAAAATATCACAAACTGGAGCAAAGTTCGACCTGTTATTAACACATTAAACGTGCTTCCTGTGTTCTGATGTAAATTGCTAACATTTGGGGCTTATATATTTCTTTAAACTTCTCCTTTCTTCATGTCTGTCATTCATACGTTAAATATGTGTTAAATATTTTGACTTATCTCCAGCAGGCTAAGATGTCAAGGCCTTATTGCCTACATCCTGACAAAGCAATATAGGCCTGCACATAGTTTTATTTTTTGTGGATTTTTTACTTTATTAATTTCATACATGAATTGTTATCAACATCAAATTAAAGTTGAAAATGAGCAAGGCACTCAATCTCCAATACAAAAATGTTTTATTAGGCAATAAAACGTTACAAAGCCAAAGCATATCAGCAGGCTAGCTGCCTTCATCAGGGCATTACAGCAAACACACACCAGTATCTTATTTAAGTGATTCATAATTGGCATCGACCAATGTGCTTCAATCATTAATCAATCAATCATTCAATTAATCACAAACCTGTTAACCTGCACCAGTGCGCAGTCGCACCGAAGAGTCCCCCCCAGTTTAATGTTTATGAATAGATTTAACGTGAAAGAACATCATTAATCTTGGCAAACTATATATCATTTTAAAGGTGTAAGCCTCAAGCATCGATGATAGAGCTCTGTTTTTCGATGAAAAGCTTATAACGAATGTATTTCTTGCATTTATGTAAGCAATACAGATCAAACAAACGTAATCAAAAACGGAGTACTTACCAGTAGTGTCGTAATAACGAGCCACACACGCATCCACTGCTAAAAGTTCCAGATTGGATGGAAAGGTGAGGGTCCACTGAATAACATCCCATAGAGCATTTTTAGTCCAAAGAAACAATAACGTTGTAACATTGATGGTTATTCCTTTGTTTACATCGAGTTTCTTCAGGGTGAAGTATCATACTTGTCGGTTATGCAATAAAATTATGCATAAAAACAGACTCCCGGTAGCCGAACGTTATATGGGTGTGTTGCTTAGAGTGTAATGAACAAATTAAGACCGCACACACACACACAAATACAAAGATAGACAATATATAGGTCGAAATATCCAAACACTGCGGTCAGTTTTTTTGACGTCATGATATGCTGATCCTATTGTTTTGTCTTTACAACGAAAGCCAATGAAAGAATTGAAATGATATGACTGATAGGAAATGTAGCCAAGCAGTGCACGATTCCAACGATATCCGGGAAGTTTAAATTCCTCGCGAACAAGATGTTTTTTTATTTATTTGAATCAGCCACTCTAACCTGCGAATTAGGCTGTGACCACACCCCCGTCATTTGACAACAAACGAGCCATAGTAAAAAGACGGTTCCCCAGTCAACATCTGTTTTCGCGTCTTACTTACTGGACGGATTATCTCATCAAATGGATCGTCAAAAGAAGTTTTTTTCTGCTGAAGATGTTTTATTTGAGATCACTCGAAGCAGCGATGACGAAATTGAGGAGTGAATACAGCGACGACGGTGATATACTTGAGGACGGAAAAGATGGTCCAATTTTACATCGGTGAGTTGCTATGTAACATGCACACATTATACGTGTGTGTGTGTGAGAGAGAGAGAGAGAGAGAGAGAGTGTGTGTGTGTGTGTGTGTGTGTGTGTGTGTGTGTGTGTGTGTTTGTTTTCCCATTTGATTTATATGGTAAATGCATTGTGGTCTGAAAAGACCAAATATAAAACAAATGGCTTGTCTGATGGCTGGCCATCAGTGTGATTGTTTGCTGGTTCTATGTCTGACCATCCATATGAATGCTGTCTGTATCACTGGCCATCACCAGCCATTGAATGTTGAATGGGCGACTATCGGTATGAATAGTGTATATGACTAAAATAGCTTGCAGTACCCTTCATAACATTTGATCATTAGGTTGCTTTTTGAGGTATCCAAGGAGGCTTCTTGGTACCTGGACATAGTCTTGGAAAAAATATTGCAGAAATCTCATTTTTCATAATATCTTCCTCAAATGTGAAATATAAACTGATGAGACTTGTGGCTTTCAATCAATTGCCTAACTGGATTCATCCAGGTTTGTTTTCATTGATTTTTCCATAAAATAATGAAATGTTACTTGCAGTACAAATTATCTTCAAGACACTTAAATTCTATAAATTTTTGTCTGTGTAAGTTTTTTCAACTTTTACATTTGGGTAATAAACTCCAAAGTGTCTTCTTTTAAATATGTCTAAATTGTGCATGTAGAGCAAATTGTTCAGTAACTACAATTATTTTAGTTTGGGGATGTCATTTCTGGGGATGTGCCTCAGGCAGGGGAGGTAGAAAGGGAACCGACATAGTCTTGGAAAAAAGCTTGCAGGAACCCCATTTTTCATTATATCTTCCTCAAATTTGAAATATAAACTGATGAGACTTGTGGCTTTCAATCCTTTACGTAATTGGATTCCTCCAGGTCTATTTTTATATATTTGTACATGAAATAATAAAACATTTTTTGAAGTTCACATTACTTATGAGGCACTTCAACTTTTATAACTTTTTATTTGTTTGAGCATTATCAACTCTGATTTGTTGTTAGTAGAGTGCCAAGTGTCTTCTTTCCAAAGAGACCTTAATTGTGCCTGTGGTACACTGTTCTCAGGAGCTATATTTATTTTAATTCAGGTATGTCATTTTCAGCTGTGAGCCCCTGAGTGGGGGTGCAGGTTAACAGGTTAATGATGTAATGTATGTTTAAAGTTTTTAATCCCTAATATAGTTAATTATACATTGTACATTATTGTTCTACAAGCTCCTTATACAAACTTTTGTCAAATATGTTTAAAGGCACTAATTGTGTGTATTAATATGAATAAAAAATAAAAAGGAGAGATCAAATTAACACATGTATTGTGTGGTTTATTTAAAAACATTAAAGGATAAAACAACCTGAAAATATGAACCCATTTATGAGAGAAAATTAACCCAGCATTCTTGTAAAAATTAACCACCATTTGGGTTGAATAATTAACCCGTTTGCTGGGTTACTGTAACCCAACACTGGGCTGTATTAACCCAACATTTGGGTTGATGGATTGACCCAGTGCAAGGTTAGGTGCTGGGTTGTTTTATGTAACCCAAGTTGCTGAGTTGGTGCAACCCAGCCCACTTTAGTCTTTGTAACCAACTCAGCTGGATTAATTTAACCCAATGCACATTTGGTTTAATATTAAACCAGCGCTGGGTTGACAATTGCGTTGCTTTAAAACGGAGCATTTTTTATAGTGAAGATTTTGTATTGTCATTCAAGTATGCGGTAAATCTTGGTGAAAGTGGGTATGGTGAAATCACGGGTACATCGCGCAAAAAGGCTGGACCAAGTTCAATTAAATTCTGAGGTTCTTTTTAGGTTATTCCAATGTCTGCGTCCTATAATCCATTCCCTGAAGCACCAACGATATAAACAAAGACAGCACATTCATTAGAATTTTTTAGGTAAGCTGAAGCCGTGAATGGCTGCCTTGGTTTGGAGTGCTTCAGTTTTTTTGTTGTTTTTGTTTGTTTGTCCAGTGTTTAGTAATCTTTTTCCAATCAGTTTTACCAGGGATGAACTGCTGAACATTCGGTAGCATATACCAGACAACGTTTTTCAGGACATTTTAGCTGGAGGAGCAGCTGTGTTGTTTAAACGCACTATGAGACGCAGGCGAGGGAGACGAGCCAGTGCGCTGGTGAAGCTCCGTCAGCACAGCTATCAAACAGCGCTGCTGAGCAGTCATCTAGCAACTCTCTGCTCTCTTCCTAACAAAACGGACGAACTACATCTCCTCACACATACAAACAAGGACTTTTCAAACTCTGCTGCCTTGTGCTTCACAGAAATCTGGCTGAGTTAAGCCTTTCCGGACAGCTTTTTACATCCACCAGGCTTTCAGCTGTTCAGAGTGGATCGCATCGTGGAGTTAATGGAGAAAAGGAGAGGCGGTGGAACATGCTTTTACATCAATGAAAGTTGGTGTACAGATGTAACAACGTTAAAGAGGATGTGCTGTTCTAATTTCGAAGCGCTCTTCATTAACTGTAAGCCGTTCTACTCACCACAGGAGTTTTTCGCGTTTATTCTGGTGAGTGTGTATATCGCGCCAAACACGTGTGTGAACACAATGCTGCAACAGCTGGCTGATCAGATCACAGACACAGAACAACAATACTCTGTTAAAATCCCCAACAATAATAGTAACTAAGTCAAAGCAAATCTCACAAGTGAACTGCCCAAATACAAATAGCACATTACATGCCCAGCAGAGACAGAAATATACTGGATCATTGCTACACAACAATAAAGGATGCATATCGCACTGTCCATAGACAGTGACTCTCTGATCACTGTCTGGTTCATCTTCTTCCAACCTACAGGCAGAAATTAAAATCAACCAAGCCAGTAGTAAGGACTGTGCAGTGATGGACCAATGAAGCAGAGTGTTTTTGAGGCTGCAGCCACAGACCTAGATGAGCTCACAGATACTGTTACATCATATATCAGTTTCTATGAGGATATATGCATCCCTACTAGGACTTATTTATGGTTTACAGGAAAACTCAGACAGATTCGTCATGCCAGAGAGGATGCTTACATAGGTGGGGATAGATTCTTGTACAACCAGGCCAGAAACACACTGAATAAGGAAATCAGAGTGGCTAAAAGAAGTTACTCTGAGAAGTTGGAAAACAAGTTTTCAGCTAACGACCTGCATCAGTGTGGAGAGGCCTGAAACATCTCACAAATTACAGGAGTCCAACTTTTTTTAAATCACAGAAATTAATGACTACAGACCTGTCGCCCTGACGTCTGTGGTCATGAAGTCATTTGAGAGACTGGTGTTGGCCCACCTGAAGGACATCACTGGACCCTTTCTAATGTGTAAACATGTACTCACCAAACTGATTTGTTCAGGATGCACAGTTTGTTACCCCCTTCAACTGAACAATTCCAGTCGGTGTATTTACAAAATTTAATATTTAAAAGTCTGGTTTTCCACCGTTGACGATTTCCCCTGAACTTGTTTAGCAGAATACGTTGTAAAACCGCTACCAAAGTTTTTCAGGTGTAAATGCTTCACGTTTTACAACTTGCCCCTACCTGACTGGCAGTATTAAAATAGTCTGACACTAAACAGTACTGATGTTTATTTAGCTATTTATTTTATTTTTATTTATTCTTTATTTTAATGGTCAGCATTTGACCGATACCAAACAGTACTGATGTTTATTTAGCTATTTATTTATTTATTTTTATTCTTTATTTTAATGGTCAGCATTTGACTGATACTAAACAGTACTGATGTTTATTAAGCTATTTATTTTATTTATTCTTTATTTTAATGGTCAGAATTTGACTGATACTAAACAGTACTGATGTTTATTTAGCTATTTATTTTGTTTTCATTTATTTTAATGGTCAGCAATTGACTGATACTAAACAGTACTTATGTTTACTTTGCTATTTATTATATTTTTATTTATTCTTTATTTTAAAGGTCAGCATTTGACTGATACTAAATATACAGTACTCATGTTTATTTAGCTATTTATTTATTTTTATATGAGTGTTTCCTCTACATTCCTTAAAGTGGTGGACCACCACAGTAAGACAATTGTACTGTAAATTAGATTACAAATTGAACAAGGCCCAGTGCTTAGAAGCAGCCCTTTAATTATGATCAAGAAACACTACGACCAAAACTAACATCAACAGAGATGTAAGTGGAAAGAATACCAGATAATACCCTCTGCCACCACAGGCACAAAACAATTACAAAGGAATTATAGTTCTATAATTATAGAATTATAATTATAGTTACAATATGTAACTATAAACAGCAATGCATTCACATTTCAACTGCAAGCTGGTAACCGCTTTTAGCTTTATAAACCAATAGATAGGCTAAGCATCTGCATCAGTGCAGAACACCCTGTTTTACTGAGGCAAAATCACAACATCATTACTGAGACACAAACCACTGTGCAATACACTACACTGTGTATAAAACAAAGCCATAATAAAAACAGCAGCACAGCAGCAGCACATATTAACACATATTGTTGCATATTCCTACATTTATAATTTTTTCTTTCTTCATTTTCTGGCAGAGAAGTCCTTAATGAAACTGGTAAAATCCAATTTGCGCAGAACTTCATTTTCAATGGACATCAGAGACAGGTGGTTTTGGCCCATCGTCAGGGCCCATTAGCTTATGTGGCCCGTTCGTCATAAATAGCCGGAGTGCTATATCAACATTTGGAATCACTGATTGTAATTTCCTTGCTCTTATAAGTTGCAGCAGTGACCTTGCTTAGGTGTCCTCCTTTTTTTTTTTTTTTTTATAAAATATCTGAATTGTCCAATTTCGTCCACAAAATCCTCCTCTAGATCACCTGCATATTTCTTCTGTAGATTAGCTGCTCCTGTGCGAAGATCTTGAAGTATCCAGTCAATTTAGGGATCTTGGTCACGTTGTTCCTTTAGCCTTTTGTATTTTACATTTTTGTGCTCCACTATCGTACTTTCTTTCTGACATTTTGCCGCTATGACGTCTAGCAATAACAGTGACGAAAATTATTGACATGATTTGACCAGTAGCTGATTGGACCGATGTGACCCAAGTCACATCTATCCAATCACCTTCTTATTTTTTTATGTTTCTTATTGGCCAATGAGGGCCTTTTTTGGTTCGCGCTGAAGTAAATTTAAAATAAATAAAAAAATTGTCTGGCCAATCTGGGGCCCCTAGGCAGCAGCCTGTGCGTTAATCTGCGCCTGAATACACCAACAATTGCGCAAACACTCCCACCCATGCCCAGTTTCACATTGCAAAAATTTCACGTAGACTTCTTGCTCTCACAGAAATAAAGGCTAATACATTGCTTAGTTGGTTGTACATTGGTTGACATTGCTTGTAGCGCATAGAGCTGGACTTTGCTCACTCACGAAAACACATATCACTCCAAAAAGCACAGACAGTCATGGTAAAAGTAATACATTCAGAGGGAACCAATTCCCCTCGTTGTTGCACATCGGAGAATGACAGGAAGTAAATATTTATAGTGAAATGGACTTAAATATTGATCTTTTTCTCACTTAAATTGATTGTATCGCTTTAGAAGAGATTAATTTAACTACTGGAGTCATATGGATTGCTTTTACTATGATTGTCATGTTTCATATGTAAATGCTTGCCCATTTATGTAGAGAATGTTGATGTTAACAGATGTCATGTCTCTTATACCGATTTCATTATATAAAAGTCAGGATAAAAGTATGTTCACTTTTTCAAGGGGGAAAAGGGACAAAGGAACATTAAGCCCCTTCAGCAGGAGGGACAGACAAATGACCATGTGACCCAGCAAAAGGCACTTCTGATTGGCTCAAGACACCTGTGGGGTGCCATCAACATCAACAGTAAAAAGTCTCCCCGCCTCGGACAAACAGGCTCTTCCTCGCCTCACTTCATCCTCTGTGCTCTTGCTCTTGTGGCTTGTAGCCTTCTCAGACACCCTTCAAATTCCATACGATGTAGCGTTCAGGAAGCTCGGTACACAAAGTTCTGAAAAGAGTTCTCTCTTCTCTGCGCTATGACTCACACACGTGATGGGGAGTCACGAGTCTTCCTGGCGGAAGGCCTAGCTTTAAAGCCCACTTCATCAAGCAACAACCCGACATCCAAGATCTAGACCTAGGGTCCAAAACATTGATGGTACAACCAGAATTTTCTACAAAGAGCCAAAGAATCAAGCAATGCAAGGAAATGCAAGGAAACAGAAGTACATCTTCATACTTTGCTGAAAGTACAGGTGTCTCTTTAATACAATTTGAGTTCCCGCTTGCAATTTGAGTTATACTGAATTAAGTATCAATGGTTCTCAAGGCATTGTCAACAGACTCTTTTCTTTGTACAGATCATTTCCATTCAAGTTACTCTGTTCAGTTCACTCACAACCAGTTTGTCATGTTTGTCTATATGTGTTAGTTAGTTTTATGTTAGATTAGCAATAAAGTCTTGTTTGTTTTCAAAGTTATTTGACTGTGGTATATTTTATTAAATAATCTTGTCACTGCGCTCTGAAGATCAAATCATATCTAAACATATTTTTTATATTATTTTCAATAAGCCATGATAATAGTATTACTCAAATATGTGAATTAACCATAATTCCCTAATAAATGTTAATTCCTTACAATATAATCTGTGAGCAGATGCAACAAGCCATTATATTACATTTTAATAAAACATTTTATTCAGATTTCTATCTGACCATTTGTCATTTATTAATACATATTATGTTGCAGGAATGCAGACACTTTAATGCATACCGTGTGCATTTATACTACCAAAATTCCTACAATTACATTTTTCCATTATCTAAGTGGGAGTTTTACTAATTGAAAGAACTATTCCCCACATAGGTTGCATATTCATTGCAATGGGTATTAATCTCCTAAATTCTCACCCTCCACAATTAATCTGCCGACAGACTTTGGCTATTCACATTGTCATAGCATTCGTGAAGCTGGGTTCATGATTCGTGTCAAAGTGGCAATGCCAGTGTCGTGCTCCTCTTTCAACTCACCACGAAAAGAGCTTGCAAACAAAAACATCTCATTCTGCATTTTGGTGTTAGATAAGAGATGGTGTGCTACTATGGTAATTAAAATATGCCATACATAGGCTGAAAAATACTTGATTTATATTGCAAGTCCTATCTGTGCTTGTTTTGTACATCAAATAGTGATAAGAGGTCCTTTCTCCATCATTTTATCAATGACAGGCAAGCGCTGTCAGAGATTATTTTATTTACTGAGATAACAACCCGCGCCTCTATCATAGGAGAGAGAGTAAAAGTCAACTAGTGTGTTATGACAGTACTGCCCATAGAATGTCTATGGAACTGCTGTGTTATGCTATTTTATGCTAAGTTTGTAGGCTGTCCTAGGTAGAAGGGCTCTGATGTCGTTCGTATGCGTCGGCATAATGACTGCGGGCAGACACATTTCAAAGTTTCCGCCCTTCACACCATTACTAATGCTGTATTAACAATAAATGTGTTAATCGTGATTAAGAAAATTTTACGTGTTAAACTTTTTTAATTAATCGCATGTTAACGCGTTAATTCTGACAGATCTAGTATTAACCAAAGTTTTTTTAGAGCCTTTACCTTATTTTTCAACTGTTCACATTCACAGTGATGGACAGGAATTAAATCAGCTTCATATAAATGAACAGACTTATGAAGTGCCATTTCCTTATTTCAACACAAAGTTCACACAACTTAGATCAGAAGTCCCTGTATGGGCCACCACTATGTAATGTTAAGCCGCATTGACTGTGTTACACAAAAAGGGGGAGGTCGCCCAAGGCACCATACAAGCTAGAACTGCCACTGTTCGTCTCCCCACATCTTTTATTGCATTTTATTTTTAAGGTGTAACACCCATCTACTGATGTACAGATGCAATAAAGATCCAATAAAACCATAAAGATTTGTTTTGCATTTGACATTAAATTGCATCCACCAAAATTCTCATTACTGTAATGTGTCTATAAGTTGATGTTTTTTTGTTTTGTTATTTATTTATATCTTTTGATTTATTTATGTATTTTTTCCATATAAATCAGAATAAATTAAAGGTGATGATAAATGTATTTGCCATTTCTGTCACCCAACATAATATAGAAAATAATGACTTTACTTACCAAATGCAAAGTTCTTGACAAGTTTGATAATATTCAACCCAATGTATTAGCTAAATTAAAACAAGTAAAAACCATACATCCATTCAACATTATACTGCCATTAAAATGCATGAGTTTCCACTGTGAGGCAAACAAGTGCTTTTGGTGGCAGTTCTCAATGGGTTGATTTATGGTTAAATTACTTGCCACCAAACATGGGGAAAAGAAAAAGTGAGGTAGGGCAGGAAAAATAAAGAGAAAGAGAGAGTGGTAAGAAAACAAATGGGGCTGTTGTCCAAACTTGATGTTAAAAGGATTGGAGCAGAGTTTTCTTCTGGAAAGTGGTGGTTTATACAATAGCGTTTATGGAGGTGGACACCTGATGGCCATGCCACCAGGACAGTGCAGAGAAGAAACTGTTTGCTGGTGTCACAACCTGTTTACTAGATGGAGCCTTGAAATACTACCCAGGCCATGCTAACTCAAACCAATTACCATCACCAGTGAGCACTATAGGTTGTGTAAGAGCATACGAGATTCAATGGCTTCAAAGCATTGGAAATATTTTTCCACAATACTTAAAATCATTTATGGTGGTTTGGAAGAACATAGTTTATCTATACAGTAGGTAGTTACCAAAAAAACAAAATTATCCATACTACCACGCACAGTACTGGCACATTAAATCTGTGAATCGGTCGCAAAATCACCACCAGGTGGCGCAAAGGGGCACATTTTGCACCATAGTTTATTGTGAAGCAAGTGAGAGTTATTATGATTAATATTGATAAAATTATTTAAATTCAATTGTTTTTACATTTTGATGTGATTAAAGGAGATCTAACAATGCAATATTAATGGCAGTATTGAAGTTATTGCTTTATTAACTCATGAATTTACCATTGGCTTTTACAGATGGTTACAGAGGGTGCTGTGGAGTAGAGAGTAGTTCATAGTTCGTAGAGCACCAGTGAACCAGTTGTCTTGCGTTAGCAGGATTGTCTCTGATGCAACAGAGTATAAGTTCGGAACTCTCTTTAACTTGTCTTTTTTGTTTGTTTGTCTGTTTCGATACATGTGGTAAAGTAAAATGTAGGCTACCTAGCAGACGAGCGACATGCCTTTATTTAATAAATACACATTTAAATCACATAAATATTAAAGGGGTCATAACATTAGAATTCAAATTTTCCTTGATATTTTGAATTGTTAGTGGTCATTGTATTATAAAACTATACTGTAAGTTTCAGATCTAAAAAAAATTAAATAAATTCCAGCCAAAAAAAGAGCATTTATTGTTTCCACCCTACTAAAACTATTCATTTTGAAATTGCAACATAGGGATTTGAATAGCCCCACCTCCATTCAGATCTTTAAAATTCTTATTATCAAACAAATGACAAAAAAAAAAAATACAAATAAGAAAATAAAGTTTGGGCTACTAAACATTACATTTATTTCATCCAAAACACTAATTGTAAATTAAATTATTACAGACCATAGTTTGAATGCGGTCTGTTTTACAGAAACCTGGCTTTAATCGGATTAATGAATTAGTTTAAATTAAAAGTTATTGTTATATACATGAGCCTGGCCTGAAGAGTTGAGGAGGTGTTGCTACAATTTCAGTCGCAGAAAATAAGTACAGTAGTAATGACTATATGAATTTGTTTACAAATAAAATTGAGCCCATCAGAAAGAAACTTGGAATTATGCAACCGTCTGCCACAGCACAGACAGTGTCTCCTAGTATTTCCTTTGTGCAACTTCAGTTCTTCACTGCTATAGGTCAATAAGAGCTAACAAAACTTGTTAAAACTTCAAAACCAACAACATATATGCTAGATCCTATACCTACTAAGCTACTGAAAAAGAGATGTTTCCTGTAATCTCAGATCCTCTTCTCAATATTATTAACTCCTTGCTATATTTAGCACATGTACCCAGATCTTTCAATCTGGCAGTTATCAAACCATTTATCAAGAAACCAGAGCTTGATCGAGGAGAGTTGGCTAGTTATAGACTGATCTCAAATCTCCCATTTATGTCTGAAATGCTAAAAAAGTTTAGAAAATGTTAATTTTAAAGAGAAATTGTATCTGTGAAGAATTTCGGTAAGGATTTAGGCCACAATATAATACAGAGACTGCACTTATCAGTTACAAATTACTTTATCAACTCTTATCATCGGACCATGGCTGCATCTCACTTATAGTGCTATTAGATCTTAGTGCAGCATTCATCACTATAGATCACAAAACAGGAGTATCAATTTCCTTTGTTGTAAGCCCCCATCCTGCGGTTTAATGTGGTTTGAACCATCAGATCATGCCAGAGGAAGACAGAAGGGATAAGTAGCCTACCCCAAAAGGTTTAAATAATACAAACAAATCAAACAAGAAAATCACAGAACATGACCAAACTTACCCCCATCCCAAAGAAGAAAACTAATAACAAATAACCTGAAACAAAAAGCAAACTAGGCCTTAAGAAACATCTGAATGAAAGCACAGAAATCTAAATGTATGAATGATGCAAATGATACAAACAGAATTATAGAATACTCTTGCAAAAGGGTGCACATTGCAGCTTGGAATGTGTTTGTGCAGACAGACCACCCTTGCAAAAGTGTAAGCAATGTGTCTGTAGAACAGGCAGCCCTTGCAGCATGGTGTGCAGTGCTTCTGTGATTTAATCTTTTCAAGCAGACAACCCTTGCAGTAGAGTAAGCAATGCTATGATGTTTCAGTATAAAATAGTAATGAATATTGAGAGAGAATAACAGAATCAATGAAATAGCTAAACCCCAAGAATGCCTCTAGCTATACTGCATAAAAATAAATTACATAATTCCCAAAACTTACAGTGAATAATAGATTATCATTACAATTAACACTAAATTAGTCAATTTATCATTAACATTAATACCACAAAAGCAGGTGACGAACTACAATTAAAAAAGGAGATCATGTTTTAATAAATACACTTAAAATATAAAAAAAACATGTTTAATTAAAATATTGAAATTTCCTCTAGTTCCTTGTCATTCAAAATATTATTATACTTAAGAGTATAGAAGAAATACAAGTCTACAAAGTATTTATTAGGAATTTGCAGTGTATAATTTACTTTTAATTTATTACTTAAAGGTGCAATATGTAACAATTTTCATGTAATATTCAGCTTTTTTAATTTTCCCAATGTGTGAACGGCTTGTAACACCTTAAAAAGATGAGTACTGCCCGGACTTCCTAGGTTGTCTATTAAAGCCTGTAGACTGATTTTCATGCAAAGGAAGCGGGTCGCTTTTGCTGGGAAAATCCAAGGATGTGACGTTTATTCGCACTCCCGAGAGCCTTGCCTCAGACGGTAATACAGTATCTTCTCTTCTACTGTTCAACAGTGACAACAAACTGCAACACTTGTTAACATTATCTTAGAGATGGAATCCAGCAAATGCCCAGCTCCCAGCACAATACCAACTCCTACATAAACTCAGAGTAAGCCATAAATTAAAAAATAAAATAAAAAATGTATCTACTGAATCCCGTATGGCAAAGTGGGAATGTGATCGTGGTTGGCAGGGCATTTGATTCCTGGAGGGACCTTCGTTCGATTTTGGGGTTTCAAAACAGACCATGTATTGGCATTCTTCTTGGACAGGTAAGCTTACATAACTGCAAAGCACGTGAAATATAGTGCCATAATGATTCATCTGTGTATTGTAGCTAACTTGAGCTTGCCTGCCAACGGTGACAAATTGCAAGTTATCTTGCTTCGTAACTTTCAAATAAATTCAACGATCTTTTCTTTAAACAAAAAATCAGGTATACAGGATAAATACGCTGGTTTCTTATTCATAGTACAGCATATGACATATTAAAACATACAATAGTGCAGTGCAACTGTAAACTGTCTGGTATAGTTTGGTAGTATGTAGCTGTATGTGTGTATCAGTATGCTATGTTAGCGGTAGTTTTAGTTTAGTCTCAAAGTTGTAGTAAAGCAATCATAACTGTGTAATTTTAATTATGCTACCTCATCTGTCAGCATGATGCCAGTGAATCACATTCAGTCTCTTTGTACGTTCGTCATTGTTTTGGCTGATGCTCGCAAGCTCGCGTCCCTATGGAGTGTGTGCGCGAGCACGAGTAACAGGTAGCTGCCTGCAGTTCACTTAATGGCCACAGGTGTCATTAATAACAAGGGTTTCTGAATCTTACATACCGCACCTTTAAACTCATATTACTAAAAATACAAAGAACAGATAAGACTCTTCTCCTTTAAAATTTCACTCGTGTATCATGAAATATCACATGACAAATGTTCTCGGATCTGGCAAAGATGGCAGCCTCCAGGTTGTGCACTTCCGGGGTTCATGCCCCATTAGAGTGAGCTCCTCTGAGATGAGCCAGCATCTTTTAAATAAGCATGCCCAAGGGTGCACGTTTATGTTGTGGATAAGACATGACATGTTGCATTCATGCCGCATCACACACTGCAGCTTTGGATGTAGCACAGTTTTTCCCATCTGCTCCTATGATACTGAAGGCATTTGAGCTGAACTTCATTAATCAACAATCAGTAAGCTTAACTGATTGAATTATTAGCAACAAAATCCATTACTGATCAAACATGTGCATACATATGACAGCGTTTCCCAAAGAAAGAAGTCACAAAGAATCTTGTATATCTTGCTGTTGGAGACGTGCATTGAGCCAAGGTGCTGGAACATCAGGGTGAGTAGGGAGATAACATAAATAATCCATGTCTAAAGCAAAGCGTTGCTCACCACAAGGAAAGACCCTCTGCATCTGCCATGATTGAGCTTGCAAGTGTATCGTAAATGCTTACGGCATCTCATTGAAGCAATGAATGGCAGATGTTAGAGGACCTTTAAAGCGGAAACTACATTATAATTGGATTCAAAGGATGAACAAATGATGTATCGCTTGCTACGAGTCTTTCCAGTAAAACTAATACTTTGATTTCTGCTTCATTTTTTTTTCAACAAGTTGTTTTATTTGGTAATCAATCGGCTTGTTTCTTCTGTCCCCAATTTCACTTTCCATCCTGGTAGTCTTTTGTAATTTCCCTTTAACAAACAGTTATATGGATTCCAAGGGGGCTCTATATCGTGAAAATAGTTTACATGTAAACGTTAAAGTCCCGTATACATAAGTCAGACATATGAGTTATCATTTGAAATCTTAGAATCTTAACTTTTCAGAGATTACCATCATTTCTGCATTTCTGTTACATAAAATAACAAAATAAGGCCTCAAAACATTTACGTCACAATTTTGCAAATTTTCTAGTTTTCTTTGACAAATGAGAAGAAAAATAATTGCAATTAGTCCAAAGTATGTGTGAATGGTGAGCTTTTAAATTTGAGTGTGAAAAATTGCAAGCAGCAGTCCAAAAATGCACAAGTGTATCCAAGAATTTACATAATTTTTGGGGGAATTTATGAATTATGTGATGTTTTATGGTGTTATATTATAGTTGATTATGGTTCTTTTATCTCATTCTAAAACATAAAAATGTGTGTTTCATAAAATGACAGATATCAGTAGGTATAATACTTAACATTTCAAAAGATGCTAAACCTTCCTGTTATGTTCGGATCAATGTTGACCCATTAATATTCAAAAAACAAACATTCAAAAAAAAAAAAAAAAATGTTTAATCTTGTATTTGGTCAATAGATGTTTCTCCACAACAATGAATACATTAATAAACAAATTGTTTGACATTTTATGATGCTTGTTTATATTTATGCAATGTCAGAGTGTTTTGGAACTTCCACCAGACTAGCCATTGAATTAGCCACGCCCCCTCTTTCCAAAACCACTCACTCCAAAAACCCACACAAACACACTAGGGACTGTTGTGTTGGAGCATATGGAGGGTGATGGGTCTCCCTGAGCATTTTGCTATCAATCCCTGAGTGTTCCGCTGGAGCAGAACCTTACCGGCACTTATACCAGCAAATATGGACTGTCCTGTGAACGTGCACAATGATTGACAGATAGAAAATTTTTTAAATCGCAAACAAATGATCAGACCACAGACATCTTTTCCCCTACTACAGAGACAGGTGTGATATTTCATGGCACCTATTTAATTGATATCTGACAGGTAATAGATGCGTTCCCTTCCGAGGGAACTCGCACTGCGTCGTTGAAAACGACTCTTTGGGGAACGCTCCTTAGCGTGCGCCTCTGAAGTATGAATGAAACTATTCCAATCTTGATTGGTGTTGCGTCATGACGTAACATGTGACGGCATAACCGGATGCATAAAAGTGACGCCGGCACACATACACATTAGCTTTCGCTCTTCAGCAAGCGCTCTATGTTGAAATTGTTTGTCTTATTTGGTGTTGTTTGTCTGATTTAAAAATATTATGGCCACCGAACAGTTCAAGAAGTGCGTGCACCCCTGCCCTCGTTTCATTACGGGTAGGGACACGCACGCTTTATGTGTGAACTGTTTGGGAGCACAGCACGCACAGGCAGCTCTCGAGGGATCTGCCTGTGAAAGTTGTGAAGCACTACCCATGAGAGTGCTGCGCTCCGGTTGGCGTGCTTCGATGAGCACGGTCAGGCTCGCGTTCCCCACGGTTTTGGTCCCGTGTCTGTTGAGGCAGCGCGGCGATTGAAATCGCGGGGTTCGCAGCGGATTTTGCAGATGAGAATGAGACTGCTGCGGCACGTTCTCATTCTTCGTTTGAGGATCCCGAGCCTACTGTGAGTGGTGCAGAAGCCCGCGTCGCGGCTTCTTCTGCCCATGATCAGGTCCCCTTGCTTGAGCTCACTGCTTCCGAGGAAGTGGATATGCTCAGCATCGATGCGGACGACCGTGAGCCAAGCACGGCAGTTTTTGGCCAAGCTTATGAGGAGCTGATTGAGGTTGTGACGCGTGCCGTGGCCAGACTGAATATCAGTTGGCCACAAAATGAGCAGGGAACGCAAGTTGAAAGCAAATTAGACGTGCGTTTCCTGCGGCACGGATCACAAACTCAGCGCCGGGGTTTGCCGTTTTTTTCCCGATCTCCACAAAGATATCTAAAACGAGATCGTGGGGTAAACCGCATTCGTCCCGTATCTCCAGCCCCAGTGTTTGATTACGTTTTGGGGCACGGTATATGGGCTAAAACCCCGGCGCTGCCTAGTAAGCCCTGCAGAGATACATCTGCTTTAATAAGTAGGGCTTACATGGCCGCACACAATCGGTGTTGGTTTCCGCCGTCTCTGGCGCTTGGGCCACATAAATTTCCAGCGAACGCATAGCGAGCGTTAGTGTCAAAAAAAATAAAATAAATATATATATATAAAAAAAAAAATAAAATAAAAAACAACAAGTATCAATTGTGGTCACAAGAACCGTATCGACTAAATCCTGCCGGTTTCCTGCTTCAGGAAGTCGGGAACAGTGCTTCGAAAAACACCGAGACCAGCCTCGAGAGGCTGGTTCCCTTAGTTGAAGCTTCAGGAAAGAGGTCCTACCGAGGTGGTAGAACCTCGGAGGGCTATCCCCAGCTGCAGAGCAACCGAGGTTGCTCTGCAGCGGAGTCCTCAGGAAATCGGTGTCGGTTCCCACCGTCTCTGATGCTTCGGGCCACATCAATTTCCAGCGAATGCACACCGTGCCGTTCTTGTCAAAAAATAAAAACAAGCATCAATGGTGGTCACAGAAACCGTGATCGACTAAATCCTGCCGGTCTTTCGCTTCAGGAAGTCGAGAACAGTGCTTGAAAAACACCGAGACCAGCCTCGAGAGGCTGGTTCCCTTAGTGGAAGCTTCGGGAAGAGGTCCTACCGAGGTGGTAGAACCTCGGAGGGCTGTCCCCGGTGCAGAGCAACCGAGGTTGCTCTCGCAGCGGAGTCCTCAGGAAATCGGTGTCGGTTCCGCCGTCTCTGACGCTTCGGGCCACATCAATTTCCAGCGAACGCACACCATGCCGTTCGCGTCAAAAAATAAAAAACACACATCAAT
The DNA here is from genome assembly GCF_025860055.1 of Xyrauchen texanus. Taxonomy (NCBI): domain Eukaryota; kingdom Metazoa; phylum Chordata; class Actinopteri; order Cypriniformes; family Catostomidae; genus Xyrauchen; species Xyrauchen texanus. The sequence goes on from NC_068309.1 coordinate 35,850,612, forward strand.
TGTGGTCACAAGGACTGTATCGACTAAATCCTGCCGGTATCTCGCTTCAGGAAGTCGAGAACAGTGCTCGAAAAACACCCGAGACCAGCCTCGAGAGGCTGGTTCCCGTAGTAGATTTTGTAGAGGCATGGAATCATCTTCCCAACATATCTGCATGGGTCCTGCATATAATAAAATCAGGGTACAAACTGCAGTTCGGGCAAATTCTCTGGGGTGGTGCAGACTACAGTGGTACCGGAGCAGGCTCAGGTGATGGAACAAGAAGTGCAATCTCTGCTGCTGAAGGAGGCCATAGAACGTGTTCCTCATTCAGACAGGGAGTCCGGTCTTTACAGCCGGTACTTTATAGTTCCAAAAAAAGGATGGGGGGTTTGAGGCCGATTTTAGATCTCAGAGTTTTGAACCGGCCTTTGAGGAGGTTCAGGTTCAAAATGCTTACCATTCCTGTCATCGTGAGTCAGATCAGATCCGAGGACTGGTTTGTCACGATAGATCTAAAAGACGCCTATTTTCATGTACCCATCCTTCCATGTCACAGGAGGTTCCTGAGGTTCGCTTTGGGCTAAGCTTACCAATATCGGGTTCTTCCGTTCGGCCTAGCACTCTCTCCCCGCACATTCACCAAATGTATGGATGCAGCTCCTGCTCCTCTGAGACTTCAGGGCATCCGCATACTGAATTTTATCGACGACTGGCTCATTCTGGCCCAGTCTCGAGAAATGGCGGTTCGGCATCGAGATGTCGTTCTTGGCCACATTCGAAGTTTGGGGTTGAGACTCAACACAAAAAAGAGTGTGTTACAACCATCCCAGTAAACAACGTTTCTGGGCGTTGTGTGGAACTCTGTTACGATGCAGGCACGCATGTCTCCTGCACGTATCGAGTCCCTTATGGTGATGGTGTCCGGGTTAAAGCTAGGCCAGGCCATCACTGTAAAGCAATTTCAAAGACTGCTGGGCCTCATGGCAGCGGCATCCAACATTGTACCGTTGGGCCTTCTACACATGAGGCCCCTCCAGTGGTGGCTGAAAGCCAAGGGGTTTTTCCCCAGCGGGAATCCATTTCGTATAATCAGAGTAACGTGCAGGTGCCTTCGTTCTCTGCTAATATGGAAGAAACCTTGGTTCCTGTCCCAAGGGCCAGTGTTGGGAGCGTCATGTCGCCGGAAAACCGTTTCGACAGACGCCTCCCTCACTGGCTGGGGCGCGGTCATGGACGGCCGCTTTGCCAGGGGTCTGTGGCAGGACCATCATCATTCTTGGCACATAAACTGTCTAGAGATGTTGGCTGTGTTCAGGGCTCTGAGGAGCTTCCTTCCAGACATCAAAGGGTACCATGTCCTAGTACGTTCGGACAATACATCAGTGGTAGCTTATCTGAACCGACAAGGAGGACTCAGATCGCGCCCTCTGTGCAGACTGGCGCATCAGATAATTCTTTGGTCCCAAGGGAAAGAGCAATGTATATTCCGGGGGTTCAGAATCAGGGAGCAGACATCCTGTCGAGGCAGGGGCTGAGGCCCGGGGAATGGAGACTTCATCCAGAGGTGGTGAAGTTGATATGGGACAAATTTGGACCATCAGAAGTGGATCTGTTCGCGTCTCGAGAGACGTCCCACTGTCCACTTTGGTTCTCCCTCTCACATCCAGCCCCACTGGGGTTGGACGCCATGGTACAGGCTTGGCCGAGGCTTCGCCTGTACGCGTTTCCCCCGATCGCTCTGCTCCGGGAGTCCTGGAAAGGGTCCGCCAAGAGGGCATCAGTCTACTTCTGGTTGCCCCCATGTGGCCGGCCCGAGTATGGTTCTCAGACATAATTTCACTCCTGATAGCTCCGCCATGGCAGATTCCTCTGAGGAGGGATCTGTTGTCTCAGGCGGGGGGCACAGTCTTCCACCCTCGTCCAGAGCTGTGGAAACTGTGGGTCTGGCCCCTGAGGGGTTCAGTACCTAAATGCTGGTCTATCAGCGGGGTGTTTGAAACCATACTTAGCTCTAGGGCTCCGTCTACTAGGAGATTATATGGCCTCAAGTGGAATGTGTTCTCCACTTGGTGTAGAGAACATGAAGTAGATCCAGTTAACTGCCCGGTGGCTTCAGTTCTGGAGTTTCTTCAAGATCGTTTCTCTGCGGGTCTCTCCCTTCCACACTTAAGGTGTACGTGGCTGCCATTTCGGCGTTCCATGCACCACTGAGTGATGGGCCTCTGGGGAGGCACCAGCTGGTCATTCGTTTTCTCCGTGGTACATGGAGGATGAGACCGACAACCAGGTCCAGGGTTCCTGCCTGGGACCTGGCGGTGGTTCTCGAAGGGTTATCCCTGGCCCCCTTCGAACCCCTTCAGTCGGCTTCACCCAAGGACCTGACGTTCAAGATGGCTTTTCTCTTAGCTATTACCTCTCTAAAGAGGGTGGGTGATCTTCAAGCCCTGGCAGTGATGCCAGCTTGCTTGGAGTTTGCCCCTGGCGGAGTTAAAGCCATTTTACACCCGAGACCTGGCTATGTGCCTAAGGTGCCGTCTAACACGGCACGGTCTACGGTCCTGCAGGCTTTTCATCCTCCACCTCATGTGTCGGCAGAAGAAGAGAGGCTCCATTTGCTCTGCCCTGTCAGAGCTTTGAGCGCTTACCTCGAGAGGTCCTCTTCTTGGAGGAGGTCGGACCAACTGTTAGTGTGTTTTGGGTCACCTAAGAAGGGGCTGCCTGCCTCGAAACAAACCATTAGTAATTGGATTGTTCAGGCTATTATCTCGGCCTACAAGGTGCGCAATTTGCCTTCACCTTTGGCCGTGAGGGCTCATTCAACTAGAGGCATGGCATCCTCTAAGGCTCTCTTATCGGGAGTACCCCTCCAGGAGATCTGTGAGGCAGCCGGTTGGGCTACCCCGCACACTTTCATCAGGTTTTACAGTCTGCACCTCCCTAGTACGCCTGGCGCACGTGTGCTCTCGTCCTAGCTGAGTGCCTGAGTTCAGTTTCACCCTAGGGCAGGCCTTTTTTCGGTGCGTGGCCTAGTGGGCATTCGTTCCCCAAAGAGTCGTTTTCAACGACGCAGTGCGAGTTCCCTCGGAAGGGAACGTCTCGGGTTATGACTATAACCCTTGTTCCCTGAGAAGGGAACGAGACACTGCGTCGTCCTGCCACGCCCCTCAAGGCCTGAGAGCGGCTTGCTTCATCGCTAGGCTAATGTGTATGTGTGCCGGCGTCACTTTTATGCATTCGGTTATGCCGTCACATGTTACGTCATGACGCAACACCAATCAAGATTGGAATAGTTTCATTCATACTTCAGAGGCGCACGCTAAGGAGCGTTCCCCAAAGAGTCGTTTTCAACGACGCAGTGTCTCGTTCCCTTCTCAGGGAACAAGGGTTATAGTCATAACCCGAGACGTTTTCTGCATGTCATTTCATTAAAAAAAAAATCAATTACAGCACCTTTAAGAATCCTGTTCATCCAGTCTTGACATTGTGTAAATAGTTCTGTTGTAATTAATAAATATGAACTGCCTACGATAGGTATACCCTTCTATAGAAATGCTTCCTTAAATTGTAACACAATTTTTTTTATGGATACTGCATAACAGGAACAACTTATTTAACTATATGGTCTTTCACACACACCAGTATAAGATCATCAGTGGCAAAATGATGAAATGCTAAAGTGTGACATCAACCCTTAAGCTAAATAATATATATTAAAAAAACACTGAAAAAAAACCCATTAAACTGGATGCAGTGGGGCGAGGAAATATGAACCCAACCTCTGTCACCAGCTCAATCCCATTACTAACGCTGCATGCTTCTGAAAGCTGCAGGAAATCAACAGAGCCCACAGGCAAATGGCAGTATGATGAATGCTTAGCATAGGTACAAACAGTAGTGCACGTCTTCAGGCTGGTAATTATATCTTTTTAATGTGTCCCCAGAGAACTTAGAAAATGACAGCTGGGGACACGGTGTCACGATTGCAGGTAGGTGCCATAGATCATTCCAGCTTAACTTCAGCTAAGAGTTACTGTTTGCAGAGTTCACTGAGACACGGCTTCTTAAACAGCTGCAATAATGTTAGCTCAAAAACAGGATTGCTCAAGACTTTACACCAAAACTACCATAAAACAACCAATGAACCAAAGAGTACCAAGAGTGCATAAACAACTACATTTACAGGCATGTTAAAATGTACTCAAATTGTGCAGCAGCTCAGCTGATGCAAAATACAGGTACGAGTCCTGAAGAGCACGCAAGTCCACACATGATCTGAAATTGTCATAGAAGCACCACAAAATGATGTGGTCACTACAGCAATTGTGTTTTTCATGTCACAAGCTGCTCTTTATCACATTATACTTTAGGTAAAGGTTTAAGGTTTCAGGGTTTTTCCAGGATCAAAAATGGTCTTTGGTGGTGTCTGAAATATACAGACATTCACATGCTTAAAGTTAGATTATTACATTTGCAATTAATTAATATAACATACAAGTTATTTTTCATCATCTATGCATCTGGAACTTTTTTTAATTTGACAATGATTTTACTTTAGCCTCGTGTGACCCCATATCCTTATATGAGGACATTGAATTTTGGCTTTCCTGTACCTTACACATAATTTCAATTCATTTAAACTGACTATCCTCATATCAGGAGATTCTAGGCTTTGATTTAATGAACTAGTTCACCCAAAAATGAAAATTCTCTCATTATTCACTTACCCAGATGGATAAGATTGTCTTTCTTAAGCAGAAAAGAAATTAAGATTTTTAGAAATAGAGCTCTGTCAGGTCCTTATAATGAAATTTACACAGGTGCCAGTACTTTGATGGTCCAAAAGTCAAATTTAGGCTGCATTAAAGGTAATCCATGTGACTCCAGTCAATCAATGAATGACTTCTGAAGCAAATTTATACGTGTTGATAATTAAAAAGTTTTAACTTTAAATCAACACTTCCATCCAGGGCTCTGATGCGGTTTGAAATGGCTGAACTCTTGCATGACATTTGTTCATCGGTTGTAAATAAGCGGTCCTTTCGAATTCTCGAGGGAACTCACCGATGCGCTTATGTCAACCTTCGCGTCAGCTGTTGGCAGGAAGCGCTTTATAAAAGTTAATACCTTAATAACATTCTAATTTTCTATTTATTTTTTGCACAAACATGTCGATTTGCATCAGAAGATCGTTTGACTGAAGTTGTGTGGATTCATTTTATGCTGCCTAATTATGACTTTTGAACCGTCAAAGTGCTGGCTCCCATGTACTTCCATTATAAGGACATGACAGAGCTCTATCTTCTTCTAAAATTCTTCATTTGTATTCTGCTGAAGAAAGACAAACAAACACATTTATCCAAGATGTAATCAGGGTAAGTGAATAATGAGAAAAAAATTTTTTTGGGTGAACTATTCCTTTAAGCCAGACAAAAGAGAAGGTATTCGAAGTCGACTGTGCACAATGGTTGAGATTTAGGCCTATATCATTCCTAAAGTTTTCATATGGTTGTTTTTTTGGACTTGTCAGATAAAGATAAAAGTATCCAAGTCTGGAGCCACATGATAAAACATGACAGCAGCAATTTCAGTAAAATGCTATTATGTAAGCAGACATATCAAAAGGGTATCTGGGAAGAAGCTTCATTAAGATTTTAAATTTAATTCTGTTTGTGTCAAAGAGTAACATCCGCAGATTTGCCAATTTGAACATTTCAGTCATTTATAACAAGAGAGCACATTGTGCCAATTTGAAACTTTCAGTGATTTATCACAAGAGAAACATTGTTTGTTTATGAAAAATGCAAGACCAGTGGGTGTGATCTCTTCTGGGGATCAATGGCTGTGTCCAAAATCTGGAAAATACTGCTTTGAGAGGATATTTATGTGTATACAGGAGAATTGTGTTTGTCACTTGGAGTTCTGCAGTAGTAAGTCTGTGCTTAATACTTTGTGTTGATCTAGAACCTGTTGATAGGAAGGAGTAATTTGTGCTACTCAGTTTATTAATTGTGTTTTTAATACAGAACTATCATAAAGTACTTGCCATTCACATGTTATAAGCTTTATATTGGTAATTAAAATGGTGTGCTCAGCTGTTTTAATTTCAACACTGATTACTCAAGCACATAAGCAAAGTGCTGATAATGTTGTTTCAAGCTGGCGCCACTGATGGCTGCTTCGGTGTGGAGCTATCTTGCGGTTTTGTTACTTTTGTTGTGTCATGTTTTTTGTCACTCTTTTGCAATAATTTCCACCAGGGATGAACTGCTTAATATTCAGAAGAGTATACCTGATAATTTTTTGCCTGTGTTTGTTTATTCTGATGTTTTATTAGACATCTCAGTTGCAGGTGCAGCAGTGCTCTACAAGCGATTCAAAAGACGCACGTGAGGGAAGCGCTTGTGAAGTTTTGTCAACGCGGCTTCCGAGTATAAATTTGGCAAATGTCTGGTCCCTCACCTACAAAACGGATTAACTGCTTCTGCTCACTCAAACAAATAACAACTTTCCTAACTCCACTGCTCTGTGTTTCACAGAAACCTGGCTAAATGAAGCCATCCCGGACAGCACGTATCATCTGCCGGGCTTCCAGCTGTTCAGAGCGCATCACATTGTGGAATCATCAGGGGAAAAGTGTGAGTGTTTATATCCCGCCACAAGTGTGCGTGAACGCAGCATTGCAACAGCTGGCTGATCACATCACAGACATGGGACAACAACTCCCGAACTCACTTATTACCATTCTGTGAGATTTTAATAAAGCTAACCTCACCCATGAACTGCCAAAATACAAACAACACATCACATGCTCCAACAGAGACAGAAATATACTGGACCACTGCTACACCACTTTAATGGATGCAGATATTGCTCTGTCCCACGTGCAGCTTTAGGATTGTCTGATTACTCTCTGGTTCATATTCTCCTGACCTACAAACAGAAACTAAAATTAGCAAAGCTTGTAGAAAGAACTGTATAGAGATGTACCAATGAAGCTTGGACAAGCTCACAGATACTGTGACATCATATATCAGTTTCTGTGAGGATATGTGCATGCTGACAAGGACATTTTTATCATTCAATAATGATAAACCGTGGATTGCAGGAAAACTCAGACAGCTTCATCATGAATGAGGATGCTTACAGAAGTCGGGATAAAATATTGTACAACCAGGCCAGGGACACTGCAGCAGGAAGCTGCTCTGAAAATCTGAAAAACAGTTTTTAGCAAACGATCCTGCATCTGTGCGGAAAGGCCTGAAAAGCATCGCCAAGTACAAGACACCTCTCCCTTGCTTTGTACAGAGTTAACTAATGGCTGATGAACTGAATGTGTTGTACTGCAGGTTTGAAAGTCCAGTCTCACACCCCTCCCCCGCTCTGATCTTCACTTCACCCCCCTCCCCCTCCATAGACTCCATTCTGAGGAAGGCTCAGCAGTGGTTGTACTTCCTTCCCCAGCTAAGGAAGTTCAACCTGCCACAGGAGCTGCATTCAATAATTATAAACCGTGGTTTGCAGGAAAACTCAGACAGCTTCATCATGAATGAGGATGCTTACAGAAGTCGGCATAAAATATTGTACAACCAGGCCAGGGACACTGCAGCAGGAAGCTGCTCTGAAAATCTGAAAAACAGTTTTTAGCCAACGATCCTGCATCTGTGTGGAAAGGCCTGAAAAGCATCGCCAAGTACAAGACACCTCTCCCTTGCTCTGTACAGAGTTAACTAATGGCTGATGAACTGAATGTGTTGTACTGCAGGTTTGAAAGTCCAGTCTCACACCCCTCCCCCGCTCTGATCTTCACTTCACCACCCCTCCCCCTCCATAGACTCCATTGTGAGGAAGGCTCAGCAGTGGTTGTACTTCCTCCCCCAGCTAAGGAAGTTCAACCTGCCACAGGAGCTGCAGACACAGTTCTGTTAGGCCGTCATTGGTACTGTCCTGTGTACATCTAAATCTGACTGGTTTGGGTCAGCCACCAAATCAGACAGAAGGAAAATACAATTGACAGTCAGGACTGCTAAGAGGATTATTGGTGCCTGCCCACCCTCCAAGATTCCAGAGTGAGGAAACATACAGGTAGAATCACACACCCTGCCCATTCCCTCTTTAAACTGCTACAGAGCACTGAGTGCTAGGACATCCAGGCACAAGTATAGTTTTTATCCTCATTTTCCTCATAAACAATTAAAATGCCTCAGGACTCGGGAGTGATGCGTGATGAATGGCAAGCTCTGCGCACTTTGCTAGTTTTAATACTTTTTGTATCATAAACCGGTGAGATTCGATACACCCTGTTCCATAACTGTTCTATGAGACAATATGTCAAAGAATTCAAAATCCTCGGGCTCTGGAGACATTAAAAGACACTTACAGTACGTGCTCAAACTAAAACCCCTGAGCAGCAAGCCGAAAGCCTAGGACTCAACTGTTGAACATAACGGCAATGCTTGCAAAGGTCGTTGCTGACTTGGAGGATCTTGCAGTAATATGTCGATCGATCACTTCCATAGAGAAGAAATTCACAGAGATGGTTTCAAGAATGCTGGATGTTGAGAAATGGATAAATTATCTGGAGTCATCGGAGAGGGAATTAGCTGCTAACCCACTAGCAACCAAGGCGGACTTGGAGCACATCTGGGAGCTCACAGTTTTCCGGCTCAGAGATCCGTGGAGTGAAACAGGCCCAATCAATTCTGGCCAAATTTCCAAGATCATCCAATAAAGATCTCGTGTTACGCAAGGTGATGAGTAACGGAAGGCTTTCTTGGAAGAACCACAGCATTTTCTTGTTCCCAGACTTTGCAAATTTGACAAGAGAGAAAAGTGATAGATTAAAGGAATGCAAGAAACTCATACATCAATGGAAGGTCACTTTTGCACTGATATTTCTGGCCAAATTGAGAATAGATACTAATGGTGGCCGCAAAATATTTACATGCCCACAGAAAGCAATGTCCTTTGTAGCGAATCAGCTCTATATTCTTCCACCATTAGGAAGCGAATCAGCTCTATGAAATATTAATAATCAATCATAACTTGTTATAATCGATTATGAATATTTGGATCAGTTAATCGGGTTAACTTGATGTAGCTACATTAACATTACAACCAAATACTCGGTTCATCCCGTGAACACTCAATTTTGGTTATTAATTAATTAATTAATAGAAATGTACATTTCGGGGCAAGGGAAATGTCTTTCTTACTAAGTATTAAGAGCAAGTAGTCAAAATCTATGATTAGGGACTTTAGATATGAGCTTGAGACACAGACAACTTTACATGTGACATGAACAAGACTTTATTAACTAGACTAAACATTTAAACTAATCTAACATACATATACATACATTCATACAGTTTACCAAGGGAAAGAGGGCTGAAGCAGAATACAGGAAGTTATAGCATTGTTTGAAGTTCAGCAGATCAACAGCCTGAGCAAACCATCATATTAGTTCTGACACGCCCTTTTAGAAAGGGGTTAAGGATACTTAATGTTTCAAATAATGAGACTAAGTTTGATACTTGCATGTCCCATTTGAATTAAACTGTCCTGATGCAATTTGTTGAGGCTCCAGTTGATCTTTGATGATGTTGTCTTGATGAGAGAGAACCAGTGGGAGTCAGAGACTCTTTGGTGAATGGAAAGTCGAGGCCGTAGCCTGGCACGGGCTTGGGAGTCCTTGGGGCCTTTAGTTTGGCATCATTCAGCAAGAGAGTGAAGAGAGCACAAGGCTCAGAGGACCAGAGAGGCAGAAATAAGCCGGAGGAGCATAACAGAGCGAAGAGATAAGAGAGAGAAGCTAAGAAGAGTTGGTAAGATAAGAGATAAGAGGAAGTGGGCGCAGCAATTTTATACCCTCGGGAAACAGGTCCCACCTCTCATTGGCTCGACCAATGAGAAGGGTTTGGGTTCCAGGCGGGAATTTGGTTTATTGCTCTTTGTTGTAAAATTGCCCATTGCATGTGCAAGAAAGAAAATAGGAAATATACTTTTAATACTAATATGTTGTTGTTATCGACATATCATGTACACAGTCATTTCGATCTTCAAAATACCAAGTTATAGAGACCAAATATGCCACACATATGATTTTGGTTAACCATAGTATGCAAAGTCTGAAACATTAACCCATTAGTTTGCAAGAAAACATAGATCAAGCACATTTAAGGGAAAATGTGAGATGGCACACTAGATATATGTCAATATTTATCACATGGATATATAGAATATATATATAGGATTAACAGGGTTCATTTCTCTTTCTCAGTAAGAGAATGAAGGGAGGGTCAGCACTTCTCTGAACATTCCTTTGGAGGTCGTAAAGGCCTCCATTACTCTGGGCAGGAGAATGATTCCTTTGTTCCGTCACGGCTCATTTGCATGTTTCTGGCTGGGTTTATGACGGTAAGAGATTTTGGGCTGAATGACTCAAAAGATGGCAAAACATAACGTAATATCATTCTACTGAAGATCTTATATTCGAATTTAGCTAGGCCAAATTGTAAGGTTTAATTTGATACCAAGAAAAGTATGTTTGGTACACTTAATAAGGGAATATACACTGAGGCTATTAAATATGAGGCCTCAGAGTTTAAAACACACAACGAAACAGTTCTAACGAGTTTGATATACCTCAGAAATACACAACATACAGGGATTACACGTATTTCATTAGCAATATGCAGTTCTGTGTTTAACTGAAAAACAGACACACACACATTGTTGCGTTCAAAGTTTCCCCCTTCCTGTCCACACGATAAGCACGTGGTGAGCATGCGGATGTCACATGCGGTTCTCTGTCAATAGTTCATTGTCTCTTTGTCAATACATTTATTGTGCTTGTGAAGCTGGTTGGCGCTATTTCAGTAATTAGGGGGGGGGTTTAACAGTAAGTTCTTGTTTGTTCGGGAATCTGTTAAAGCCACTGATCCTCCGCCATACCTTACACCTTCAAAAAGTCAATGACTAAGTTATTTGTGGTTCTCATGTTGCAGCTGAGTTTGCCTGACTCACTGAACATTCACTTGACTGTTCGAGGAACTGAGAGCCTTTTTTGTGTCTTTTTGTGCTGTTTCCGCCTAGCGGCTGGAGTTTGTGTTGCGGAATAACACTCCTTTGGGACAGTTTGTAGATGAATCTGCATGTTCTTTGTTCTTATGCCTCCTATTGGCTGGAGTTTGTTTTATAGATTATATTCTGCTGTGTATTTCTTTCTCACAAAATGTGTATAGAAACACCAGACTTGAGCAATTCAACTGCAATGTTGTCGTGGGGACTCTCGTAGGCTTACATGGACTGTTTGAGTTTAGAAAGATGGACACCGGTTGGCATTGTCGTGCGTGGGGTTAATGTGCACGTTTTTATTTTTCTGTTTTTTTTTGTTTGTTTGGGGGATGTTCAGGGTTTGATTTTTACACTAATGTTGGAATGTGGTTGTTAACAATGTAAACAATCTATTTTTTCTAATATGTCAAAATGTAAAATGTTTGTATGAGTGTATTGTCTCTCTCTATGTGGAATGTGAATGGGCTGGGGCACCTGATAAAAAGAAGGAAGGATATTTATTTTCTTAAATATAAGAAATATGAAATTTGGGAAATATGGGGTGGACATGTTTTCTTTAGTGATGGCAGGGGAGTCATTACACTGATAAGTAAACATATACAATTTAAATGTCTCAAACAGATTAAAGACAAATTAGGAAGAGTTTTAGCAGAAATTCAGGGGCAAAGGTTGATTTTGGCTTATATTTACAAACCTAATGCTGATTATCAGGGCTTTTTTATAGATCTTGAAGGGATTTTGCCAGCTACTGGTACCTCTTATGATATATTATTGGGAGGAGACTTTAATCTTTTGATGGACTCAGTCCTTGATCATAGTGAATCAATAGTGTGTAAGCCCCCTAGAGCAACAGTGACGCTTCACAGGATGTGTAAAAATCTTGTTCTTGTAGATTTTTGGAGACATTTGAACCCATCTGGTAGGGACTAAACATTTTTTTCATCAGATTTATTCTAGAATAGATTTTTTTTTATATATCACAGCCCCTCATTTCATCTGTTGTAGATTGTTCAATTGGAAACATTTTAGTCTCAGATCACACCCTGGTGGGTTTAAAAGTGCTGCCACATATGGGGAGAAAAATAAATCACGTATTTGCAGCTTTAATTTAGTCCTTATGCAAAATCCTGAAATCCAGCAAATGCTAAAGGCAGAAATCAATGTCTATATGGAGACCAACTGGACCTCAGTATCCTCTGTGGGCATGGCTTGGGAGGCACATAAGGTGGTTCTTAGGGGTCGGATCATACAATATGCCTCATTCATCAAAAAATCCAAAGCATGAGAACTCATGGAGTTGGAAGGTAATATTAGTGCAGAGCAGAGCTGAATGTAGCCTGATGGCCTCAAAGAATTTACCTGATTGAAATAAAGACATAATACTATTTTGTCACGGAAGGTGGAGTTTTGGCTATTCAGGGCAAGACAGTCATATTTTGAGTCGGAGGACAAAGCAGGGAAGCTTTTGGCTAGATATATAAAGCAAAGAGAGTCTTTTTTTACCATTCATAAAAAAATTACTGATGAAGACATTACAAACTATGTGGAACCATTAGAACTCCCTAAACTGATGACTGAGCAAAACAAATCTCTGAGATAACCTTGAAGGAGCTTGGCAAGGTAGTTAAGGCCTTGCCTAGAGGCATGGCATCCAGGGCCAGATGGCTTTGCCACTGAATATTTTGGATCTTTTTGAGAAGCCATTGCAGTTTACAAGTAGGTGGCAAGTAGATGGCTGGGGTTTTGGGACTTGTTTGTTAGGAAATGTGGCAATTATTTTGTGTTTTTGGAGGACTATCAAGGAGGGGATGCGGAGAAAGAAGGTTAGGTTAGTTTAATTATGTATATATGTATATATATATATATATATATATATATATATATATATATATATATATATATATACATATTTTTTTGTATGTGTTTATTATTATTCTAAACATTTTATTGGTATTTGGCAAGACAGTGCAAAAAGGTACACTAAATAAAAAAGGTAAACAGTAAAGCATTGTCCAATTTGAATCCCTTCCATAATCCCCTCTGTCCTACTTAACTAAAATAAAGGAGGGAAGAAAATGTGCAGGGTAAGCCTTTTACATAGTCTAAAAAGAGAGCTGATAAGGGATAGGGGTCTATATCAGTGTTAAGAGCATTTTTGAGTGTATCTAACACGTTTGACCAACAGACTGTCAGCTGTGGACACGTCCAAAACATATGCAGGTTGGCAGGAGATTGTTTGCAATGGTTAAAAGCATCACTTCGGTCTGGAAACATTTTTGCCAATTAGGCATTGGTTAAGTGAGCTCTGTGCAGTATTTTACACTGCAATAAGCGATACCTAGCACATATAGAGGAGTGTACTTGGTTCAAGATATAATGCCATTGATCATCTGTGATAGCGACCCATAGGTCACGCTACCAAGTATTTTTAAGAGTATCAGTGGGGTCTCCATTAATGGAATTTAAGAAATTAGACATTTTAGAAAAACAAAATTCTGTATAAAGTGTCTGATCTGAAATAACCTAAATAAATGATGCCTGGGTAAATTGTACTTTTAGATAGAAAGGAGAAAGAGGCAAATACCCAATCCTCGTAGAGGTCATTAATCCCTACAAGGCCATTGGATGACCAAATGTGGAAAGCAGGATCTGAGCTGGATGGTGGGAAAAATTATGATTTAAGATAGGCATGTGAATGGAGCCTCTATTTAAACCATGATGCTCTCTAAATTGGACCCACATTTTTAGGGAGCATGTGACTACTGGGTTATTTGAGACCTTGCTAATAATTTCTGTATGAACCCAAGGTGGACAATTGTCAAAATAGGTATCACTATTCCAGTAGAGTAGTTTATTGATGTTGCAGGCCCAATAAAATTGTCAGATATTGGGAAATGTAAGGCCTCCCCTAGACTTAGGAAGCTGAAGAATTTATTTCTTGAGACAAGAAGGTTTGTTCCCCCATAGAAATTAATGCAAAAGACCATCAAAGCTAGTAAAGAAAGATTTTTTTATGCAAATTGGTATATGTTGGAAGAGGTAAAGGAATTTATGTAAGATAACCATTTTGATCAGAATAATGCGACCATGAGGGATAAAGGGAGTGAGGCCCATCCAGAAGTGTCTAGCTTGGATTTATCCACTAGTGGTTGAAAATTGCAGGCAAATAATTTATTGCATGGGTTTGTGAAAAAGACCCCTTGGTATTTGAATCCATTTGAAGCTATTTTGAAGGGTAAGAGTGTTTGTAGGATTTTTTTAGCTTCAGAGTTGACAGAAAAGCTCACTTTTATGCAAATGTATCTTGTAGCCAGATAGTCAGCTGAATTTGTCTAGGATGTCTAAATTTGAAGGAAGGGAAAATGCAGGGTTAGAAATATATAAAGGAAGAGAGAGGGCAGCCCTGTCATGTCCTACAATTAAGAAAGAAGGGGGGTGTTTACCCTGAGGGAGAATATGCCTCCCCTCTTCATCGTGCCTCCACAGACCTCCTCCTCCACTGCAACTGCTGGGGCCGGCTCTACTCTGTACACCTCACTTTTTAATGCTCCTCATGTTAGAAGGCCAACATTCACACTCCTACTTAAGAATTAGGGTGTGCTGAGTGGAGGGCCTGAAGAGGTCCTGCACTGTTGCCCCCCACTTCTTTTTAATGCATCTCATATCATTCACTTAATTACACAATCAGTCAATAGGTAGGGAAATGGGTGGTGCTTGAGGTGGTTCTGAATAAGTTCTACCCCTTGCGCCGCACCTCTTTTAATGCACTTAGACTTAATTTAGACCCTAGAAGACATAACACAGGGATAGTGAGGTGGGTAGATGAGCTGGCCAGTCAATAGAATAGCAACTGACGGCGGGGGCAGAGGAGAGCAGAAGTGGAAAGGGGTTCTGGCACTGTGTGCCTCTGGATCAGGTCCCCAGCCCCCCCCCCCACCCCCCACGCGTTCGAAGCCTCACTCCCCCTATCTCCTAGGATTAATTTGCTCCTTGGCCCCGGTGAGGGCTGGAGCAGTCAGAGGAAAGATCCGTTGAGCCTGACCCAACCCAACCCATTCCCTCTTATAACTAGGACACAGTACTTTAATTACAACAATTCATACTATACCAATCCTGTTGATTCCAACATTTCAATACAAAACACTCAATCATACACAAAATTACACGCATGGTAATGTCCATTCTAGCACACACACACACACACACACACACACACACACACACATGTTGTGTTTCCATGTTTTATGGGGACTTTCCATAGACATAATGGTTTTTATACTGTACAAACTTTATATTCTATCCCCTAAACCTAACCCTACCCCTAAACCTAACCCTCACAGAAAACTTTCTGCATTTTTACATTTTCAAAAAACATAATTTAGTATGATTTATAAGCTGTTTTCCTCATGGGGACCGACAAAATGTCCCCACAAGGTCAAAAATTTCGGATTTTACTATCCTTATGGGGACATTTGGTCCCCACAAAGTGATAAATACACGCTCACACACACACACACACACACACACACACACACACACACATAGCCTTCCTTCTCTACCCTCTTGGTAATCTATTCAAAAAAAAAATGTTGAATGTGTGAAGGAAATAATAAAAAAAAAAAAAAAAAAAAAAAAGAATGCTGAATTAATTCCACCCTGATCTGTTATTAATTCACATGTCGGTGACCCTATACACTAAATCCATCTAGAAGAGCTAGCCACCCACGCTTGGTGAGCTAAAAGCTTTCCCGCTTTGTCTCCCTGCTCAAAAAAAACTTTGCTTACATTGTCTAAGTTGCCTCTCTGTTATATCCATCAATAAGAGTTTGTATTCTGAATGTAATTGTAATCTTTTGGTGTAGAGAGAAGATGAGGGGGGAAGAGGCATAGGAAACATCCAACTTAGACAGCTCTTCAGCTATTGCAGACAGTCAAAATCTTTCTGCTTTCTTCACTTGCGAGATATATGAAATGACCTGGACAAGGTTGAAGGCTTTGAAGGCCTCCCATAAAGTATGGCTACTAATGTCTGGGGTCTCATTGAGTTCAAAGTAAATCTGTAATCAGTGAGGCAATAAAATCTTTAAATGCAATGTCTGACAGACTAGAGGAATTGAATCTCCAGGGTGGGGGCGGCACTATGTTAGGGGGTAAGGTTATATCAATGGATACTGGGCATGATCAGAAATAATCATTGTGTGATATGTGCATGTGTTAATACATAGTAATTTTTTTTTCTAACAAAAATAAATAAATTCTTGAAAATGAGTTATGAAAAAGCCTTGCCTTGAGGGTTTTTAAATCTCCAGGGGTTGGAGAGTCCCAGTTGTGAGGTGTGATTTAGGACCTCATTGGCTGACTTGGATAGAGTAGACAGTTTGGGAGAAGACCTGCCAAGGGATATATCCTGAACTAAGTTAAAGATCCCCTACACTAATTATGTGGTGAATGGTATTAGCCATTCTAAGGAGTTATTGAGATGGGGTGACACTGAGCTGGCAGGATGCATTCAATATCCTAGCAGACGAAATAACTGAGGAAACAAACAATACAAAACAGAACAAGACTAATAGAAGGGATTTTCTTTTATAACCTAGTCCATACCATGGACCAGTACCGGAAAACACCTGTGAAAAGGTGTGTGTGTATTTTTTTCTTCCTTTTTTCACCTCCATCTCTCCTCTTCCTTCCTTAAAGCATATTCATACATTCTGCTGGTTGTATATCAACAGAATGATGCCTGCACATCTTTGACTAAAACACCACTCGTCCAGATACCATTAAATATGAGTGCAACCCAAAGGTTTCAATATTTTGATAGTTCTCCAAGCTGTATCCATTTAGTAGTAAGAGGAGGTGAATGGCAAGTTCTGAGTCCAAAATTAAACAGTTCTGCCATCACGTACCTGTATTTAGCACGCTGAGTTGCCACTTTGGGTGCAAAGTCCTTGTAGATGGCAACTGGGATGCCTTGGTAGACCCTCGTGGATAACCAGCTTTTCTGATGATATCGATGAAGCTGGATGATGTTTGGCCTCGGTTTATTCCTCGGCTGCTGGTTTACAGATGCGAGCTCTGTGCGTGGTTAATCTCTGGCGGAGAGGGCAAAACATCTTCTTACAGAATGTCTACAAGGAGCTGCGCGAAGACAACTTAGGGACGGGGTCCTTTGATCGATTCCGTTAAGCCCACGATCCGAATGTTGTTACGATGGCTGCGTGACTCAAGATCAACCACTTTATCTTGTAGCTTCAAGTTATTTTCATTCAGAGTGGCGCAGGCCGTCTCTAATGCAAGCACACATTGGTCCATTACGTTGGCACTGGATTCGAGCTAAGCAATCTTTTGTTTGTGATCTGAGACCGTTGTCTGTATGCGGTCTAACTTCTCCTCAAGTGTTGAGATGGTTGATTTAAACTCGGCCGATAGTGCCAGGTTGTGTTGTTCTAAGAGACATCATCGCCATGTTAAGCTTGCTGGTAGCTTCACATGCAGAGTCCATTTTCGTTTCTTTTTTGTTTTGCTTAGCTGACTTAGAGGTCATGTTTAGACAAAATTGTGGCACTCGCGACTATTTGTCCATACAAATAACTGTACATCCTGTACCCCTAATTGCTCTTACATTACCATTGCACATGTACATACGCCATTCTGTTTTATGTCATATTGTTTGTATGTCTAAATAGACATACTCTTACCTTGTTTTATATTCGGTGTCTCACTGTAATGTTCTGTGTGCACTTGTTTCTCCTATCACCCAAAAAAATCCTTATATAAATAAAAGAAATAAAGCTCATTCTGATTCTGATTAAACCATTTTTAACTTTAAATCGTTGCTTCCGGCCAGCAATTTATTGCTATTTGAAATGACCTAATACTCACGTGACATTCGTTCTTTTGATGTATACAAAGTGCACGCTTCCGACTTCTTGTGTGATCGTGACATTGCGCTTACCCCGGATTTCCACCAACTGCGGAATGGCTGTGGATCTGCTCAGGAACGGCGGCGGAGTCAATAGGTTTCCATTAAAGTCAATGTGTGCATTTTCACTGACTGCGGAACGGCTGCGTTCCGACTCCGTCCCAGCTCCGGCGACTGCAGCCCTCCGGAGCAGATACGCAGAGTTTCTATTTTTGCCGGATGCCGGAGAGCGCCGCAGGAAGTCGAGAACAGAAACAAAATAAAACATCCGGTAATTTTCAAAATAAAATACCCTGTGCTCACGGCAGATTGCATTTCCCTGCACTACACCTTGAAAACGTCATAATGGGCGGAGACAGGTATGAAGTCAAAAGGTCAGATTTTTTTCAGACACCAGAAACCATGGATGAGGAGATGCTGATTCTGGAAGTACAAAATCAGCAAATCATTTATGACCCGTCGCATCCTTTTTATAAGGACAGCCTTAAAAAGGAAATGGCGTGGAAAACAGTAGCAGGAGTAATAGGTGTGGATGGTAAGTCACTAATTTTGTCCAATAAATGCAGATAGAAAGCAAATAGTTTATCCATGTACTTGTAAAGGCATTCTCTAGCTATAGGCTATGTTAAACCCATTAAAAACTTTGAATTAAGCAGACATTGTAGGGTTGTTTGATTTGCATGAAAAACTTTATTAACAGGTATTAGGTTATTTAATGAAGTAAGTTAAATTTGAGTTAAACTATATATATATATATATATATATATATATATATATAATTTAACCATTTATTTAATATTGTGTTTGACATTTGCTAAAGTGGAAAAAAATCAAAGTTAAATCTTTGCTGTGTTAGTCTATTGTTGGGGGATGTACTGTAGAGACCTGTTGGTGTACTGACCACATGACCATGTAGTTGTTACTTTCATACTTAGAAATGAGGGGCCTGACAAGGAAACCAATGGTTTTAAAAAAAATCTTTTCAATACAAATTACTCACACTTCACAGAACTTAACTTTATTACAGTACAATACTTCACACCAGAAAAAAATAAAATAATAAACACAATACAAATATACAGGGTTTCAGTCAACAGTAATGACAAGTCTTTTCACACCATTCTGTCCTGCCAGGACACACTGCCCTCAGGGGAGGTGAAGAAAGTGGCAAAGCTCTCCCTAACAGCACAGGCTTCTCTTGAAGCTCTGTTTCCCCCAATGTTTCTCACTGGCGCCATGTGTCTCCCCAGTTCCTCTGCCTCTTCCAGCAGCCGTACATTTTCACTTGGGGCAAGGAGGAAATTGTGCAGGATGCATGCTGCCACCACAAGTGTATCCACATTTTTGGGGTGCAGGTTGATCCTGCGATGAAAAATCCTCCAACGTGACGGCAAAATGCCAAAGGCATTTTCAACTACCATCCTTGCTCTCGAGAGTCAGTAGTTGAAAATCCTCTTCCTGTGGATGAGATTCTGTCCTGGGTAGGGTCTCATCAGGTATGTCTTCAGAGGGAATGCTACGTCACCCACCATGACATGTGGGACATTCCCGAGGTGAGCAGCACCAGGCAGAGAGGTACTAGGAGGAACGTAGATTGTTCTCACAACATGTGTTGTTCTCCATTTCCCTCACCAAATCTGAACCTGCATACACCCCACCATCAGAGGTTCTTCCAAAGTCCCCCACCTGTATGCACCTGAACCGGTAGTCTGCATCCACAAGTGCCAAAAGCACGATGGAGAAAGTCTTTTTATAATTAAAGTACTGACTACCGGACAGGGGTGGTGCTTGAATCACAATGTGTTTCCCATCAAGTGCTCCCAGGCAATTTGGGAAGTTCCATTTATCCCAGAAGTGTTGTGCTACCTCCTTCCATGAGTCTGCAGTCGGCCGGGGCAAAAATGTCTGCATCATGACCTTTTCAATGGCAGCACACACCATATGGACAGAGTTCATCACTGTTGTGTGGCCAAGGCGGTAGTTAAATGCAAGGCTGATAAATGAGTCACCAGAAGCCAAGTATCTGTGAAGTGAATAAACAAAAAAAGATTAGTTAAATGTGTGATTATTATTTTAATCTATCTCTTCTTTTTTCAGTTGATCTTTGCAAGGCAAAATGGTGGTCACTGAGGGACAGTTTTGTAAAGAACAGAAAAAAAGTGTTTGCCAGCGGTTCAGCAGGAGGATCACAAAAGAAATGGAAGTACACAGACATCATGTCCTTTATTGTGCCCCACCTACAACCGAGAAGGTCTGTATGAAATTATATAACAGTATTGATGACAATATCATCTTTAAATTCAATATCCACATTTCAAATAAAGTGATAGATAATTATTGTGTGTATGACATAAATGTTTTAGAAGGTCTAAAAAAATTTTTATATAGTTCCAAAAGCAATTTGAATGATGTGTTGGCAGACGAAAGATCTTCAACACCAATGTCAATGTGTGGATCTGATGAGCCGGGTCCTTCGAGTGCATCAGTGCCACAGGACAGTCAGGGACCACAGACTGTTTCACCATCACTATCGGGGCCCACTACATCTGGGGTGAGAGACAGGCCCCACAGGTCCCGGAGCCCAAGGGAGAGGGTGCCTCAAGGCCCTACAGTGAAAGACTCCGTATGCTCTTCAAAACATTCACTTCAATACTCTGCCCTTCTCCTCCCCCTCCCACATCCTCTCTAACAGCTGATAACTTTGCCAGAGAAAATATAACGGTAAAAAATAACAAACACAGACACCTATCACCAACACAGATCCCACTCCTCCCTCTTTTTCTTCCCTCCCCGAGTCTGAAGTCTCCAAACTTTCCAGTCACCCTACTAAATGCCCCCTCAAATCCTATTCACTCCCATCTCATTTTCTCCTAAATGCCTTTCCCACTACATATAAGCAGACTCAAGTAACCCCACTGCTTAAGAAACCCACACTAAGCCATGCACTCTTAGAAACATATAGACCAGTCTCTCACCTCACATTCATGGCAAAAACATTCAAATGAATTCTGTTCAACCAGGTTTTCTCTTTTCTCTCCAAGAACAACCTATTAGATTACTACCAGTCAGGCTTCAAAAGCATGCACTGTGAGAGACTACCTTGGAACAGGAACAGGCTTGAGAACCTCTAAGCTAGACTCATCAGCGATTACACCATTCAGGACAGCCAGAAATCTTGGGGTAGTGTTTGATAATCAGTTAAACTTCACAGACCACACTGCAAAGACAGCCCGATCATGCAGATTTGCGCTGTACAACATTAGGAAGATCAGACCTTTCCTATCTGAACACGCTACACAACTTCCAAGTCATATATAGACTATACCAATTCAATGCTCTTCTAGCTGGACTTCCTGCATGTATATATTTTGTTTTCAACGAGCCCACGAGAGCGTATATCACACCTCTCTTCATCGAACTGCTTTGGCAGCAAATGGTTCCAAGTCAATTTCAAGGCATTGATGCTCTCTTACAGAACAGCAACTGCTTCAGTGCCCCCTATCTACACTCACTACTTAAAGTCAATGTGCCCTTCAGAAGCTTGTGATTGGCAGGTGAATGGCACCTTGTGATGCCATCTCACAGTGGCTCAAAATCTCTCTCTCTGACTTTCCCTTCCACCTTTCCTTGCTAGTGAAACAACCTTCCGACCTCCACCAGGGCAGATGAAGTACTTTCAATAAACATCTATAGATGCATTTCTTTTGTGAGCACTTCACCCAATCCTATGAACTAATTGTATTCTTCTTCCAAAAAAACCTCATACTCCATTCTTTCACCACTGTCTCTTACATTCCTCCCTTCATGTAATTCTCTGAGCAGTTAGAAACTTTGTATTGCAGCACTTCTCATATTATTGCTCCTTCGGACAAATAGTTTTCACTGTATTCCTCATTTGTAAGTCGCTTTGGATAAAAACTGACTTTCTATAGCTTGGTGATAATTAAAAAAATCCAAAACATTGACACGCTATACCCATTTGAGGACATCAACTTTTAGGAAATCTAATTGCTGTTCTAAAAAAATGCTTTAATTGCATGGATATTAGGTGCTACTGGTTACAAATAAAGGGAAATGGAAAATGCACCCAGCGATCTTGCCCAGGTCTAAGGAGGTTCAGGTGCTATTTGAAATCAAATGAAACTTAATCTTATCAACATGCTTATTTCAAGATATAATATTCTGACTGTACCCATGAGTAGGCCACTTAACTGAGTTTTCCTACTCCATAAAAGATAATTGTTTCCTTTTATCAGGTTCTTAATGTTTTAAGTAATTTTTAGGAATATCTGAGGGGAAACATCATCATTTCATCAGAACATATATTACACAGAAGGAAAACATTGTCCATAAATCTTGGAGGTGCAGACTTTAAAGCCCTTTATGTACTTATGATTATATTTACAGTGCAATTGTATAAGAACAGGTAAGACCATGGATGGCACCTCATTACTGTGGTTAGGTTTAACAGAGCTAGTATATATATATGGTATTTGTTATAAGATAATATAGGCCTAAATGCAACTGCCACAGTTGAAATAAAAGTAGATTCTCATAGATTCCACCTACTAAATTATTTAATTTGTAACTATTACAATTAAATCAAAATACCACAGTACTGTTATTAGTGTAAAACCATGAAAAACTTTAATAAGGGTGATGTGTAAATTTAAAAATATTTATTTTGGTGCATGGCATATTGTTTCTCTATTCTTCGCAAGTACTGTTTATAATGTCGGTGCTGTAAAGCTGTTTAAGAGATTTGACTTCCTCCATAGCACTTTAAACACGAAAATTCCCAGAAGAATTCAAATGGGTCGCATCAGTTTTTTGGTCTGCATCATGATAGCCTGTTTGATGCAGAATTTCCATACATAATGTAGGAAAGAACAGAGTGGTTCACTTGCACCAGTGGTTCTGTGATGTCTCACGTCATGCTCATATGAAAACCAGGCTTAAGTCAAACTGCCGAAATGTACGTTTCAGATGAGAAGCATATTTAGCGCATGTAAAGTGGCAAACGCAAGATGAATATCATGACATTCGCATGGGAGGCTTGAAATTTAAAACTAAATTCTAAAAATAAAACTCTATAGTGCATTAGCCTTAAAACCTCATCTGTTTGGGAGAATAACTTTAATTTTAATTTTTGCGAAAATGTCACCGCAGTCACATAATTTTCATGAGATCAGGCAGCACAATTTATTTAGAGGCCAGCAGCTACAAGCAATGCATTATTATACGTTTGACAGAAAGCACGCAAAGATGCAAATTTAAAGTCATCAATAGTGATACACTTCTATGAGTTAAGGCGAATTGCTTTATTTGTGGCGAACTCTACCGGAGTTCACATGAACCGCACCCCAAACCACCTTTTTATGCTTACCCAGATGTGATTGTCTGGTTACCTGGATTTTTTGAAAAATTTACTCTGATGTCAATGGACTCTAGTATCAAAATGCCCTTAGTGAGTTGGGGGATCTTTGTATACTATTGTCTTTTGTTCAGAAAGGCTGGTTTTTCTTAGCCAGTGCTAATACATTTGATGCAGTTTGTTTTGTTTACTCACATTCACAGTGTGTGTCAGTGTAAATAATGTGGTGACAAAGAACTGCTCTACATTCCAGATTAGTCTTGTTCATTCAATCTTTATCTTGTTCTTTTATAATGTTTCTTTGAAACAAGAGAGCTGTCATAGAATTATGAAGAATCGTGGGTAGATGGTAACACACATCGCAAAAGAGTTTAAAAGGGAGACACCCACTCAGTGTCATTTGGTGAGATTTCTTCTTTCTTCCTCACACACTTCTGATGTTTGCAGTTCTTTTTGTCTCATGCTGTATGATTTGCTTCTCTTGAATGAGTTCATAGGTAGCTGGTCTGTGCAGTTTATATGCTCCAACTTGCATCACTTCTACCGGCTTATAACTAAATCAACAGGCCAGAGAGGTTTGTCACAATGCTTCCATGCTTCCATGCATACTTTGACAGAACAGGTATGTGGGTTATATCTGTGCGAAAGACAAGATGAACACTATTTCCAGTTCACTGCAAGAACACAGAGATACATCAGTAACTAAATTAGTGAGTACTGAACAGTTGTTTTAGTAGTTTTTTTGGACTTTAGAATAGTAAGGGTTTCCACGGTCATGGGAAACCATGGAAATTTCAGGATATTTGAAAATTGTGATACCCATGCCTGGAAAAGTAATTGCAATTTCTATAGTGCATATATATATTTAGTTATGCTCATTTCTAAAATATTTCATGAGCTAGAAATTGATCTTTAGGAGTTCAATATCTTTAAAATTGTTTTTAAAAATCCAATCCAGTAATCATAAGCAAAAAGTCCTCTTAGGCAGTTCATACTGTGACGAGGCAGGCAAAGAATGAGGATATAAGTGTGGCTTTATTACAATAAACAAGAAAACTCAGAATAAAGAAAAACACAGGGAACCTAGAGCATAACAAAACATGCAAGAACTGACACATTAACTGGGGGAAACAAGGGCTTAAATACAAAAGGGAAAACAAGGAACACCTGGGGAAACAATCAGGGAATGAGAAATAATCAGGGGAAAACCAATCATAAAATGAAACTACAAAGAACTAAAACAACCTAACAGGAAATAGGAACTAAACAAGAACTTCAACATAAAAGCACAAAAACAAAAGACAACAGGGAATATGTGACACATACTTACAAGGTCGGAAGTTGTAAATATGATGTAATGTGCATTCAAGTGATTTTCGTCTGGAACTTTTTTTACCCATTTTGTTATTGTATATTTCTTTCTTTCACTAATGGCACTTTTCCACTGCATGTTACGGTTCGCCTCGCCTCAACTCTACTCGCTTTACTTTTCTGAGCTTGCATTTCCACTGCAGTTTAGTGTCCCTCAACATGGGTGGGATTATAGTCTGATCATCATAGTTGCACCACCTCCATGACATCATCTTAAACATGACACAAACTGACCAAAACAATAACACAACTGCTAGCCATTAGCTACTAGCTCATTGTGCTGCATAAAGCAGTTGTGGTGATTTTACACAAGTGTAACAGTTAAATTGGCCTGGTTGTTTTAGAAGCAAGCTTCCAGTAGTTGGTCAACTAAATAAAGTGAAGCTTTCAATCAGAGTATAGAGTTAATGTAACAAAACATACCATCCTCCATCATGGCTGAGTCCAGGGCACTCTCCCTCCCATTGCTCGCTGGTTTAGATAGCATCCATTTGGTCGAACCACTTCCACATTTCCTTGATGGTTCTGTAGTCACTTTTACATTTTTTTTTTAATTTTCCCTACACTGTTTGTAGGTCTTGTGGTAGCAGTGTGCGGGACACTTCCTGAAAGACTTTTTCGTTTCGCTCATCGCTAACGAGTGGACCGTCTGCACCTTGTTTATTGAACATGGCTTGGTTTTGCGCACAGCCATTTCTTTTTTCACAATTTGAAAGTCGCGTGAACAGATGATACTGTAATCACTGTTGTGATGTTGTACTAAAAAAAGCACCAGGTACTATCCACAGTGGAAAACCCCCAAAATGTTTGTGTTGAGTGGAGTTGTGCCGTGCAGTGGAAAAGCTCCATAACTGACAAAGACAAGAACCTTTTTTTAGCACCAATGCTGCAAAATGAGAGCAAAACCTCACAGTACGTGTGTTATTGATGCTTTACCTATTTTGTCATGCTCATGCTGCCATATATAATGATGGGAAATGTGGTTTTGTTGAACACTCCTATCACAAAAACCATAAACCAGCTAATTTACTCTTATTTTCTGGCAAGCTTTATAGTTATTCTTTATTAAAGCTGACTACGTAACTTTGTGCTCTCTTGCGACATCTGTGGTTGAAACTTAAAGTCGCAAGAAATTTGCGGAAGAACACATTATGTCAGTCGTGTTCTGGCACTGCTCTTCTGGCGGAAGAATCTCCCAATTTGAGCTTAACTGGACATTGCCTCTGTGTGATCTTGACTGGATCCAGAGTCATAACGTGCTATTTTTATGTTGATATTATGATATATGATTAAACATTTGAAACATAAATATTACTTGCTTTGATGAAGATAAACAACACTCTTATTTACATATTAGAATGAATTGTACACTAAAAGCACTTTTAAATAGAGGACAGGGTACTCTCCTCAGCAACCACCAGTAGATCTTATGATTATTCAATTGTTTTATCTACTATTAATGTTTGAATTGTAGTCCAATGTTCAATTTAAGAGAATAAACCCGTGAAATGGCCAATACAATTTCAAAAGAAGTCTTTATGATGTTTATTTACAGTCTATTGTCCAGCCTCAGTTACTACAACAAAATGTCTATGCAATGCACACAATAACACGTAAACTAAAAACATAAAAAAAGTAGTTATTTTCTCGAGCCGGAACACGAGACGGGCAACACTTCTTTCATGTGTGTGCAGACATGACATAATGACACAAGGATGAACATCATAAACCAGCGATTTTGTGCCAAATCGAACCCAACAGCTCAAAATACAAATAATTTTTATAGGCATACTGTAGTGAATCGGGGTAAGGTAAGGACATTGTTTTGAACACCGACTGTTTATGTACTCAATAATGGAATTTTGTAAATTTTTAACCAAAAAATCTTACATGCTGCAGCTTTAACAGTGGTCTATGAGCGAATTTACAAATGTTTGTTATTTTTTGTGAGCGTTTCCCAAAACTGCACTTAACACAACCGGACAAGAAGCTTTCACAGACCTTATTTTGCACTCTGCAATACAGGTAACATGGTGAACTTCTTTATATTTAACAAATGCTTGTCATTTACAGAATCATATGAGATCCACAGAGGAATTTATAAAAACAATATATTACCTGATATACACATGATTGTGAGACACTCCTTTTCTATGGTGCTGTACTTAGTCTCCCTCAACGAGTGCTTGAGTCTGATGTACAGCACCAGGCGCTCCTCCCCCTCCACCACCTGTGAGATTATGGCCCCCAGCCCTCTGTCTGAAGTGTCAGTCTCCAAGACAAAACAGAGAGAGAATTTGGGTGAATGTAAAAAAAAACCAAGAAGTGTGGCTTTAACCAGCGTGAATGCCTGTTGAGACTGCTCCGTCCACTGGACCGGGTCTGGAGCTCCCTTTTTAGTAAGATCAGTCAGCGGTCTGGTGATATCCGAATAATTAGGCACAAATCTACTATAATAGCCAGCCAGCCCCAGGAACTGTCTCACCTCCTTTTTGGTCTTGGGCTTCGGACAGGTCACAATTGCCACAGTCTAGTCAATTTGGGGATGCACCTGCCTGTGGCCCAAGTGAAACCCCAGATACCGTACCTCCACACGCCCAATCACACACTTCTTGGGGTTTGCTGTGAGTCCCGCTCGTCGCAGCGATCACAGAACCAACACCAGATGCTGCATGTGCTGCTGCCAATCATGACTGTAAATTATGATGGCAGCGGTTTACGGCGAATGCGGTCTGAAGATTCGGTCTATGAGATGCTGAAATGTAGCCAGGGCCCCAAACAAACCAAATTTAGACACCGTGTTGACATTTCAATAATCCACACAGAACCGTACAGACCCATCACTCTTAAGAACTAGAACAACCGAGCTGGACCAATCGCTGTGGGATTCCTCTATGACCCCCATACTGAGCATTGCATCCAATTCTTCCCAGACAATTTTCTTTTTGTGCACGGGCAATCGGTAGAGACGGCTACATACTGCCACCCCCAGCTTGGTCTTGATGTGGTGCTGGATGAGGCAAGGCAAGGCAAGTTTATTTATATAGCACATTTCATACACAATGGTAATTCAAAGTGCTTTACATGGAAGAGATTAAAATAAGAATACAAAAAATAAGAATAATTGAAACAGTTTAGAATATAAAATAAAATAAAATACAGTACAAACAGTCGGACACTCAGTGGCACAGTGCTCATTCAGTAAATGCACAGCTAAACAGATGTGTTTTGAGTCTGGATTTGAATGTGACTAAAGTAGGAGCACATCTGATCTCTTCTGGAAGCTGGTTCCAGCTGTGGCTGGCATAATAGCTAAAAGCAGACTCTCCTTGCTTAGAGTGAACCCTTGGTATTTCTAGCTGATGTGATCCTAATGATCTGAGTGATATGTTGGGTTTATATTCAGTGAGCATATCTGCAATATATTGAGGTCCTAGCCCATTGAGTGATTTATATACCAGTAATAATACTTTAAAATCAATCCTAAATGTAACTGGGAGCCAGTGTAAAGACCTGATGAGGTTTGTACGACCCGGTAGAGGGGAAACAAATCTGCAATCTCCTGTTGCAACTCGGCAACCTCTGCGAGATAAGGTGAGAGGTGGTCTCCGAAAGTGAACTGGGTGAAATGATTGTGTTTTGTATTCACCTCTGGCCAGAGCTCTGCCCTCTCTGGAACTACTGTAGCCAACGTCACAGGGACCATTTGACATGCACCCCATCTATCGGTTCCCTTAACCTCATAATCAAGATCCCCCACTTGTTGCGTGACGTCAAAGGGTCCTTGTCACTTGGCAAGTAATTTGGAGCTCGATGTAAGGAGTAATATGTGTACCTTTCTCCCAGTGCAAATTACCGCAGCCGATTTCCCCTGACAGTTGGCTCTGTCGTTCTTGAGCTCTAAGATCAAGAACGCATTGAATACATTTTTACTGGTTGAAGGTCCCTCCTTCCAAGCTTCGCGTATGACATCAAGTACGCTGAACGGGCACAGCCCATACAAATGGGGAAAACCTAATGGAGGCTTGCGGGACCTTTCGTACTGCAAATAACAGGGGATTGAGCCATTTGTCCTAATTTCTAGCATCCTTATGCATGAACTTACGAATCATTTTCTTAAGGGTTTTATTAAATCGCTCCACCAGGTCATCTGATTGTGTATGGTAAACGCTAGTGCGAATTGACTTAATGCCCAATAATTCATAAAGCTTGCGAAGTGTTCATGACATAAAGGTTGTGCCCTGATCGGTGAGGATTTCTTTCGGAATCCACACCCGGGAGATTATTTTGAAGAGTGCCCATGCAACACTACGTGCAGAGATGCTGCGTTTAGGCACTGCTTATGGATATCGCGTTGCATATTCCACTAGGACCAATACATCCATGTCCGCATGCTGACCACTATAATGGCCCGATAAGGTCCATGCCAATTCTCTCGAATGGGACCTCGATTAACAGAAGGGGGAGCAATGGCGCTTTTGGGGTGGTGGGCAGATTCACCAGCTAACATTCACGGCAAGCCGCACACCACCTGCGGACATTGCCGCCTGTGCCAGGCCAATAAAAATGGGCTTCTAGATTGTTCAGTGTTTTTCTTTCCCCTAGATGACCAACCAGGGGATTATAATGAGCCACCTGGAACACCATTTCCCGACAGCTCCGTGGTATTAAGAGCTGGGTTGTATCTTCCTTCGTTTGAGCGTCCTGCATCACTCTGTACAACCACTCATTTATAATTGTGAAATAGGGATATTAAAGTGCGATATTCAGCTGGAGTTGATCACTCTCACTTGGACAAAGGCGTGCTTGAAGGTTTCGTCTCGCAACTGCTCCAAAGGGAAATCCCCTTAGGGAAATCCCCTGAGGATGGGAGGGGCTGCAGCCTCTACCCCCTCACATTATCCTTATGTGGTGCAGACGAAGATGGCCCGCCTCCCCTGCCAGAGCATCGCACATTTCACATCTCATCACTTTAGTACAGGACCCATACGCGCATATTCCCTTTAATACACTTCTTAATTCAGGCCAATTAATCCCCAAAATCAGTGGATGTGTGAGGTGGGAACTAACCATGGACTCCACTCTATGTTTTGTTCCCCATAATTTAATCACAAGGGTCACCACAGGGTAGTTGTGAATATCCCCATGCACACACTTCATCCTCACCATTTTAGCTGTGCCCAAAGACTCGTGTTGAAAGAAGCGTTGGTTGATAGTGGTTTGATTACAACCCGTGTCCACTCATGTTTGGTGAGTACCTCCCTTGACAATTACCGGTATCCGGTACACTCTGGCCTGTCGGGGCCACCTGCGGAGTGTTGGGAATCCAGTCCACCGTCCACAGCTCTCCTGGCTGAGGAGGCTCAGAATCGCATGCCGGTCCACTGCTTGAGCTTGTAGGTTTTCAAAGAACTGCCGGACCTGGTCTTGACATAGCTCAAGCAGGGATTGTTGTATTCTGGTGTAGGCTGGCGAGGGACTTGAGGATCACGGCCAACTGCAAGGACTCAATTGGGCGTACTTCAGGATAGACTTTTGGCACCAGTGTAACACAGCTTCAAAGCAGACGGAAAGGAGAACACAGGGAAACAGATTATTCCAGGCTTAGGTAGGACTCTTAATCGGCCACTTCAATGCTTTACAACTTCACAAACTCATCAGCTTCACAGGCACGTAGTATTTTGAACACATCCGCTTCACAGATATAACAGATTAAACGTAACAGCTTCAGGAGCACTGTGGCCTTCCCACGGTGTGCCAGACTCTCTCTCTCCTCTGCTGGTGGAATGGCTGCTTATATGAAATTCTCCCCTTGCTAAATGGAATTAGAAACAGGCGTTAAACATAATTTAGCTCAGGTGCAAGTGGCATTACTGATTTCTCTTTCTCCGGATGGACACTTGACCACGCCCCTGCTGTAACAGCCCCCAAATTAGAAAGTCAGGTCTTAAAGAAAATCCAGAGTTTCCACTGGTAATGTTGACTTTGTGGTGGCATTCATATGTGCCCAACTTGTAAATACTATACAATCATTCCTAAATTACTTGAACCCACTATAAGTAAATGCTGCAGTTTATGCTTTGACTTGAATTAGAATTAGGGTGTGTTCTAATTTTTTATGATGCATTTTGTGTAAATGTGTCTATTTATGTTGAATCTTGTCATCTTAATTGTGATTTTCATTATATTGAGCCATTATATTGTGGCTTTATTGAAATACACATTCTATGGACCTGTTCCAGAACTCATTGAGCTGCCACGCTGTTTCCGGCTACATAGGCAGCTTTCTTCTATGACAGCACCCTAACATTTAATAGACTAATTTGGAACACTCTTCAGAAGTAGCCTCTCCACACGTCATTTAAATAGCGCTCCTAAAGCAGCGCATGGGAGACTCATAACTGTTTTCAATATATGTGATTCGAGAGCAACAGTGTAATACTCTGAGCATAAATATGCATAGCACACACACATTTTGAGTAAAATAGTCTGTTTTCTATCATATTGAACACATTTCTTTCCATTCTTTTCTGTGTTGAATGAATTTTAAGAATATTTATAATAAAAATTTCTCACACTGGTCTGCCATCTTGGAATTATTTTTCCACCAAGCTCATCAAGATGCATTCTGGGATCACCTAGCCGGGGAAGATATATACGATGATCCCTTAGAATTTGGCCAAAACGAGATAACTTAGGAGGCAGCATATTTAAGATACCTTCCTTTTAGAACAGTCTTTGCATCGGGAGCGCATTGTATTTTACACCTATAGGCTGCACATTCACACAGTGTACTGATAACCTATTTTGGGGATAACTTCATATACCTTTTTAAGGAAAGTCTGTCCACTCAGTGATCATCTTGTAAATGCTCCTGAGCAGCTATTTATGGAAACAGGCAGCAAAAAAGTAGCCTTCTCTAGCCTGGAGAGGGGAGGTATCCAAGCCATATCAGTTAATTACTGGGGTACCTCAGGGATCAGCGCTTGGGCCACTTCTCTTCTCCATATATACAACATCACTGGGACCCATCATCCAGTCACATGGTTTCTCTTACCACTGCTACGCTGATGACACACAACTCTACTTTCCAGCCCAACGACACCACAGTGACCGCTCGAATCGCTGCCTCTCTGGCAGACATCTCAGCCTGGATGAAGGAACACCACCTTCAACTCAACCCAGCCAAGACCGAACTCCTTGTCTTTCCAGCCAACCCTGCTGTTGAACACAGCATCACCGTGCAGCTGGGTCCAACTACAGTTTCACCTTCCAAAACGGTCAGAAATCTAGGGGTAACCATTGATGATGAGCTAAATTTCACAGACCACATTTCAAAGACTGTAAGATCATGTAGATTTACACTCTACAATATCAGGAAGATAAGTTCCTCTCTGTACATGCCACACAACTGCTCGTTCAGTCACTTGTCATAACTAGACTGGACTATTGCAGGCCTTCCTCCATGTGACATTAGGCCTCTCCAAATGATCCAGAAAGCAGTAGCACGTCTGGTCTTTAATGAACCTAAGAGAGCACATGTTACACCACTCTTTGTCTCTCTCCACTGGCTGCCGGTTCATGCACGTACTAAATTCAAGGCCCTGATGCTATCATACAAAACAGTCACTGGGTCTGCTCCAGCATACCTAAAAACATTTATGCAGAGCTACGTTCCCACCAGAAGCCTGCGGTCGGCTAAGGAACGTCGCCTTGTCGTATCAAAACAAAGAGGCACCAAAACACTTTCCCGGACTTTCAGTTTCATCATACCACGGTGGTGGAATGACCTTCCCAACTCAATCCGGGAAGCTAACTCACTCTCTATCTTCAAAAAACGGCTAAAAACACATCTTTTCCAAAAACACTTAACCGGTCACTAGAAAAAAAAAAGAAAAATAAAACATTTACATTTCTTGTTGCACTTAAATCTGTTTTGTATACTATTCTGACGATAGTGATAATATGGCACTTTTCGTACCACTGTCTCCCTAAGATGATTCGCTGATGTTTTTCCTCTTTTGTTAGTCGCTTTGGATAAAAGCATCTGCCAAATGAATAAATGTAAATGTAAATGTCTTGAATGGATAGACTGAAATCTCCAAACGCTTATATTTAGTCATGTAGGAGACACTTATCGACTTTTTTTTCGACTTAATTTCTCACATTAAATTGGTCTGTCTCGGGCTAAACTGTCTCTGGTAACTTGTAGCTTTCTAAACTTGCTTCAAAGTAGCTTCCCCAACACTGATCATATTCAATAAAATGCTTTGAAATTTTGGCCTATTGCAAACCAATCTTGAGGCAGGGCTTCATTTGAAGTCTTGCGTTACTAAAGTCTGGGGGAACTCAATTGAAATGATTTCTTCAAGAAGATTTTCTCTGGTCAGATAGGTATTCCTTAGAGTGTCTGATCAATAAGTTAATCCTCCTGAAAATCCTTCTTTAATGGTTCATATTTTAGTGGCTGAAGGGCTTTACCTGATGCTGCTGAATAGATTATTGGCCAAGCTCTGTGTAGGCACATATTGTATCTGTTAGTGTTCCTTATTATCATTTTGATGTTTCTGGCAGGGAGTCTAATGGCAACTCATACAACTGTATGGTACAAAGTTGTGTATTGTGGCACATTGATGAAAATTTGGTGCCATTATTGGGGTCTCCATCTTAAAAATTGTAGTGCCACTCAGCAGGTACATTTCTTTTAAAAACTTTTGAATCGTGTGGCCTACAAATGTTTTTTTTCCATGCTGGTTTCAGTGATACTGGTGTTTTTCCATGCAACCATGTTATACAACCATGTTACACACATTTTCTAACTCTTTGATGGATCCTGTTCAGGTTTGTTTAAAGTTAGTAAAAGTCTCACAGATATTAGTAGGCATAATTAAAATATTTATGTTTTTGACTTAAACACGCAAGCAAAATGTAAGGCTTTGGCATAATAAAGTAATACTTGGTACTTGTCATTGCAGTCACAGGTTATAAGCTTTACTTCTAGCCTTCGAACCAAAGCCTGTCTGTAAAGCACTGGATATCATGGGTTTACCATAATGGCATTAATCTGTTTAACTCTACAAGTATATAAACTTAGTTTATAATATTGCACATTATCCCACCTGAAGCACAAAACACACGGTTTACACACTGGGAGATGGAAAATGAGGCAGACGGAAAACAGTGTAGTGAAATATATATATACAGGTTTATTTACAATTTGCAACCATTATCCAAAGTGTCCAAACCATCCAAAGTGTTAATTACAAGAAAATATTTACACCATGTACATCCACACTGAAGATGAAGAGGAAAAGGAATTGGACAGTGCCAAATCAAAGAAATTAGTAAAACCAAAACATCCAATCTTCCTAAACTTTTTTTTATCGATAAACCTACCTAAAGCAAAAAGAAAAATGTAGAAACAAAAATCTACAACTATCTACAACTATACTAACCAAACAGAAAAATACAGTGGGTGGCACTTGCCCCTTACCTGGTGTTTAGACAGTAAAATGTTCCAAGTGTGCATAATGTATGTCACTTACCTATTCCATTTTCCTCCAGTCAGTACAAGCACAAAATAAATAGTCCAATAATTTAGAGACGTGAAGGAACGAAGAGTTTACAATGTCAAAATCACAGTCAAACAAGATATCAAGAACCGATCCAAGCATGCGAAAAGAAAATCTTAATGTGGAGTGAGCTCCCGGTGTTGGCGTGCCCTTTTATATCTTTGTGGGCTTCCGGTTATGGGCATAGACCTCACTGTGACGTCAAGTCGGATGATTGGCAGTAGAGAAAAACAACCAGAACGTTAAACCTGTGGAAATAAAAGTGAAAGACAGAAACAGAGAGGAAAAAAACAATCCAAAAGAAACACACCAACGTCACATAGGGACGTAATACTATGTATTCCATTTCAAGAGTGTAGTCCATCAGTTGACAGTGGTGATGCAGGCAGAGATAAATGATGAGGCGCATCGCAGTTCAACCTGCAGGTCATTTTCGTGAGGTTCGGTGGGATCCATCCTAAGTCCAAGGTTCAGGCAGTGGCATATGAAGTATCCAAGGTTATTATTAATCTATTTGTTTTCATGTCTCAACCTCAGGTTATCCAGAGGTTGAGAAATAAAAACAAAAAGAATAATATTAGCATTAAATTTTATGCAGAGTTAGAGATCATAATGGATGTTTCTGGCAGACCTAACTAAAGCAGCCTACTTGAGAGTTGAAAGATAAATAAGGTTTATGCCTGGCTAAATAGAGGAGTCTTTAGTCTAGTCTTAAAACGGAGTGAGTGTGTCTGCATCCCGAACAGTGTTAGGGAGACCATTCCATAGTTTAGAAGCAAAGTATGAAAAGGATCTACCTCCTTTTGTGGATTTTGATATTCTTGCCATGAGGGGAGTTGACCAGATCACCACCACCACCGACTGCTGGTCTATCAGAAGGCGGAGCTTCACTGATGTTACACTTTATGTTTTTGTGTTATATTCATCTAGTATTGGTAGTGTTCATTGCTGTTTGATTATAATAAATCTTGTTATATTATAATAAAGACTCCTGGATGTTTGTTTGAATATTGTGTTGAAGCCAGCCTCTGCCACTTCAAGAACTCCCCTATTACTTCAGTATTGTTAAATTGTTGTTGTTAGAAGCCAACTGTAACCAGATTGCTGTTGGATTTGTACGGCAATAATTTGAATAGCTTCTTCCCATTTTGATTATTTTGATTATCAGTTAAAATACTCAATCTTCAGGGTAGAATTTTATTAGACTTGATCAGTCTCTTACTATAATTTTTCTCTTGTCGAAGAGTGGTGCCCAGAGGATAGAATTTAACGATTAATAATTAATAAACATTAATTATAATTAATAATTATAATTAATTATTAATTATATCTGATAGTAAAACTGATCTAAACAACCTGTGCACCCTACAGTTTTGAGTTAAAGCTCCCAATGCACCAGCGCTGTACTGGTCACCTACTCAACCTAATAGTTATGGTTGATGCCATGAAAGCAACATCGAAGGAGGCATACAAGAAAGTGTACAATTCAACATTTGGCAAGTGTAATGCACTTTGAAACAAATGTGGAAGATCCACACTTGTAACCAAAACTGTTGAAGGTGTTTGCTCCCTCTAGCTGCTGGCCCGAATGCTACCAGGTGGAACTCCTTGTTCTTGGCAATAGAAAGACTGCTGAGGCTAATCAAAGACAATGGTGAGGGGACCATCAGAGTCATAAGACTTAATTACATAATGTGACTTAAAGGTTCCAATGCAAGTAAGGATTATGTATGTTTTATTGCGTCATCATAAATGAACATAATGTCTTGAATGTCTGTAGGCACTTACGGTTTCACTTCAACTTATCATTTGTCCATTTTAGTTCACTAGTCATCCAGCAATTTTTTATTGAATTGGATTAAATGGTTAAACCTCAAATTAAAACAAACTAGTACAATACCTTAGGTTGTGATCATGACATGTTAGATAATAAGTTGTATTAATCCTATCATTTATATTTTCATCCTCACTATATTTCAGGAATAGACTACATCAAGCAGCACATGGAAGAACCCTCCCTGCAGCGAGGTGATGCCACTAGGGCCAGTTCCTCTGATGAGGATGACTTCTCTGCCCTGCAGTTGTCTTAAGAACAAGACAGCTCCAAACAACTGGATGGATACTTTGCCTGTTCAGCAGAAATCCTTGGACTTGCTGAAATCCTTCCCAGCTGTCTGTGAAGCTGAACATGCCTCTACCCTGTGAAAGGTTATTTAGTACTTGTCTTCAAAACCAACTACTTTTGAAGATGAACAGCACATTGTTTGAAGTAATGACTGGGTTGTTTTTGTAGGGAAGTATGGATGGACAGATGAATGAAGGAAGTTATGTAGTCTTGTAGTTATGCAAACACATGACACAAACACAGCAGCCAAAGATGCTCCACATCAGTGTGTTTGCTCTCCATTATGCAGAGATGCAAGATTTTTGGAAGACAAATAACTGTTTGCAAGTCATTTGTGTGCTTGTTTGCTTGTGTTTTTTGTCACACAATGCACTCAATGGACTGTAGTTTAGCTTCTTTACAGTCTGTTTTAGCAGCATTGTGTGACTCTAAATCTTTAGATGAACAATTTTGCATGGAGTCTTCAAATTAAACAGTTCATTTTCATTTAAAACTACATTGTTATTTTTTTTTTACTCCAAAAAGCTTACATAAACATTTAGCAGAAAACCAAATGGAAGAAACTGTGTTAAAACTGATCACAATCTTGTTGCTGTTTTTTGTTTAAACTGTTTATAGTACAACATTAAAGTTCTGCCATACTGCAGAAGACAGACGGTCAGCCTTATGGCGAGTTGTTTGCTCTGAAAGTTTTGCAGTTTGGCAAAATGAATGACATGTTGCCCCTGACAAAGCTGCTAGAGACTGAGCTCTTTGTTCCTTTTGAGAGGAAGTCAAATAAATATTCAGATTGAAGACCTAATTTTTCTTCAGGTGCAGTGGTGGCCCATGCATTTTAAGTCTAGGCCTTCAGTGTGGTTCATGCCATTAAGAAAACAGTTTCACAATGAATAAGACACAGTGTCATACATTATGTGGCAGTCAACTAATAATACCAATTGACATTTTAAAAATGCATCCATGCACAAAAACAGAACCAATGAGGTCTAATACCATGAAAAAGCTCTATTAATATTTGCAATTTAAATTTTGCTTGCAATAAATTCAGCCCTCATTTCCTGTTACGCAAGTTAATCAATCAATCGCACGATCATGCAGAACATCTCAGGTTTTTAAATCCATAAGGATCTCTTTCTCAACGGCAATTCTCTCCCTCCCCCCCTTTTATCTAAAAGCTTTTTATTTTATTTTTTTTACATTTTGTTATTAATATTTATTTATAATTTTTTTTATTTATAATAACTGAATTATATGTGAAGGATTGTGTCTTCAAACCAAGAACTTTCTTTTCATAATTACAAATGTACAATTAAGAAGCACCACACTGTTTTCTTGTTCGACTTAATGCCTCTATAATCAATAGCCATTTAAAACTGCCAGTGAACCACCCTGCTAATCTATCTAAAGCTTGTTTTTAGACTTGTTTTGCTCCTGTCTGTGGTTTCAGCTCTTTGAATGGTTGGACTGATTCTGTATTAGCATTTAAACAGGATTTACATGCTCACAGGCTGCAGCCAGAGTTTGATCGTTTTTGACAGTGCTTTTTGCCTTTAGGGTCAAAGCAGATTGGTTGGAGCACACAGTTGACTGTGACTTTGCATTTATTGTGAATGGCCAAGTTACTCTGCAGTCACACACATTAGATTAAAGTGTAGGTAACATTCTGTGCTGCATTAGCAGAAGCTAGTCTGGTAATTGTCAAAGGTTTTTTCATTTATAGTGCTCAAAGGGTAGTGATCCCTCAATGTAAAGATTCTAACAACACATGCAAAGCTTTCTCTCAATGTTTTGTTGTTAACTGCAATACATTTTTCTTTAATACATGTCAATCTAGCCAAAGGAGAAAAAACAATGCTTAATTCCTGCTAATTGTGTTAAGCTAAAGGCACACTACACGACTTGCAGTCCTGTTTTTCATTGTGGTAGTGCACACACTACATTACTGGGTGTAGCACTAAGATGCGTTTTGGGTGATCTGATCACAAGAAGACCTGCTTGTCTCTTTTGACCACTTGTGATTGGATTTTGAGGGGAGAGCCTGTGATTTAATGAGAGCATACATCAATAATTACGTCACTGTATTACTGCATGATAATAAAGTGCAAAAATATAAATAAGAAAAACAAAGTGGGTTCAGTGAGAACAATACAAATATCTCAAGAGTGTTTACTAACAACTGTTCAAAACATTCTTAGCTGGACTTGAACATACAACGTTTTGATCGATATACCAATGCATTAACCACTAGGCCACTCAGTTGACTCAACATAACAGTGCTAAAGAGACATTCCAAGCTGAGAATAAAAACAATCGCTGAGAAAATCTCTTTGTTAGACCTATGTGGTTTTGAATTCTAGCAGGAATTTTGCAATGTAGTACAGCCTACGTAGTATGCTATGCAGTAGTATGGACAACATGAACACTCAGAGGTCATCATAAGTAAAAATTGTAAAACCATCCTTTGCTGGATTTGAACTCGATAACATTTGAACCATAATCCAATCCTTTAACCTGAGCCACCTCGTCGACACATCTCAACACAAAAGAGACATGGCAAGTTTAGAGTTTGCACACAAAAGCATTGAATGGCATGTATCATATATAACATGCTAAACAGAAGATTTTCTTTTGAAAAATAGGTGACGCTTCTCCAAACTTATCAGGTACCCTCAGAAAAAGATCTAGATGATCCATACAAATTTAAATTTAATTGCAATTCAACAATGGGTTCAGATATATGACTTTCATGATTTTAAAATAGCTTATGATTTTAAGACATACAGACTGTGCCAGTCAGTTGACAGAGCTCAAACATGGCAAAGAGACATCCAGAGTTTAGAGTTAGCACACAAGTGTGGTTTATCTTTTGGACTATAGGAGGCGCTGTCTTTAAACTGCTCAGGTATCCCCAGGACATGCTGTCGATGATGTATACCTATTACCTTTAAATCTATTTTCACACTGACCTTGCTAACTTTGCAATTCTGTAACTTTGAAACAAAAGAGAAAATAATAATTCTGTATTATAATTTCTGTGCGGTTCAGTCTGGAGAATATCTCAAGTCATATTTGGACAAATCAAACAAAGTGAGAATCACATAAACTGTAAAATTAATAATCACATATGAGGGCCACTGTAATGGCAGAGTTTTAATGTAAGGGGTTCATTTGAATCATCAGGTGAGAGATAAGAATTGGTGACTCTAGGACAAATATTAAAAAAGATATGCACAAAAAAGTGCATTTTTGAACTGGTGATGGTGCGTTTGTCATAGAAATCCCAAATGTGCTATGGTGACTATTAATGCCTACCTCTATCTGTGTGCCAAATTTAAACCTTTTCCTGTATAGATTTCTATGGGCTGCCAAAGATTCCCTTTAGGGAGGAATAATAATAAAAATACTAACAGATACATTAGGGGCCATCCACAGCAGCCACGGCCATCCGCCTGGAAGCGGAAGAACGGCAGCCGACCGCGAGGGGAGGAGGGGCTCCCAACCAACCGCCTGGAGCGGTTACCACTGCCAGGGGTGGGGGAGACCCCTAACGTCCACCAAACCGCCAGGGGCCGGAGGTCTGCCTCCGATCCATCCAGGGAGGCTCGGCTGTCGTCCATTCGAGGGTGGAGGAGTGACTGAGGACCAAGCTATGGTGTATCGGAGAACCGGCTTGAGAATATAAATAATATTTTAATTATGAACTTTACAAAAAGACAAACACACAAATGTGTCGGACAGCTGTCCTTAAATATCTCTCTCTCTCCCACTGCAGTCTCCCGTCGGCCTTTATCCCTCTCTGAGGCCTGATTAGCCTGATTAGGGGCCGGGTGTGTGGAATCACGAACCGGCCCCACCCTGTCACAGAGACGTTTGTGTTGTATCATATTATTTTAGTATTATATTTTGTCACCTGATTTTCAATGCATTGCTCTGCTCTTGCTCTCTCTCTGTATTTCATTGGCTTTTGTTCGTCGGGACAGTCTGCAAACCTTACGACTCGTCAGCCATAGTTCAAGCAGGTTTGAACTTTGTTGCAGCATCTGCGACTAGTCTCGGTTTATGCTTAAGTTAAGAGTTATCACAGCAGATAAGCTTCAGTCATGTGGTGTGCACTAACTAGGCTTTAGCATGTGCAATAGACACAGCCCAGAGGACACTTTTGTTTGGGGGGGGTAGCTCTTCCATATCTAATGAATCTTCATTTTGTTCTTGGTTTTGTTTGATTTGAGTATCAACTTTGTCTCAGATGTTTGTTTAAGAACAACAAAATACAACAAACCTCTTTGTTGCAAAGGTAGACTGTAATTACATTTATCTTCAGTGTAGGCCTAAATGGTGGAAATAGAAGTGAATCAGAATAAAAGGCCTGCTGTGCCTGTGATAACCAGTCAACAGATTACACTGCACTGGTTATTCCCTAGATTACAACATTCTTTAATCAGACAAAATGCCACATCTTATAGTATTAAAAACATAGTGCACCTCATTAGACACACAATAAGTTAGATGACAACACAGATACCACCCAAAGACAGTCATTGCTGAGCAGTCTTAGAGCTGTGCAGACAAAGATACTAATGGATCACTTTAGAAGAATTTGGAGTTCAAATGCTAATGATCCCTTTCTTAGCCTGGTCCTCTCTCCAACTTGAGATCAAAATAGATTGGCATAATAGACAGAATAACACAACACAGTACAAATTATCACAACAACCTAACCTCACCTTCTTTGTACATATCTTAACAAACATGGGATCATATGAATTATACAAGATCTTCTAATCGAGCCAACTTCTATCGAGTTAAGTTGGTTCTTTGAATGCTTGTACAAAATTAATAAGAACAGCTTAATTAAGTTGTCTGACTGATGTGTATTGATTGAAAACAGCTTTTACACTACAAGGCCACAATGTGGTATGTGGAAACCCCCTTCTAATTAGTCAGTTTGGTTATTCCAGTAATTCCAGTGAATCAAATCTTAATGCAACCCCATGCAATTACATTAGAGAGAATGCCAACTTTTTTTACAACAGTTTGGGGTGGCCCTTTTCTTTTATGAAACGATAATGCCACTGTGCACAATGAGATCCATAAAGAAATTGCTTACTAATTGTGTAAAAGAACTGGTCTGCACAAAGCCCAAACCTAAACCCTATACCACAACACCTTTTGAATTAATTGGAACAGTGAGAAGATTTACATCTGCAGTTTTATTCAAGCTACATTAGGTCCCCTTTAAGTTGGTCATTTTGATTGCTGTGTTAGTGATGCTAGTGATGCTAACTCCCTCAAACGTGACAATTTCTGATGCCAATATTGAATCATGCCAGTCTATTGGCAGATGGTTCGAGATGCTTTCCCACCCCTTGTTCGCACGTCATTGTGTCCATATTATAGATATATCATATGCTCTGCAAGCCAGACTCATCGCTTCGTCATTCTTTCTGCACACACAGCGAGTAGATTATTTCTGCCTGTTGTGTGCAGAGGACAAGCAAACATTTGTTTTGCACTGTGGCATATTGGGAGTACATTTGAGTGCTAGAAAGAAACACACAAAATACAAAATAAACTAAAAGAGCCGCTTGCGTTTCACAAGTGTTGAAGAATCAGAGGATGAGTTAACACCTTGCATGCTGGTTAAGCTGGTCTTTTTAGCAGGGTTGGGTGCAAAAAAAGCTGTTGAGCACCTCCACGTTATTGCTCAGGAAAAAGATACATGTTGCGGAAAACACATTAACCTAACAGCATGTTTTTGTAAAGGTAACATGTTTGCACCCTCTTTCAGACAGACATTTTAAGGGAGCCCTCTGGAGGTGTGGAGTTTGCAGGGCACATAGACTGACTCTGCAGCAATGGTTTTTACCTATGGAACATATTGCAGGCAGATGTGTACTTAGTACTCATCTGTGCAGCTAAAGGAATAGGTCACCCAAAAATTAAAATGATCTCATTATTCACCAAGATGTGTATAACTGTCTTTCTTCAGAAGAACACAAATAAAGATTTTTAGAAGATAGAGCTCTGTCAGGTCCTTATCATGGAAGTACATGGGCGCCAGCACTGTGACGGTCCAAAAGACATATTTAAGCAACATAAAAGTAATCCATGTGACTCCAGTCATTCAATGAATTTATTCTGATGCAAATCAATAGGTTTATGTAAGTCGATAATTAAAATGTCCATCCAGGGCTCTGATGCAGTTTGAAATGGCCAAACTCTTGTGTGACGATTGTTCTTCTGTTGTAAATACTGTAAGTGCTTCTTCCGAATTCTCGCTTGAACTCACTAATAGTCACGCTTCACGTCAGCTGCTGGCAGGAAGCGGAAGCGTGGCCAACATTTTTAATCAGTGAATTATTTTTTTACTCAAATGAGTCATGTGGATTACTTTTATGCTGCCAAAATATGACTTTTGGACTGTCAATGTAACAAATGAGGCTGTATCCATTCAGCCGACCGCCAGAGGGAGCCCTCTCCCAAATACTAGCCATGAACTGTTTCTACTGCTTTTACTTCCAGTTATCACTGTATAAATAGCCATGTCTTACCATAGATACTTTGCGAAGTACTGCCAGTCATTTCACTGGCAGTACTTACCGAGTGTTTTTCTATTGCCTGTTTCTTTGCCATCTTGTTATGACCATTGTGCCTGTTTAACTGGTTTACCGATTGTTGGATTACTGTTTTTGCTTTGTTTGCTTGGTTAGACTGATTACTTGTCACTGTTTACTTTGCCTGCTTCATCAACTACGTCTCTGCCTTGTGTTTTGGATTTGTTTGCTAAATACATTAAACTTCCTGCATTTGGTTTCTATCTTTGCCTCCATGTCGAGTCCATCACAGAATACTTCGACACCAATGAATCCAGCGGAAGATTCTCAGTTCCAGGCTGCCTTCTGCCTTTCCAGCAGTGGTGGACGAAGTACACAAACCATGTACTTGAGTAAAAGCAGAGATACCCAAGGTAAAATATTACTCAAGTAAAAGTAGAAGTGCTGCCTTTAAACTTTCACTTGAGTAAAAGTACAAAAGTATTTGCCTTCAAATGTACTCAAGTATCCAAGTACTATGATTTTTTTATGGCTATAATGTCTTATTATCATTTTTGTCACAAGACTCTTGCTTAACTCAGTCTACGTGAAGAGTCTTATGTCACTCTTGGCACACCAATCTATTAATAAAATTACATTAATTAGTCAGACAGACACTGATGTCTATTAAAATTTTCATAAGCCCAAAACTTTGAATCCAAACAATTTCCTTTAGAACCAAATTAAATAACAGGACTTGAGAGCAGGCAGTTTCGGTTTAACATTTATTTGTAACAGTAATCCAAGTTTTTATTTAAACTTAAACTTGCAATGAAACAAAAGGATCATAAAAACAAATATGTACTAATCTAAGGTGGATTCACTGAACCGTATTACAGCACATTCTCGCTAAGTAATGAGATATTTCTTCATCTCCAACTTTAATTCTTGAAAGCAGACTGTTGGTTATGTAAGTATCTAGCCCATCTTCATTCCTGATAAATGAGACAGTTTTAAGAGCTGTAAGTTAGTCAGTGGAATTATAATAGGTGGCAACTGTAAGCTTTGTTTAGCTAAAACATAGAACATTGTGTGGGTATGTGAATGTATAAGACGCTTTAAGAGACACTCAAAACAAAACACATCTCAAAACACATTACATAACCTGTCATCACAAGGGACGTACTAAAATAGCAAGCCTCAAATGGCAATGAACAGTAGTTGTGGCAGTAAACATCATTAATCAGCATTCCATTAATTGTGCTTTTGGTGAGCATGCTAGTACAGTATGGCACTGATGATCTAAATGATCTAACTAAAGTTGCAATATCTTTTATTCAGCATGAGAAGGCGCTGATTCTCAAAGTTGTTTGAGTCCATTCTTGCCCTCCTGGGACTGAAAATAAGCCCTGCTGTGCTGAAAAGACGTTCACAAGCTGCAGAGGCGGGTAAAGCAGTATTGAGCTTCAAAGACAACTTACAGACTGATGGGAAGGACTTGAGAATGTCTTTGTCATCAGCTTTGCAGGCAAGGTAGCCATCTAACTGCTTGATACCTTCCTGACCATGAGTACGCTTCATGCTCGCAAAGAAGCCCTCTTCCTCAGAGCCACTGGAACCATCAACTGGGAGCTGTTTCAAAGTCTCTTCCTCCAGATGGTCCTTGATGTAGTCCAGGCCTGAAATGGACATTTCCATAGATGCTTAGAATCAAAACTTCACTGTAATCATACATTTCTCCAGATTAAAATATCAAAAGAACAGTATTGCCCCATGTATTTCCAAGGTGCATTTAAAACTAACCTAAACAAATTGAGAATGTCAAGAAACAATTTTAGTTGGATATCTTAAAAAAAAAAAATCATTCGGCTTAGTTTCTCTGATTCTTTAACTAATGACACTTTTCAAAAATAAAAATAAAATAATCTTACCTAGTTTGACAATGTTTTCATCCGATGTCCAGGATGTTTTAAATTTCGGGACAAGGATTGCAGCCGCAATAAACTCTGGCTCTACCAGCATGTTT
This sequence comes from Xyrauchen texanus, assembly GCF_025860055.1. NCBI lineage: Eukaryota > Metazoa > Chordata > Actinopteri > Cypriniformes > Catostomidae > Xyrauchen > Xyrauchen texanus. The sequence continues at coordinate 35,895,590 of NC_068309.1, forward strand.
CCAAAGCGCTGCTGCAGGCCTTTTGGAGGGCATCAACCAGAGGTTTGCAGTACCTGGAGGTAATGCCAATTCGGTCAAGTTTCGAGATGAGGAGGGTCAGAGTAGGCAGAAGCCATCCCATCTGAACATCGATTTCAGCCTGAAGAATGTTGAGAGCTTTGGCAACGGGGCTCATGGTTCTGGCATACTCCTCCAGAAAGGCAATTTCAACTGTACTCAACCTATCACACATTGAAACAACAACAATTAATAATTTCATGTCATTACAATTTTAAGTGTGTGTGTGTCATTTTACAAACAGTGGAATTACTAGGCCCTCAGGAGATAAATTCTTGTATTTCTCCCTGTATCTACTCCTATCTGATCCTTACTGAGCATGGAGTAGTCAAGCAACTATTCAAAGTAATGCATTTAAAAAAGCAGTTTTACCATTAACATTACTGGAACATGAATTTAAAGAAATTAAAAGAAAAAAAACATCAACAGCACTTACATTGGCAACTTGAGTGAAGAGCAGACGGTTCTGATAGCCCCCTCTCCTGATCTTTAATTATTCGAAGCATTCTCTCAATGGCGAGAAATAAGGAATTCCACCTTGTTGCGTTGGGGCGGATCAGCTGAATTTTGCAAGTGTCTTCTATAATCTCTGCAGCAGCAGCAGATCTGCCACACTTATTCCATAGTGCATGACACTTAGAGAATGCTGATCGGGACAGCTTCTTGTAGGCTTCATTTGAACAGGCTTATGCTGCGTCCACTGTGGAAACCAAGTTTAATAAGTGGCAGGCACATCGATGATGTTTCGGAAGTTGGAATTGTAAGCCATCATCTTCATCTAAAACAGATGTGACCTCTACAAAGTCCACCTCAACACCATCCACATCCTCATCATTATCACCACACATCTCGTCATTGATCTCATCATCTTCAGCCTCGCCTGAAGCAGAGTTGTTGTTCTCATCTTGCTTTCCATATATACGAAATGCCTTTAAAAAATTTGACCTATTGTCCGTAGTAGTTCGAACAACCTTGTTCTGTATGCCGAATTCAGAATGTATGTCATTTAGTGTGCAAGCCAAAACATCAAAAGTGTGTGGACCTTTGAGCTGTCTGCATGCCAGTGCTACAGAGCACCTCTCCAGACTGTTAGGATCAACCCAGTGGCCAGTGACACCGATGAAACCTCTTCTCCTTGAACTCCAACAATCTGTCGTCGTTGCTTTTTTCATATTGTTCTTCATTTCAAGTGCTGCCACATCCATCTTACGTCGCAAAGTGGTCCTTGACATGAGAGAGGCGTTAGGCTGAATTTCATGCAAGAAAGCTTGAAATGATGGCTGGTCCACCACACTAAAGGGTTGTAGACTCTGGGTCACAAAATTCAACACTGCATGATCAACATTCTTCTGTGTGACTAGCTTGGTTTCTCCCAACTTCAACTGTCTGGAGGTTGAAGGAGCCTCCTCACTCTCCATTTTTCTTTTCCTTGGTGCTGTTAAGGCAATATATCTCTGCATGTGGCTACCATGTTTTCTCTGCAAAAGGAAACATTCAAAACAATAACTACATACCAGAGATCAGTCTCCTCTCTTTGATTAAATAAAATAAGCATTATGTTATGTGCTTTTAGCATGTCATAGCCTAGATGTAGGCTACAGAGCATATTATTTTCAGCACAGGCTTAGTTAGATCAGTCTTTGGAAGCTTTTGAAAATAACAATCTCTGTTAATAAGGAGCACTCCACCAGTCAACTGTTTTAGCATCATACATGCACCAATGCTAAATTTTCTTATAATGTAATCATTATGTTCCCAACTTGTAATAATTACTTTAATTAGCTCATTGTTTCCTTCTTTAAATTAATACATTATGTTAGCTAATATCAGCATGATTTGTATTATCTTAGAACTGTACATACATTTAGATAACGTTAGACACAGTCACCTCTGATAACAGATCACTCTAAATTGTAATGTAGACACATTCTGTAAAGCTGCTTTGAAAATATATGTATTGTGAAAACGCTAATATAAATAAATGTGAATATAAATTCGCTGCATGTACTAGTCAAAATAGAATTAATTTATATTCCAACATAAAATGTTAAAATCGATTGATTGCCATTTCACAATATCAGAGCACTCAGCTTGAAAAGTTTCAAATACAAATACTATGAACTATGAAATACGGTGAAACAGCTAACTTAGTTGATGACGTATACAGTGTTCATGGTAACGTCACAATCTATATTTTAACCAACATTTGCACAGTGAAACAGTTTTCTGCAAGCTACTGTTAGATTTATCTTTTTTTTATTATTATTAAATGAGTGAAATGAAAATTGCTTACCTCTATGTGTTTCTTTAAATTGGAAGGAGAATTCTTGTAAGAAGAGATTGTACAGGGCCGAGGCAGGCAGAGAAGGCACTTAAAAATGAAAGACTCGTTCTTCTTTTCAACAACTTGGGTGGCCATGGGTGTTGTGGCAAGTTAGAGTCAGTAGTTTCTTCCATCATTTATAAAGACACTGGCACTCAAAATGTTATGCTGTTGCAGTTGCACTGAATCTGATGTGATGTCACGTTGAATCGTATATGTTCGCGTTAGTAGATAACGTTACTGCCAGTGCCAAGGCGCCAACAGGGGCAAAACAAAACAAGTTCAAAACAAAGCGCGCGCTGTACTGTGATTGGTGGCTCGTTTTACCAGTTAAGTTTTTATCCACTCATAAATAAAAAGGAACGACTGATTTTGAAAATGTAGTAGAGTAAAAAGTAAGATATTTGACTTTGAAATGTAGTGGAGTTAAAGTAAAAGTCTCCCAAAATTTAAATACTTGAGTAAAGTACAGATATGCAAAAAAACTACTTAAGTACAGTAACGAATTACATTTACTTCGTTACTGTCCACCACTGCTTTCCAGAGTGAACTTCTCAAGGGTTACCAAGAGCAACTGAGTAACCTAAGAGCTGGAAATGAGAACCTCACCTATTACATCCACCCGCTTCCATCCAATCAAGTTACACTGGTAAGATTTGCTCTTCCTGTTAAGTTTGATGGCTCACCAGGGAAATGTAAGGGATTTCTACATCAATGTAGAATATATTTCTCCAATCAACCAGAGTCATTCAGCCAGGATTCAAAGGAATGTGCATTTATGATGACATTACTTAACAGAAAAGCTTTAAATTGGGCCTCTGCTATTTGGGAGAATGATATGCAACTCCAAGCATCATTTGATTACTTCGCTTCACAGATCCATAAAGTGTTTGAATATCCAGAGGGAGGTAACGATGTGTCTGTTCAGCTGCTTCATTTACGCCAGGGTTCACGTTCTGCAGCTAATTACGCCATACACTTCAGGACATTAGCAGCTCAAAGTGGATGGAATGATATCGCTCTCAAGATGGTTTTCAGAGAGGGAGTGAACCACAATCTCCAGGCCGAACTCGCATGCAAGGGTGGAGATTCCACTCTTACAGAATTAATTTTGTTGAATGTAAAGACTTACAATTTACTGCGTAATTCACAACGCTCAGAGATTAGCCCCAAGTCACAACCATCAGTCCATAGTCAAGTTCAGGCATGCCCAAAGCCCCTGAACCTATGCAGATTGCCTACGCCAGAGTTTCTACTGAAGAACGTGATCATCGTCATAATTAGGGACTGTGTTACTACTGTGGTGAATGGAGTCATTAAAATTCTGCATGCCTTAACAAAGTTAAGAAATATCAAATCTCAAAACCAAAAGTGAGTACTAAGAATATTTCTTCCCCATACACCACAGTTTTTCCTCTTCTCATCGAACTCTCTTTTGATGATAACTTCAAATGTGTATCCGCATTAGTTGACTCAGGGGCTGCAGAAAATTTGATTCATCAATGCCTTGTGCATGATCTCCTTATCCCTATGGTACCTTTTATACCCGGCATTAACATCACTGCTGTGGATAATGTACCCATTGGCACAGGCATCATTCACCAAACCGTTCCAGTGACACTACGAATTGGATTATTTCACACAGAAACAATATCACTTTATTGTATCAACTCACCCAAGCATATACTCATCCTAGGTCATCCATGGCTGGCTGTCCACGATCCCATCATGTCCTGGAACCGGGGTGAGCTAACATAATGGTCAGAATACTGCTGTTCAAATTGTCTTCATGTCACAGTGTTCATGCCATGTTTAACCACTAGCATTGAAAGTCCAGAGGTTTGAGTTCAAATCAAAATCAACTACCCCCTCATCGTCCATGGGACTGCACTACAGAGTTATTGCCCTACATGGAACTGCCCAGGAGCAAAACCTACCCATTGTCTAGACCTGAAACCATGGCCATGGAAACCTACATTGAGGAGGCTCTATCTTCAGGTTTCATGCATCCTACCACCTCACCAGCTCCAGTAGGCTTCTTCTTCTTTGAGAAGATGGAGGGCTCCTTCCATGTATTGATTTCCGAGGTCTGAACACAGTAACAGTCAAATATAGGTATCCACTCCTTCTTGTTCCATCTTCTCTAGAACAACTACGTGAAGCACACATTTATACTAAGCTTGATTTGAGAAGTGCTTACAATCTCATCCGTATTAGAGGAGGCGAGTGGAAAGCCGCATTCATCACCACTAAGGGGCATATGTGTACCAGGTGATGCCCTATGGGCTTGCCAATGCATCAGCTGTGTTCCAATCATTTATCAAAGAGATCTTCAGAGATCTCTTCAACAAGTGTGTCATAGCCTACATTTACGACATACTCATTTACTGCCAAGATAAAGCCCAACATATCAAAGATGTCAAGATAGTCCTCTCACGCCAAGCTACATTAACTCTATGTGAAAGCAGAGAAATGTGAGTTCCATACTACCCATACTACATTTTTGGGATATATCATAAGTCATAAAGGTGTTGAGATGGATAATTCCAAGATCCAGGCAGTCACAGAATGGCCAAGACCCAATACAGTTAAGGAATTACAATGTTTTATGGGCTTAGCGAACTTTTACAGAAAGTTTATCTGCAACTACAGTTTCATCTCTGCCCCTTTAACTTCACTGCTCAAAGGCAAACCATCCAAATTAACAAGGAGTGACTCTGCTCAAAAGGCCTTCGAAGCCCTCAAGACAAGTTTCACGACTGCCCCCATTCTCAAGCATCCCAATTTTAACCAACCATTTGTAATGGAAGTTGATGCATCAGACTGTGGCATTGGGGCAATCCTCTCTCAATGCCACGGCAACCCTGGAAAACTTTATTCTTGTGCTTTCTTCAACGTAAACTGAACTCTGCAGAAAGGAACTATGATGTTGAACGTTACTCTCCATGAAGGCTGCATTAGAAGAGTGGAGCCACTTGCTTGAAGGTTCTGTCCATCTGTTTCCCAAGTAATCACCGACCATAAAAACCTTGAATACATCAAGGGGGCAAAATGACTAAATATAAGACAAGCCCGATGGACACTCTTTCTTCACAAGATTCCTATTTACAGTCACCTACCACACTGGCAGTAAGAACAGAAGCTGATGCTCTTTCCCTTCATCATGATCCTCCTCACAACATGATGAGTCCATATTACCACCTTCCGTCATCATAGCACCCATAAGATGGGACATCATAGAATAAATTCAAAGAGCACAACAAACAGACCCTGCACCACCAGAATGACCCCCAACAAAACATTAAGTATCACGCACTCTATGCCAAAGAACGATCTAGTGGCACCCTGGCATTCAAAGGACTATATCCTTGGTACGTAACTCATTCTGGTGGCCTTCACTCATTAATGATGTCACTGCATATGTTAAGGCATGCTAAGTTGATTAGATCTAAAATATGTCTAAAACCCCCAGAGATCTGCCAGCTGGCCTTCTACAACCACTGCCTATCCCTCAGAGACCCTGGTCCCACCTGTCTGTCAACTTAATCACCAAACTCAAATGTGTATACCACCATATTTGTTCTCATTGATCGATTCTCAAAGTCATGCAGATTAATCCCCTTGAAAGGTCTACCCACTGCAATGGAGACAGCTAACACTCTTTTCCACCAAGTTTTCAGGATATATGGCCTGCTAGAAGACATTTTGTCTGATCAGGGACCCCAGTTCACCTCCAGAGTCTGGCAGGCCTTCTGCAAATAGCTAGATATCAACGTCAGCCTCATGTCTGGATATCATCCTTAAACAAACGGACAGGCTGAACCAAGAGATATCTCAGATCATTCTGCAGTCGTGGGCAACAGAAGTGGAGCAACTTCCATAGGCAGAATATGCTCAGAACTCCCTCACTCACTCCTCTTCTGGACTCACTCTCTTTCAATGTGTGCTGGGCTACCAACCTCCAGTGTTCCCTTGGTCAGGTGAACCCTCTACGGTGCCAGTGGTGGATGACTGGATCAGGCAGAGCAAGCAGGTGCAGGATAGAGTGCATGTCAGGCTGCAGCGGGACATCCGGGCCCAACAGATCCAAGCTGATCGACGGAGGCTTCCACACCCCGACTATCAGCCTGGTCAGAGGGTGTGGTTATCCACACAGGAACTCAAGTTGCGGCTACCCTGCAGGAAGCTCAGCCCAAAGTATGTTGGTCCATTCAAAATTATTAGACAGATAAATCCTGTAACATACAAGTTTGAGCTTCCTGCTCACTACCACATCTCTCCCTCCTTTCATGTATCCTTGCTGAAGCCGGTCCACCCAGCATCTTACCCCGGAACCATGGATCCTGAGCCTCATCCTCCATTGGAGATCGACACATCACCTGCTTACATGGTCAAAGAAATCATGGACTCTTGTCATTGAGGGGGCCAGATGCAGTACCTGGGAAGGTTACAGACCGGAGTAGAGATCATGGGTGCATCCTTTATCAATGACATCCACCAAGGGCACCCGAATCGTCCTGCCTGCGAATCGTCCTACCAAATCGTTTGTAAATGAATGAGGCTAATATACATTCAGCCGACTGCCAGAGGGAGCCCTCTCCCGAAAACGACCTGTTAGCACTTTATAAATAACCATCCCTTACCATAGATACTTTCAGTGCCTTCAGCTTTTTCCATTGCCTGTTTCTTTGCCATCTTGTTATGACAATCGTGCCTGTTGTACTGACTTACCGATCATTGTATTACTGTTTTTGCTTTGTTTGCATGGTTGGAAGTGATTACTTATTACTGTTTACTTTACCTGCTTCATTGACTACCTTGTGTTTTGGATTTGTTTGCTAAATTAATTAAACTTTCTGCATTTGGATTCTATTTTCGCCTCCATGTCGAGTCCATAACAGTCAGTGATGCTTTTGGCAATATAGTGTATATTTACACACAAATCCATTATCATCAACACGCAGATAGGTTGACGACACCATTCGCAAAAGAAAGAGCAACATTTCTTTAGTGGCTTTGGAAGAACTACTTCTGGAGTGCTATGAAGACTTTAAAGCATTCATGAAATGTACAGGAAGCCAAAACAAGAAAAGAGGGTTCTCAGAAAGTTCCTGACAAATTAAGTGTGTAAGTGTTTACCTCAGTCTGGAAATACAATTGCTTTTGAAAGTACCTGTAAGTGCTCTCACTCAATCGTACAGATTAAGTAACCTCTTCCTAACATAACACCTGTCTCTGCAAGAAAAACCCCAATATGTTTATATATTATACACTTAGTTCAAAACCCTCTTAAATTAAATTATTTTTGTAAATTCTGTTCCCCAAACAAAAATTCCAATATCATATTGTTCATTACATCTTATGGGTAAACATCTTTCTGTAAAGAGTATACATTGGGGGTATATTTTAACCAATTGATTGAACAGTCATGCCAGGGCAAGTTTTCACATGCTTTAATCTTATAAATTCATACAATTTATTAATCATAATATTTGTTGGGTAAAACAATGGTTTAATATTTAATAATAATAACATTTTAACATTTTTATTTAATGCTTTAACCAATTAAGCTAATTCTTAATTTATTTATTTTCTGAAAAGCATATAAAAGTTTGCTTAAAGTAGGTTTCGTTGTGACAACTAATCTCGTGTAGTATGACAACTTGCCCTGCTATTGGGGCATGTTGTCACAAAAGATCAATGTGTGTTCAGTGAGCTATATCTTTTCCTGGGGAATAATGTAATGTACAATAGCTTCTGGGTATGTGACTACGCAAACATTGAATAAAAAAAATAAACCAATCCTGAGTATTTACTTACTAGAGTAAAATGTGTGAAAACTAGCTCTGGTCTCCACTGTATTGTCAACACCTTTGTAATGAAAATAAAGTCTCGCAGTTCTGTCCCGTTCAGGTTTGCCTCTTGATTGTTACAAGTGTTCTAGCTCAAGGTCATTATCAGGTACAAACTCCACCACAGGGTCCCCACTAATTTGTAATGGTGGTATTTTTTGGATGTATAAAATATGCTACAGTGATCACATGCACAGGGGCGTCGGACTGGGGGGGTAAAGGGTACCGAGTACCCAGGGCCCAAGGCAGGGGGGGCCCCTTAGAAGTCAGTTTTCTATACATACATATTTGGTACGGGGGCCCAGCAAGATGGTTTGTACCCAGGGCCCAAAATTTGGTGCTACGCCCCTGCACATGCACTTGCAGGTGCAAAGAGTACCTCATACTCTTTAGACATGTTTAGACAAATATCAGACAAATTTACCTTCAGTTGACCAAAAGTCATTCCAATGCATGTCCCTATCCTGTTAAGAGGTGTGTTGTAATGGGTTTTGGGCCTAGGTTGGGTTCAAAGAAGGGAGTCATTAATTATTGTCTGCAGGCAAAGCCTCTCTGCAAGTAGGTTTGTATCATATCATATCATACTGTAAATCTTATCATCATCACTCCTATTAACATCTGTCTCAAGTTATCCGATCACAAGAGGTCAGTTAAAACAGATTACCTTGTACACCTAGTTTTAACATGCATCTCAAATGCGTATCTAGTGACCACTTGTGAGGCCAAAAATCTACAAATGGGTGGACTTTTGGTAAAATAGCATTGATTTCTATTCTGTTTCTAATATATAATGTAATTGTGAATATTATGAAGTGTACATTTTTCTTCAACCTTTACTGTATGTGACAATATTTGCTCATTTTCACTGCCTAATGTATAGCTTCACAATTAATGATAAGATAACAAAAACTGCACAATTAAGTTGTACATTTCTCTAATTATAATGTGATGTCTGCGGTGCTGGAGGCAGGACTCACAGCATGCACTGTTGCATGAATAAATCAGCCTTATTGTTTAAATTTGTATTATATTGCATTGCTTTTTGCATTGGTGTGCAACTTGGTGGGAAGTGCGATGTGACTTCAATTGACCATAATAAAAAAAATGTACATCTGAAACTATACGACATAAATATTATGATATGCATGTATGTGTTGCAACAAAATGCAGTTTCTTATATTTCAACATCATTCGTACTGTATAATCTGACAGCTTTGATTGGCTGGATCAGCCGACAGACCACCATCCTACCATTTAAAGTTTACACAGTTTTTCTCAGACCAAATCACACTCACTCAAGAGCGTATCCAAACTTTTGTCCAATAAAATACTTCCTACCATGATAATCTCCATTTTATACCACATGCCAACTGGCAATAGCATGTAGAAACCCATGGTTTATGGCCGTGACATCAACTAACAGCTATTGGCCCTCTAAAAAAGGAATTAGTCATTTGAAATATCCCAGTTTTCTGTTTCAATAGGAATGACATCAGCACAGGGAAGAAAACTCAGCTCATCAAGTGATTTCATGGGCACTTTAACCTTTTAAATAAGAAGTATGATAATAATTGATTTTGCTGTGGTGTAACAGCTGACATAGTCAATACCAGCGCCAGTGAAATTTCGCAATTCTCAATGGAAAAAAAGATGCCATGAAAATGAATTGAGGCTGTCAGACTCTAACATTCTAATCAATGGTATATGCTTCTGTTGAAGCCATCAGTCTGTGTTATTTTATCTTCATGTTTCAAAAATAGTGTTACATAGTATAATTTATGGTGTAGAACTACACTACCCATGATCCTGAAGAGAAAAATTCCACCAATCAGAGAATTACTGCAAACAAATCGTAGCAAAAGTGCTCTGCAGTGACCGCCCACTCCCATGATGCAACGTGAATGACACTATCAAGTCGGTCTCCCTACACTCTCAAACCTTTATATTTTGCAATACAATTAAAATATATTTTACTATATTTTTACTATAGTTTCTATACTTTCTGTATAATCAAAAACTTTGAATACAGTCTTATTTATCTACCATTTTTAATTTGATTACATAATTTTCTTTGTTTAATGGGATTGTAGTATATTACCTTATTAGCATATTATAAAGTCGCTATGTACACAGTCTTACACCTTTGTCTTTTTGTCCCATTTTCAAGACTTTTTTGCTTTAAATCAAAGTTTGCAGTGTTGTTATTCACCTTGGAGCTGGATCGTTTGGTTTAAAGCTTAGAACTCTTTTATAAAGGATTTTATGAAATCCCTTTGGAAAATTGAAAGGAGAAAATTTCTTCTAGAGCCAACACAGCTGAAGAACTGGGCAGGCACTATTGAGCTCTATTGGGTGTGTCAGATTAGTGAAATACTTTCAAATGTGCATGGCCTTGACTGACAAACACTTTTCAATAATATTTATTGAGCTTTATTTATTTGTAACATTAATTATATGTTTTATAAATTTACTGTATATATATGTAGATGTTTTTCTGATCCCATAACAGAATGGTGTGGTCGTGGTTGAATGCGCTATGGGTCACTTTGTAAGCACATGATGCAGTGCACTGAGAGATAATAACTGTGAAATGTGTGCTATATGGAGTGATATTGATCCATAACACTCTTTGTATTCTTTATAAACCCCACATTTGAAACTGGGCTGAACACTACCAGTCAAAAGTCACAATTGACTTATTTAATGTTGCTCAAGGTCTTAACCGTTCCTTGCTCTTCTGTTGCACTTAGCGGGTCAAATTCACCCGGCTTATTTCACTAATTTACAAATGTAAAATGTAATAATTTTGTATACAGTAAGTGCTCCAAATTTACATTGTGTATTTACAGTCAGATGGGTGATACCACTTATTTCCTTTTTGATTCGATACCAATAATTTGAAGCCCATTATCGTCGATACGATACCAATACCGCTACTTCTATGAATGTTTTTTTTTTTTCTGCGTTTTCTTGGGATAAAATTTGTAATTTAAAATATAATTTTGTGTCATAATTTAAGTAATTTTTTTAATTATTAATTTGTGAGCCTAAAAATAAATGTATTAGACTTCTGTTTTGTTTACCCTTACAAAAATTAACCATGGTTTCACTACAGAAACTTTAGTTTAACCATGTATATAGTTAACAACTATCACACAAACTCATTATAAGAAATGTCACCTTTAGATATGTTGTTATTTTAGTGTGAATTTACTCCAGAAGCTGTTTCTCTGAATGTCTATCATTACCTCTGCAAGGCACTTTTTAAATTTTTTTTTTAGAATTTATATTTTTGTGTGAGAATCGAAGCATCGGAAGTATCGTTACTTTTGGAGAGATCCACACATCCATAATGCACAGTATGTATTTGTGTGGGTATGTGTTTTTTTTTTAATTGTTTATTTATTGTGCATTTATATTATCACCTCAATTTAAAAACAATGGAAGTCAAAGGAAACAAATGTGGTGTGTGTGTATGTGTGTGTGTGTGTGTGTGGGGGTGCATGCTTTAAATAACATTTAGAACTTTTCTTCCATTTTACAGCTTTCTCGTAACTCTTTACATGGACAGGGTACAATTGACCCCTTAAGCACATCTTAGGTAATTGTTTTATAGTTATTTCTTTATAAACACATTAAATAAAATTAAAAAATACATAGTCAGATGCAGATCACCTCTTTGGAGAATGTTATGAAGTTTCAGGCCGAAAAGTTGTGTTGAAGTGAAGTTAATGTTCATCAGTTTTAAAATAAAAAAAAGGTTTAACTGACCCTGAGTTCCAAGTAGGGGTTAAAATACATAGTGTGTATTCTGAGTGAAGACACATCAGGCACATGAGGTAAAAAGACACAGACTGAATTCTGGAAAATACATTAAAAGCAACTTGTGTAAAATCTATAAATAAAAACAAATTAGTCTAAAAATGATAAATAAATAAATTTAAAACAGTCTGACTTGGGAAATAAATTCATACCGTATTGTTTTAATGTTTCATGTTCATGTTTAATTCAAAAGGTCAAAGTCACATGTGGTATCGCCCTTGTCTTCCTAAAGGGGCACATCTTCATATCTATCTAATCTATGATTTTGATGATTCACACTGCAAGGTAAACACTTCTGAAGTTTAGCCAATTGTGAGTTACACTGTACTGCTAGTGTTGTCTGAGGTCTCTTGTTTCTTAACTTAGTCAACTATACACAAGAAATGCACAACACAACCAAATTAGCAAAGAAAAAGAAATCTAAAAACACAACGGAAAAGAAAAACACAACTCAAACAAATTCAGCCACAGCACAGTGAAATTAACAGAAAATAAATATTTTTAAGCACTGTATTTTAAGTTGTGTCTCGGAAAATGCAGAGAGCTGCTCAGATCCCATTGCAATGCAGTCCCAATGCAAGCCACTACAAGAGTTCCCCATTAAACATATCACAAGAGAGTATTGACAGGGGAACTGAGTGTTTCCTCTGAGCACTACGAGTTGGGGCTTCAGCCTGCATACAGTCCATTTTCGCAGGAGCAGCACACCTTATAAGATCTCCCTGTAGGCAAGAATAGCTGCAGGTACTGTGATATAATTTTCACATCATTGGATTCAAGCAAATGTTGATGAAGTCATGGGCATTAAAAGTTCTGGTAGAAACCCAACCAGGTATTGGCCAGAGCAATTAAGGACATGGACAAATACAAATAAATAAATAAAATTAAAAAATGTAATTGTGTTTTTTTTTTTTTTTTGTGGCTTAAATTCGTTGTGCTGTTATTCTTTTCCATTGTGTTGTGTCTTAATTTCTTTGCACTGTGGCTTCTTTTCATTGTGTTTTCAGCTTTTATTTGCTTTACTAATTTGGTTGTGCACCCTTGGCCACCTTGTTTTAGAGATTTCAGATACAATAAAAACATATTTGTGGCAGGGCGGAGGGCGGGGCCGGGTCGTGATCATACACTCTCGGTCCCTCATCAGGCTAATCAAGCCTCCAAGAGGGATAAAGGCCGACTACGGAGGACTGTGCGGGAGAGAGAGTTTACGGACATGTCCGTCAAGTGTGTGTTTGTGTCGTTTAATACGTTTTATATTATCAAGCCGGTTCTCGCCTCCTCCTTCCCATTGAACCTCTTTACACTGGTGCCGAAATCCGGGAAGGAAGAGGGATACGCCATAGTAGAGTTCTCGCCACTACCGTCCACCCCAACGGAGCAGCCGCGGCCATCTGCCGGGGGATGAGGAGCCCGGCCGCCTGGAAGAGGGGAGAAGGGGCTCCTAACCAACCGCCTGGAGCGGTCATGGCCGCTGCCAGGGGCAGAGGAGTCACCTACCAGCCACTGAAACTGGGAGCAGGGAGGGGCTTGCTGCCGACCGCCTGGAGCGGGAGAACCGCCCTTCTGTTCCCCGAGAACACGGCGGGGCGTTCCTTCTGCCAGGGGCTGGAAGACTGCCTCCGATCCGCCTGGAGAGGTGCGGCTGTCGTCCGTTAGAGGGTGGAGGAGTGGCCAAGGAACAAGCTACGGTGTATCGGAGAACTGGCAAGTAAGTGTTTTTTTTTTATCTCTCTCTCCTCTTTTACAGTGTTTTGGGGGGGTACTACACTGTTACAGGAAGTATCCCCCCTATTTAATTATTTCAGTTTCCCTCCCTCATCCAGGTAGACGGGGATGACCTGCCAGCAGATGGGGCAAGAGGCACGTCCCTCCCCAGTGAAGGGGGGGGTGTACGTCATGCCGGGGGCTCCCCTGCCTGAGAGAACGAGGGAGGAATGTGGCAGGGCGGAGGGCGGGGCCGGGTCGTGATCATACACACCCTGTCCCTTAACAGGCTAATCAAGCCTCCGAGAGGGATAAAGGCCGACTGCGGAGGATTGTGCGGGAGAGAGAGATTTTACGGACATGTCCGTCATGTGTGTGTTTGTGTCGTTTAAGTTTATTATTAAAATATAATTTATATTATCAAGCCAGTTCTCGCCTCCTCCTTCCAATTGAACCTCTTTACAATACTGTAACAAAGTACTCAAATCTTCCTCCCCAGTCATGTTCCCACTGCATTTAAACAGGCTAGAGTTACCCCACTGCTTAAAAAACATACACTTAACCCCACACAAGTAGAAAATGGCAAACCAGTCTCTCTCCTCCCATTCATAGCCAAAATACTCAAAAGTGTAGTTTTCAATCAGATTGCCTTTCTCTCGACAAACAAGCTGCTTGATGACAATCAATCAATTTTCAAAAGTGGACATTCCACCAAGACTGTCCTTCTGTCTGTCCCCAAACCACTAAGAGCTGGCTCCAGATCATCTGTCCTTATTCTGTTGGACCTGTCTGCAGCCTTTGACAGAGTCAACCAACAGATCCTCCTGTCTACCCTCTCTACTCTTGGCATCACAGAAACTGTGCTAGGCTGATTCAAGTCCTATCTCCCTGGTAGGTTTTTCAAGGTAGCTTGGGGAGATGAGGTGTACAACTCATTTCAGCTACATGCTTACTGGTGTAACTCATGGCTCAGTGCTTGTCCCACTTCTGTTTTTTATATACACAACATCACTGGGACCCATCATTCAAACACATGGGTTCTCTTACCACTGTTACACAGATAACACACAGCTCTACTTGTGTTTACAGCCCAACGACCCCACGGTGACTTCTCGAATCTCTGCCTGTTTGGCAGACATCTAGGCCTAGATGATGGAACACCACCTTCAACTCTACCTAGCGAAGACCTAGCTCCTCATCTTTCCAGCCAACCCTGCTGTTGAGCACAACATCACCATCCTAAACTGTCAGAAATCTAGGAGTAAATGTCGACCACCAACTCAATTTCACCGACCACATCTCAAAAACAGCCTGATCATGTAGATTTACACTCTACAACTTCAGGAAGATATGACCCTTCCTCTACGAACATGCCACATAATGCCTTGTTCAGTCACATTTCATATCCAGATTACTGTAATGCTGTTTTAGCCAGCCTTCCTGCATGTGCAATTAGGTCGTTGCAAATGATACAGACTGCAGCAGCACATCTGGTCTTCAACAAACACAAGAGAGTTACACCCACATGAGTTGATGCACATATCAGGTTCAATGCTCTGATGCTGGCATACAGAACAGTCACTGGGTCTGCTCCAGCTTACCTAAAAAACTTCCTACAGAGCTATGTTCCCATCAGAAGCATCAAATCCCTTTCCCTGACTTTCAGCTTCACTGTACCTCATTGGTGGAATGACCTTCCCAACTCTATCCTTGACGTAGACTCCCGGTGCTGTCTTCACCAATGTCGTGAAATGCCGAGTTGTAGCCAAAAGACACCATGGCAGTCTTTGCTGGAGCCCACTTGGCCAGTCATTTTCAGGGTTCCTGCAAGGCCTGTCCAGCTTGTGTAACGCCATAGGTGATTCTTCGGCAACAGCAGACTATGACATCAGTGCCCGCATCACAAAAGCTAGTGTTGCCTTCGGTGGACTGTCCAAGAGAATATTGGACAAATACGGCATCCGGCTGGACACAAAGGTGGCAGTATATAAGGCAGTCATCCTCACAGTTCTGTTGTATGTATCTGAGTCCTGGACCATTTATCGGCAAACTGGATCAATTGCATATGCGTTGTCTCTGTCGTATTATACATGTCAAATGGCAGGATAAAGTCCCAAATACGGAGGTACTCCAGACCTGTGGCATCACTGGTATTGAGGCCTTCCTGCTTGATGCTCAGTTTAGCTGGTCTGGACAGGCATGAATCTGCTCCGGCAGATTCATGCCTGCCGAAGCAGGTTTTCTATGGTCATCTCCATAGCGGTATGCGCTCTCAAGGAGGGAAACTCAAATATTATAAGGACGGCCTCAAAGTCAATTTGAAACTATGCAACATGGACCCAAATGACCTTGAAGAAATGGTCGAAGACAGGACATCATGGTGAGCACAGTGCCATACTGCCATACACTTCTTTGAGTCCAGCCGGATCACATTGCTGTAGACAAATGAAGATGCCGAAAGCTCCACACTTGTGGCCATGTGTGTGTGTGTGTGTGTGTTTGTATAATCATGAATATATAATCCAAATATACAGTTATTAGTCCAATTATATAATTTACATTGGAATATACACCGATGAGCGTAAACATTATGGCCACTCACAGGTGAAGTGAATAATGTTGATCATTTTCTAACAAGGCCATGCCAAGGTCTCTGTAGATTATATGGTAAATGAAAAATCCATTCTCGTAGTCAACATGTTGAATGCAGGAGAAATAGAAGTAATGACCTAAGCGACTTTGACAAGGTCCAAATTAATATGGTCTGATGACTGGGTCAGAGCTTCTTTGAAACGGCAAGTCTTGTGGGGTGCTCCCCCACAAACCGGCAACAGGGTGTTGGGCTTAAGGCTCATCGATGCACAAGGGCAACGAAGGATATACCATATGGTCCGAACCGACAGAAGGTCTACTGTGCACCAAGTCACAGAAAATGTTAATGATGATTACGGGAGGCATGTGTCACAACACACAGTCCATCGCACCCTGCTGCGTATGGCATCTTTCAGCAGGATAATGCACCCTGCCACACAGCACACCTTGTTTGGGAAAGGTTTGAGGAACATGATGAAGAGTTCAAGGTGTTGCCCTGGCCTCCAAATTCCCCAGATCTCAATCTGATTGAACAAGTCCAGTCCACAGCGTCTCCATCTTGCAACTTACTGTTGCTTCAGCTTACATCAGCTGCTAATGTCTTGGTGCCAGATACCACAGGACTCCTTCAGGGGTCTTGTAGAATCCATGCCTCGGTGGATCGGCGCTGTTTTGGTTGCATGCGGAGGACCAACGTCATATTAGGCAGGTGGTCATAATGTTTTGGCTTATTGGTTTATATACAGTAGTAATACATCCTGAATATATAGTTATAAGTCTCAATATATAGCTGTAAATCTGAATATACTTTATATAGTTATAAACATAACTTCAAAAGTAGTATTATAGTGCAATTCAAAATGTAACATCTTACTTGTTGCCTCCATAAATAATCTAATTATATAATAAACCAAACATTGTTAATGGTTGGTGCTTTTGGCTTGGCACCTCAGTAAATAGCTGTAGTCATACATTTCTTTCAAATAGCAGAGATGTTGTCTTCTCCAGTAAAATGCCCCTGTGACCATAATGAGTGATGCATTAGCAGAATATCATGCAGCACTATAGAGCCAATACGTGGCTGAGAAAAAATCAATAATGTTGTTCCTTACCCTCTAAACGCATCAGAACAGCAGTATGCTAATGGATTTTCCCTATAGGAGCACACAGGAGTTAGACAGACTCATTACAGCGGGATAAGTCAGTTCTGCAGGTATATGCAGGTGTTTTGAGACCCTGTCATTCAGAAAAAAACAAAAAAATAAAAACACATATATTTACACTTGTTGTTGAAAATAAACGGTAGAAGTTTTGACTCTTCGAAGAGTAGACAGAAAACATTGTTATTTAAATCAGAATGAAAATATTGTTTAGTGGATATAATAACAATCACAAATGTTATAATTGACAAAAATATATTGTAATTAAAAAGAAAATGTTTTTTTACCAGTTTTTTTTAAAGATGATGAGATATTAATTCAGGAGATATAAACCTCTCTTGATACATAACTCATTAATATGTTGATTATACTTATTACATTTTAATTTCAATACCATGAATCATATTCATTTTATGGTATCACTGTACATCAATGTTCCCTTTGTTGAGGGTTTATAAAGGGGTTCATTAATGACTAATACGTCATTTACAAATGCATTATAAATCATGTATCTATAGCAACATTCATAAAAGGGCAAGTATGTATCTAATACTTGCCACATAGTGAGCATTCGAACCCTTACTTACGTACGGTCAAACTGGTGTGATCTACATTCGTGCTGCTGTTTACCAGCAAAAAAGGGACTGATACGGTTGTTGGGCCTCATGTATTCAGATACAAGACAAAGGCAGGCCTAACACAGTCATAAAGCCTGACTGAGGTCCACAAAAACAGAGAGTCATAAATCTTACTGATAAAAACCGTGCCAAAATCAAACAAAGGGAGTACAAAACCGACTACAAATCCCAAGAAGCCTTGTTCACTTTACAACTGTGTGAAATTCCAAAGGATCGAACTATCAACTCCTATTGGATCAGGCACTCAACAGAACGCACCTCAACTACGATGTCATCAGGAGAAAATCGTCTGTACCTTGATTCAAGTGACTTTGCATGCCGTACATAGATGTAGCTCATCGCTGCTCTCAGGTGTTGCCTCGTTGCACAAGGAAGTAACGTACAACATGAAACTGTGGCCATACAATCTCCATCTTGCCTGGACGAGTTGAGATTACTCCGTGTTCCATCGAACACCAACGGATCCGAAGGAGACGCCGAGCAATCCGCATCTTCATCCATTTGCCTACAGAAGTGAAGAAAGAAGATTTCTCTTCCAGCTTCAATCGAGTCGACATCACTGATTTCATCGCCAGCCCGCCGAGAATCAGCAGCCGTACCGCCCGAGGAAACGGCCTCCCGTCATCACCTGAGCCTTGAGGAACCGAGTCGGAGTCAAACGACGGATTAACACATGTTCTACATGCGCCCTCAAGCAATACAAGTAAGAGGTTAACGTCTGTGCAGAGATTGGATATTTAGGTGTGTTATTCTTGTGGATCAAGTTTATTGTTTATACAGTTTACGGACCACGGAGTCCGCTCATTGTTGCTAAAAATACTCAAGGTATTAATGTAACATACTGTTATCACAAATGAGAGGTTGCTGTGTTGTAATACAACCACGTTGGACTGTTGTGTATTTACGCCATAGCGGATGAGACCGGCACACTGTGCTTATCCATTAAAGGACCAAAGGCCGTGGGACGGGTTACGAGCCGTTCACCACATCTCTGAGTGATAAATTAACAGTTGCCTTCTCTCCCACGATCGTGAAACGGCCATACTCTCTGGCCGGAAATCTCATGTGACGTACTCCCCACAAGAGTTACGTCCACCATTTTGTGCGCGTCACTTCTTATACACACACAAAGATAAAACAAACAAAGATTCCCCCATTTAGCCTTAACAGACTGTAGGGGCAAGTGCTGTTAGCGAGCACCTATGAAGGCTGGAACGGTACACAAGGGGGTGGGGGGCCAGCACCAAGCCCGACCGCCTTTGTCTCCCCAGTGACGATGTTTTTACACACAGCACCAGGTACTCATTTTAGGCTGAGTCGACCTAGGGGAGGCCCGGGACCGGTTCAGATAATCGTCACTGGTGTTGGCCATGAACGGGAATCGAACTCAGGTCGCCAGGTTCATAGCGCAGCACGCTAAACGCCACACACGCACGCACGCACGCACGCACGCACGCACGCACGCACGCACGCACGCACGCACGCACGCACACACACACACACACACACACACACACACACACACACACACACACACACACACACACACACACACACACAATCTCTCTCTCCCCTCATGTGTTACAGGCTTATTTTGGTTACCATATCTAATCACATCATAGTTTGTAGTTGTAAGTCGGAAGTTTATTGACTGCATTGTATTGATTATTAATTGATATTACTGCATCAATAAACTTTGCTATATTTCAAAGAGAAGTGTTTTGGTTGTTTTGCATACACATGTGTCAAAGGCTGGCAGGGGATGTCAGTGCTCCCTTCATTGTTCGCTTTTGAAAATTGATGTTGACTTATTTTCCAAAGAGAACAATCTAATATTGAGACTGTTATACTGTCTGGTTATTAGTCCCTGATTCCAGGGTGGTGCCTCGTCTACATTAATCCTAATTAATATTCTATTGATTTTGATAATTGACAATTATCTTTGATGATTGTTGAATTTGAAGGATCAATAAGCTAGTGTTAATTCTAATCAATGTTTAATTAATTAATGAATATCTTTGATAATAATTAATATTCTATTGAATTTGATGATTGTTGATTTAAAGGATTAAAAATAACATTGATTCTAATCTTCTCTTCTGTTCTATCGATTTTAATAATTGATAGTTGTCTATTATAATTATTAATTATTGCTAATAATCAAACCCACTCCTAAACTGTGAGCCCTACACGGTTGTCATAATGAACCAGCTGCTCCAATAATCTTTTCAACATCACAATATCTTTATTTTTATGTGTTACAAACATTCAAACAATCACTAAATAAAAGTTGTTATCGTTGGAGCACAATGTTCCGATGCAGCGATGCGACCATGTTTTTAGATGTCAAGCAAAGAATATACAAACTAGTCTGTCCACTTGAGCCTCCTACCATTCCATCTGTCACTCATTCTAGTCATTTCCAGTGCTGGGAAAGTGGAAGGGCTAGGATTTTAGAACCTTCTATATATCTATGACTAGGTTGGTCAGACATTCCGTTGTTTCCAGGACCGTCCTGTATTTAAGCACTTTTTCTAGTGTCCCTACTTATTCTGACAGAATCGTGTTTTGTTCCATATTTCCCCTCTCTTACGATTTCTCACCTGAGTATTTTAATCAAAGGTAGCCAAGGATATGGCTTGTAAAACCAATAAAATCACACAATGTTATTTGAAGTACATGATTGGATTAAACTAACCAATCACAATCCCCTGTCAGTAGTGTCACGATCCCCTGTTGTCTGTCCCGTGTTTCACCTGTCAACTGTCATAAACTACACTTCCCATAATTCCCTGCCCTCATCACTGCCCATGCACTTCATTGTTCTCACCTGCATGTCGTTTAGTCATCATTGTGTTTGTGCATTTAAACCCTGTTTGTTCCCCAGTCATTGTCGATCATTGTTTGTAGATGTTGGATGTCGATGTGTCAGCCCAGTTTACCCTGTTCATGTTCCCTTTGATGTTTTCATGTTTTTGTTTCATTTTTCCCATCGTGGATGTTTCCTTTGTTCCTGTCTGTCTTGTTTTCACCTTTATAAATAAAACCCGCACTTAGATCCTCACTCCTCGTCTGCCTCCTCCTACTAACGTTACAGAACGATCGACCCATAATGGATCTAGCAGCATTCTTCGCAGAACTGACCCAGGCGGATCTATCAATCCGCGAGTACTCCTACTTCTTTTCCAGCTTGGCGATCCACACCGGTTTTGATGACGAGGCCCTGAAGAACATATACCGGATCGGTGTACCAAAACACCGTTGGTGGAAATTGCCGGAGATTGGATCTTACACCTGGCAGGAGTATGTGGAGCTCATCTTGGAGAGATTCGCCTCAGAGGAACCACCTCTCTCAATCCCGGGTCCGGCCAGTGAGCCAGTGCCTGTAGCCTCGACCGTCCCAGAGCCAGCGCCTGTAGCCTCGACCGTCCCAGAGCCAGCGCCTGTAGCCATGACCGTCCCAGAGCCAGCATCTCCTGAGCCTTCCAGGGCTCCGCCTCCCGAGCCACTCGAGCCTTCCAGGGCTCCACCTCCCGAGCCATCCAGGGCTCAGCCTCTCGAGCCTCCCAGGGCTCCGCCTCTCGAGCCTCCCAGGGCTCTGCCTCCCGAGCCTCCCAGGGCTCCTCCTCTCGAGCCTTCCAGGGCTCCACCTCTCGAGCCACCCGAGCCTCCCAGGGCTCTGCCTCTCGAGCCTCCCAGGGCTCCGCCTTTCGAGCCTCTCGAGCCTCCCAGGGCTCCGTCATAAACTACACTTCCCTGCCTCCCGAGCCTCCTACGGCTCCGCCTCCTGAGCCTTCCACGGATCTGCCGTCCACGGCTCCGCCTCCTGAGCCTTCTATGACGCCGCCTCCAGAGCCTCCCTCGGCTCTGCCTCCAGAGCCTTCCATGGCTCCGCCTCTCAGGGCTCCACCTCTCGAGCCTTACAGGGCTCCGCCCCCTCGAGCCTTCCAGGGCTCCGCCCCTCGAGTCTTCCACGACTTCAATCCCCGAGCCTTCTACGATGTCGACTCCCAGGCCTCCAGACCCTGTCCTTGCCCTGTGGCCAGCTCCCAGGCCTCCTGAACCTGTCCCTGTCCTGTGGCCAGCTCCCAGGCCTCCTGAACCTGTCCTCGCCCTGTGGCCAGCTCCCAGGCCACCTGACCCAGTCCCTGTCTTGTATCCCCCGTGGACTGCCTGCCTGCCCTCTGTGCCTCCTTGGACTGCCTGCCTGCCCTCTGTGCCCCCGTGGACTGCCTGTCTGCCCTCTGTTTCCCCTTGGACTGCCTGCTTGCCCTCTGTGCCCCCGTGGACTGCCTGCTTGCCCTCTGTGCCTCCGTGGACCGCCTGCTTGCCCTCTGTGCCCCCGTGGACTGTCCGTTTGCCCTTGTACCCTCCTTGGTCTGCCTGCCACCCTCCCTCCCTCCTCCCTCCTCACTCCTCACTCCTTGGACGATTTTGTTTTTGTTTTTTAGGTATTTTTTCTTTCTTTGTTTTGAGGGGGGGTTATGTCACGATCCCCTGTTGTCTGCCCCGTGTTTCACCTGTCAACTGACATAAACTACACTTCCCATAATTCCCTGCCCTCATCACTGCCCATGCACTTCATTGTTCTCACCTGCATGTCGTTTAGTCATCATTGTGTTTGTGCATTTAAACCCTGTTTGTTCCCCAGTCATTGTCGATCGTTGTTTGTAGATGTTGGATGTCGATGTGTCAGCCCAGTTTACCCTGTTCATGTACCCTTTGATGTTTTAATGTTTTTGTTTAATTTTTCCCATCGTGGATGTTCCTTTGTTCCTGTCTGTCTTGTTTTCACCTTTATAAATAAAACCCACACTTACATCCTCACTCCTCGTCTGCGTCCTCCTACTAACGTTACAAATAGATGTCCAGTTAGTGAATTAATTGAAGAGTCAGTTTGAAAGAGCACACAGATGAAATTGTGGCTGGAAAAACATCAAGGAAGCATATATATATACATTTAATGAGGATCTTCAAAAAGAGTTTACATTTCTAAAAAAGGAGCCACAGACAGAACCTAGTAAAGTGAGTTTTGAAATCGCTTTTCCATCGCCCATGGAGGCCACACTGACATCGTGCAGCATGTTCATACAAAAAAGCATATGGATGCTGCTAAAGTAAGTGTTCCAAAGCAAGTGTTTTTTTTTTTTTTGAAGCAAGGTTCAGAATCTGACAAGGTGCACGCAGGACTTTTTGCTTATCATTCTGTTGTGCACGGCCATAGCTTTGCACATTCATGACCTGAGAGAAGTCTTGCAGGCCAGGCTGGAGGAATAATTCATGTCCTCTGAAATTAAAAAGCAGTTGATGCCCTAGTTGAAGCTGGTGACATGCGAGCAGATGATTATTTTTTTTTTTGTGGAGTGAGAAACTTTTATTCAGCATCAGTGGATTACCTCCAAAATTGGAGCTGCTCATTGGAGAACACAGAAAAATTGAGTGGGCTCTACTGAGAGACATTCCTGAGTGGAAAGACATTCAGAACAGCCTCGAACACTTCTACTCCAGAATCCCCACTCTCAGTTTATTTGACGAACCACGCTCTTTGATGAGTGGTCTTGCACGAAAAACATTGTCACTCTTCGCATCACTGAGTGGAACATGAACAAGATGGCCGTTTCTGAGAGATGGTCAGATGTTTTTCATGAGCTAGTGAGCAAGTCCAGTTTTAGTCAAGGCTTTTAAAGCTTGAAATGTGTGAAATAAAGCCATGTCACTTAAAAGATATAACTTTTATTGAAAACATTTGTTTTTGTTTCAGTGACCTCAAGTGTCGGTGAAGAGGGAAGCAAATTTCGACTGTGGCTCTTGTTTTCAGTCAGAGTCACAGGTCTTGGGGTTTGTTCTTTTAACTGCATCGCTGTTAACATCTCCCCGCCATTGTGCACAGTTGGGGAGTTTGGCAATTAACAGCAGCGGTGACAATAGATTATTAACTTTTGCGCAGGCTTCATAGGGCACAAACTGCTCGTACCTCTGTAATGAACCATCCAATGACAGACCGTCTTACATCTCCTTCGAGTGGCATGTGGGAGGGGGGGTGTATCTTCAATGGGTTCTGTCAACTGGCCAGTGGCATTTTTAAGCTTAATTGTCAAATGGAAAAAGAAAAACTAAAGTAAAATTAAAAAGTAAAGCCATAAGCAAACAGATGAAGAAAAGCAAATGGCAAATAAATGAAGACATTGCGTTTTTTTTTTAACGCAATTTAAAAGGTGCAAATTACTCATTAATGTACTATTTTATTGATAATAAACAATTTTAACAAGAATTACATACATGATTTATTAATGCACGATTTTATTGTTAAATATTATTACATTTTTAAACGTGAATTAAATGAACACATTTTATAAATTGGTTTATTTATCCAAATTTTTATTTTCAAATTAATAGATTGATAATAAATGTTTTCATTCTTTTATATTTGGCACTCCGCAGCTTCCATAGTTATGTTCGATCAGCACAAATTTTTCAATTTGTTTATAGCATTCACCATTGTAGTCGATCACAGTTTTTCTGAAATCCATTGAACTTTGAAAGATACTAATGACTTATTTTTCTTTGAATTGTTTTATTATCAACAGAATCAATATGTATGATTTACTATTTATTTATTTTCTGATAGAAACCAACCTAACACTAATCATAAAAAAACAAAACATAAGAGGCAGATAAATATAATCAGAATATATTCATAAAAATGGCGAGAAGCAGTTCAAAATAATCCAAATGACAACGTGTTGCATTTGAAGTGCTCTATGACGGTATACAATAGCTTTGCATGAGGTAGAGATCGGCTTCTGAAGACTTCGTTTATTGCACACAAGAGATTCAGTCTCCTAGAATCATGATACCATACCTACATTTTTCCAAAATGATTTTGATGAGGCTTTTTGTACCTATTGTGGCAGTTTCCTAGTGAAATGAACACTAGAGGCACAACAACGATGATTTTTTTGATTGTAAATCAGACTACAGTCTCTGTGACTGCACTGTGAACAGGGGGGCAAAGGATGTGCATAAGTGTGTTCCTACTAACCTTCCACCCACAATTTACCCTCACCCTCGCCCACTAAGGTTAAAAAATGCACATATTAATGTACATTGCAAGCACTAAACTGAGCGAAGAGGAAGAAAAATCAATACAATCACAATCTACACCCAGAGGAGGATAATCAATGCTTGTGATATTCCCATAATTATTGTGCAACATGAATGCCTCTGGTGTAGCTTACACTAGTTTTCTAAAATATATCAGATCATTTATTAAATGTTTAGAGTTGAGAAGTTATGTAAAATTCAGGGGAAATGCAAGAGAAAGTCTAATAAAGCTGCAGAGGATGGATATAGTCCAACAGATTTTCTGTTACATGTTCATGTGTAGTTAATGCAAACTGACCCTTTCTCAGTAGGGGACTTAATTATGCAGAATGACATCATGACTGAAGGCTTGGATCCAACCCCCAGAGAGCCACAGGATGGGACTACAAACTGGCGATGGAAAATTTGAAAACTGATGACACGTTAGAGAGTGCTATAAAATGGAAATGGCTGTTGGGCATTATACGGTTTAATAAAAGACAGTGTTTTGGAATATTTTGCCTCAAATATACAAGCACAGGGTTTCCACTATCATGTAAAACCTGGGAATATCAGCACATTTAAAAATGGTGTTTTCCAGGCCTAGAAAAGTCACAGAAAGTAATAAAATCTTAATGCTCGTGTAAAAGTTATGTACATTTCAGTAACATTTGTGAACAATAAGGTTCCATTTGTTAACATTAGTTAACAACAATAGAATGAGAATGAGCTTTATTGCAAAGTATGTTTATACATACAAGGTCTTGGTGACAGAAGCTTCCAGTGCACAAACAATACAACAACAAGACAGAGATAATATAAAAATAAAAAGCTAATTGAAAATTTAAGTATATACAGAAATATGCAATAAGACAATATATATATATATATATATATATATATATATATACACACACACACACACACACACACACACACACACACACACACACACACACCGATCAGCCACAACATTAAAATAACCATCCTAACATTGTGCAGGTCCCCCTCGTGCCGCCAAAACAGCACCAATCCGCATCTTAGAACAGCATTCAGAGATTCTATTCTTCTCATCACAATTGTACAGAGTGGTTATCTGAGTTACCATAGAGTTTGTAAGTTCTAACGAGTCTGGCCATTCTCTGTTGACCTCTCCCATCAACTAGGCATTTCCAGCCACAGAACTGCCGCTCACTGGATGTTTTGTTTTTTTGTTTTGGCACCATTCTGAGTAAATACTAGACTGTTGTGTGTGAAAATCCCAGAAATACTCAAACCAGCCCATCTGGCACCAACAATCATCCATGCGATTATCTAATCAGCCAATCATGTGGCAGCAGTGCATAAAATCCTGCAGATACAGGTCAGGAGCTTCAGTTAATGTCCACATCAACATCAGAATGGTGATTTGGACCGTGGCATGATTGTTGGGGCCAGATGTGATGGTTCTGTATGCAGACTCATCATCATCCTGGATGAGGCAAATGGCAGTAGTGTCATCTGAAAACTTCAGGAGCTTGACAGAGGGGTCCTTGGTGGTGCAGTCATTTGTGTACAGGGAGATGAGAAGTGGAGACAGCACACATCCCTGGGGGGCACCATTGCTTATCGTACAGGTGCTAGAAGTGAATTTGCCCAGTCTAAATAACTGCTGCCTATCTGTCAGAAAGCTGGTAATCCACTGGCTGAGAGAGGTGGGAACAAAGAGTTTAGTTAATTTAGTCTGGAGAATAGATGGGATGATGGTGTTGAAAGCCGTACTGAAGTCCACAAATCGGATCCTTGCATATGTTGATGCAATCCCATGTTGACTGCATCATCCACAGACCTGTTTACTCGATAAGCAAATTGAAGGGGATCCAGAAAGGGTCCAGTGATGTTCTTCAGGTGGGCCAACACCAGTCTCTCAAATGACTTCATGACCACAGACATCAGAGCAACGGGTCAGGTTAAATAAGTCCTAGTAGCAATGCACATATCCTCACAGAAACGGACATATGATGTCACAGTATCTGTGAGCTCCAAATTGGTGTCTGCAGCTTCAAAAACACTCCAATCAGTGCAGACAAAGCAGGCTTATAGGTTCAGCTCTGCATCATTGGTCCAACTCTTTACAGTCTTTACTACAGGTTTTGTTGATTTTAGTTAATGCCTGTAGGTTGGAAAAAGATGAACCAGACAGTGATCAGAGATTCCCAAATCTGCTCTAGGGACAGAGCGATATGCATCCTTAAGTGTTGTGTAGCAGTGGTCCAGTATATTTCTGTCTCTGGTGGGGCATGTAATATGCTGTCTGTATTTTGGCAGTTCACGGGTGGCTCTGTTAAAGTTGCAGAGAATAATAAGTTAGTGCGGGTATTGTTGTTCCATGTCTGTGATCGGATCAGCCAGCTGTTGCAGCACTGCATTTACACATGCTTGTGGAGGAATATAAACACTCACCAGAATAAGTATAGTAGAAAGGCTTACAGCTGATAAAGAGCACTTCCGAATTAAGAGAGCACATCTTTTTTAACGTTGTTACATCTGTACATCAAATTTCATTGATGTAAAAGCATGTTCCACTGCCTCTCATTTTCCCCATTAACTCCGCAATGTGATCCGCTCTGAACAGCTGAAAGCCTGGCGGATGTAAAGCGCTGTCCGGAATGGTTTAACTCAGCCAGATTTCTGTGAAGCACAAGGTAGCAGAGGTTGAAAGTTAACATGAACTAACAATGAACAATAATTATTAAGCATTTATTAATCTTAGTTAATGTTCATTTCAACATACTAATATATTTTGAAAATCAAAAGTTGCATTTGTTAACATTAGTTAAATCACTATGAACTAACATGAACTAAAAATTAACAATAATATTTTTATTAACTAACTGTAGTGCTCTACGTTGTGGAGTGGGTTTGGTTACTAACAATAATTAATAATTATCAAAGATAATTATCAATTATTAAAATCAATAGAACACTGATTAGAATCAATGTTAGTTTTAATCCTTTAAATAAACAATCATCATAGACAACCATCAATTATCAAATTCGATAGAATATTAATTATTATCAAAGATAATCATTCATTTTTTCAAATTAATGGAACATTGATTAGAATTAACACTAGCTTATTGATCCTTCAAATTCAACAATTATCAAAGATAATTGTCAATTAGAAAAATCAATAGAATATTAATAAGGATTAATATCACCGAGGCACCACCCTGGAATCAGGGACTAATAACCAGACAGTATAACAGTCTCAATATTAGATTGTTCTCTTTGGAAAATAAGTCAACATCAATATTCAAAAGGGAACAATGAAGGTTTGAATCTGAGCACTGACATCCCCTGCCAGCCTTTGACACATGTGTATGCAAAACAAACCAAAACACTTCTCTTTGAAATATAACAAAGTTTATTGATGCAGTAAATCAATTAATAATTAATACAATGCAGTCAATAAACTTCTGACTTACAACTACAAACTAAACAGTGATGTGATTAGATATAGTAACAAACACATGAGAGGAAGGTATGTGTGTGTGTGTGTGTGTGTGTGTGTGTGTGTGTGTGTGTGTGTGTGTGTGTGTGTGTGTGTGTGTGTGTGTGTGTGCACAAAATCTCGTGGAGAGTATGTCACGTGAGATTTCCGGCCAGAGATTATGGCCGCAAATGTGGGCGGAGAAGTTGGTTTATGGCGTCTGCCCATTAACCGTGTGTCTCTGCTTGTAAGATAACTTGCTGACAAAGCTGAGCTTTATCACCAAGTTATCTACTAGCCAAATGTTTGTGAGGGGTTGTGTGTGTGTGTGCGGTTAGTAAGACAGAGAAAGAGAATAAAGTGGCGGCACCGAAGCTGTTTTCGCTATCGTGGGAGAAAAGGCAGCTGTTAGTTTATCACTCAGAGATGCAGTGAATGGCTCGGTCTTTGGTTCTTTAAAGGATAAACTCAGTGTGTCGGTCTAATCCACAATGCCGTAAATACACAATAGTCCAACGTGGTTGGATTACAACACACCAAATCTCTTTCGTGTTAACAGTACGTTACATTAATACCTTGAGAATTATTTCACAGCAATGAGCGGACTCTGTGGTCCGTAAACTCACGTGAGGATGCAGGTAGAATGTGTATTCATCCGTTGTTTGACTCATTGCGCATTGCTCCGCTGAATTCGCAGGCCAGAAGGCTAGGGAGGAGAACATCCAGGAAGCGACGCTTAGTGGCTAACCTGGGATAGAAGGCGCACTGGATCAACTTGGTGAAGGGGGCTGTGTGTAAGCGGAACACCTGGTCGGTTGTGCTACGTTACCGAGTTCTACCGGCTCAGAACTGACAAAACATGGGACGAGACCGACTCAACCCTGAGATTGTAAAGTCTGGCGAAGGTATTGGGTGTTGCCCAGCCTGCTGCTCTGCAGATGTCTGCTAGGGAGGTGCCATTGGCCAGTGCCCATGAGGATGCCACACTTCTCATCGAGTGTGCTCAAACCCGCAAGGGGGCGGGCACAGCCTGAGTCTGGAAGGCCAAGGAAATGGCATCGACGACCCAGCGGGCAGCCTCATATTGGAGATGGTGTTCCCTTTCCGCCATCCGCCGATCAGACAAAGAGCTGCTCAGAACATCTAGAGCTTTGAATGCAGTCCAAATAGATATGCAAAGCATGAACCGGACAAAGCAACGAGAGGGCTGGGTCTGCCTCCTCCCACGACAGCTTGCTTGCAGGTTCACGACCTGGTCCCTGAAGGGGGTCCTAGGAACATTGGGCACGTCGCCTGGTCACAGCCTCAGGATAACGTGAGTATGTGCCGGAACTCCAGACAGGTGTCGCTGACAGAGAACGCTTGCAGGTCTCCAACCCTCTTGATGGAGGCTAACGTAATCAGGAGGGCCATCTTCAGGGAGAGGGCCTTGAGCTCAACTGGAGCAGCTAGAAGGGGGGTCTCTGAAGGCCTGTGAGGACCACTGAGAGATCCCAAGAGGAGAAACGGGCTTAGCCAGGGAGGGTTCAGTCTCCGGGCACCTTTAAGGAACCTGATAATCAAGTTGTGCTTACCCAGGGACTTGCGATCTACTGTGTCGTGGTGGGCCGCAATAGCAGCTACATACACCTTCAAGGTGGAGGGGGACAGCCTCCCCTCCAGACTCTCCTGCAGGAATGAAAGCTTGTAACATATGACAAGAGCACATGCTGCCTTGGCGATTTATGTACGCTACCGTAGCGGTGCTGTCTGAACGGATCAAGATGTGCTGGCCTCGAATTAGCGGGAGAAACCTCCACCAGGCAAGAGATACAGCCAGCAACTCAGAGGGGACTCCGGTCCATAGGAAGCAGAGTTCTGTCCAAGGGTTGAAAGTCTTATGGCAGGAGGGGGTGATTGTCACATTGTATGTGCAGTGGCGCCATGCCCATCTCGGGACTCGAGTCTGTAGCCAGTGCTGAAGCGGTCTCATATGCATCAACCCGAGCTGCGCACCCGCGGCTGAGGATGCCATATGCCCCAGGAGCCTCTGGAATTTTTGTAGAGGAACCGTTGTGCTGGGCTCGAAGAGAGCCCACCTGAGCACTGACTGGGCACGCTCGTTGGTGAGGCACGCCGTCATTGAGACTGATTCTAACTCCATGCCAAGAAAAGAGATGCTCTGAACCAGGGCAAGCTTGCTCTTTTCCCGGTTGACCTGAAGCCCTAGACGGCTAAGGTGCCTGAGCACCTGGTCCCTGTGAGCGCATAGTAACTCTCGAGAGTGGGCCAGGATGAGCCAGTCATCGAGGTAGTTAAGTATGCGCATGCCCACTTCCCTTAGCAGGGCAAGGGCTGCCTCTGCGGCCTTCGTGAAGATGCGAGGGGACAGGGACAGGCAGAAGGGGAGGACCTTCTAATGATATGCCTGGCCGTCGAACGTGGGAAGGGTCGGTGTCGAGGCAAGATGGAGGCGTGGAAGTACAGTCCTTCAGGTCAACAGCTAGATTGCGAACCAGTCTAGCTGTCGAACACTGAACGATCTGTTTCTGCATGAGCATTTTGAACGGGAGTCTGTGAAAAACCTGGTTGAGAACTCGCAGGTCCAAGATTGGTCACAACCCGCCACCTTTTTGGGTACGATTAAGTAAGGGCTGTAGAGACCCTTCTTCATCTCGGCTGGAGGGATGGGCTCTATTGCTTCCTTGAGAATTAGAGATCTCTGCACGTAAAACGCTGGCTTTTTCACTGTGTACGGAGGTGGAGCGAACTTAATTGCGTAGCCGAGTCGGATGGTCCTGGCCAACCAGCGCGACCCGGCGAAACCGAGCCCGTCGTCATCCCCAAATAACCTTTATCGCCACCCGGGTGGTCCTCAATCCCGTGGGAAGAAGGAACAATGCGGGGGGTGGCTGAAGTGGCTTTCTCTCGTGATAAAAGAAAGCCGCAACCGCAATGTTGCCATGGCTATGTTCTCGCACTGAGAACATGAACCATTTCTAAAACTGTCTGAGGCAGCTTTTATGACCGTCAGAATTGGAGAGAAATCAACCGCATCCTGGAACTACACAGAGGCGGAAATACATCTTTTAACTCAAACTCTTTTAGAGGAAATAAACTCTTTTTAGGAGGAGAAACACTCTTTCAGGCAATGAAAGCGCTGTCGATGCGCCCAGGGGCATGGACTGCACAGCGTGCAGAGAGAGAGAACGCCAGCTGGAAACGTGCCTTAGATCCAACAGCAGTGCTTCTTGCCAACAGAGGTAGAGTGGAACAGTGGTGAACTCAGCTTTGCTGTTGTACAACCGTTCGGCTCTGAAGGGGCGGGGCATGCAAATTCTGTCTGCCAATTTGACATTGGCCTTTTCTCAAATTCAGAGGTACGTTTGGCACCCCAAGAAGACCCCTTGTGTCACTTGAATATATGACTGCAAGCTGTAGAATTGTCCGATTCGTCAGTAAATCGTGTTTTGAGTCAGTTCTTTTCAATTAATTAGTTGAAACATTCACAAATCAGTGTAAATTATTCATTAGCAAATTGGTCTGACTCAGTATGTGTGAATAAAAACATGTTTCTCATGCTAACAAGATTCATCAGACTAGGCTAGGCATTTCAGCCTGCCACTCACTGGATGTTTTTGGCAACATTCCAAGTACAGACTAGTGTTCGTGAAAATCCCAGGAGATCATCAGTTACAGAAATATTCAAACAAGCCCATCCGGCACCAACATTTATGCCACAGTTGAAATCACTGAGATCCCCCCCACCCCATTCTGATGGTTGATGTGAACAGCCAGCTCCTGTAACTGAAGCTCCTGACCTGTATCTGCATGATTTTATGCCACAAGATTGGCAACTGTAAATCAAAGAAATCTCAATTTTGTGTTTCACGGGGGGGCTGGGTAGCTCAGTGGTAAAAACAGTTTTAATCCCAGGGTGTGCTGAGTGACTCCAGCCAGGTCTCCTAAGCAACCATATTGGCCCAGTTGATAGGGAGGGTAGAGTCACATGAGGCAACCTCCTCCATAACGTGGTTCGTTCTCGGTGAGGTGCTTGATGAGTTGTGTTGATGCTGCTGTGGATGGCGTGAAGCCTCCACACCCGCTATGTCTTTGCGGCAACGCACTCAACAAGCCACATGATAAAATGCGCAGATTGACGACCTCAGACGCAGAGGCAACTGAGATTCATACTCCGCCACCCGGATTGAGGCGAATCACTACGGCACCACAAGGACTGAGAGCACATTGGGAATTGGACATTCCAAATTGGGAGAAAAAGGGAAAATTCATAAATAAAATAAAATACAAGTTTGTGTTTCACCAAACTGGATTAGGGCTTTGTTAAATGAATCGGATTTCATTGCAATATGCAGTTTTTATTTTTGTTTGTGATGTGGAAAACTAGGAAAGGACAATGTCCATAAACTCCATATCTCTCAAAGAATTAAAATATAATTTGGATTAATATAAATCCTCCTGGTAGATTCCAGGTTGAAGGTCTGTTCATGTGTCATAAGTTTTATTTAAGTGCATTTGGCCGAATATAATAAACTCCTAAGGTATTAAATATGATCATTGTCCTTTGGTATTCCAGGCTTGTGCAATATGCTGAAATTCAGTATGGGAAATAATTCACCTTGTCCTTCTGTGTGAATGTGCTCAGACCCTGCCTAATGTGTGACAGTGTTGATGTCAGCAGCTTTAGAATGTGTCCCAGACATGACTGACATTCTTACAGGGAGACAGAAATGGAAACTTACCAGCATTCACTTCATGGCATATCGTGGCATCTGCGCAGGTGGCACAGAGCCATGAAAAACACATTTCCATGTGCACACACATTCATTGCTGGCCAATGACAACCAGCAATGAATGTGTGAGAATAGATGACTAAAGAGCGTACATTCCCTGTATCAGTTAATTAATCTTGAATCCCAATTAACAATTTAGGTCCGGAAAGCTAGAAAATCATTGCTGAATACCAGTTTATCCTCTTAATGATCTTCATTCTTATGGTTTTATATATATATAAAAAATCCAGACCATTTCTAAATCTTCTGGAATAAGGCACAGTATATTTCTTGTAAAATTACAGTTGTTAGTAATTTTAGGGTTATAATTTTTTTTAACTTTATTTTCATGAAAATTAAGCACATTTTCACTCTTATTTCTCATTGCAATAATTCTGTATATTTTATATACAATATATATCAAATAGTTTTTGATCAATTCATCAAGTATGTATAAGTAATGGTAGAAGTTTTTGCACTGCCTTAAATGTCTTGCTGTAATATGTTAATATTCCATATCCCATTTTGATTCACCATTAAAAATAATGAGATGATAAAATAAATAAATCTGGATACATTGCAGTAATGAAGATTTGGAAGGAAAGTGTGTAACTGTCATGAAAATAATATCACATTACAAATAAATGAATAAATACAAATCTTGAATTTTGGGGTGAGACATTTTCCTGAGACTCACCCAAGCCATTTGAAAGGACATTTTTACTTAAGAAGTTTATCGACTGTTAAACACAACATTAAAAACTGATTTACAGAAGTGATAACGCAGTAATGATAATAATTAGGAAACCAGAAAGAAAATGATAATGGCCATGGATTATTGTGTTTCAAGATCATTCTCGACAAGTCAGAATTTCCATTATGCCTAATATGAATTCCATCTGAGGATTTAATAATAATAATAATAATTTCCTGACATTTAAAATATCAATATTTTTTTTGTTTTTTGTTTTGCTGTTTTGGGAATGTTTTTGAACTTTAAACAATCATTTAAATTAAGAAAAAAATAAACTGGATTTAAGACAACCCCATCATATCTCATTCAAACTTTCAATCAATATAATTATATTGTATCCCATACCATCCTATTTCATTTCATCTCATCTAATTCCTTTCCTTTCCATCCCATCCCATCCTAACCTATCCTATCCCTTTCTAAATGATCACATCCTATTCTGTCCCATCCCATTGTATCCCATCTTATCCCATCAAATCCTGTAAATTTCATGGATATTGCATTATTTTAACCCTCATTTTGTTGACAAGTGTCCCCATGTTTTTAATGAACTCTCTTCTTATCATACATTTCATATGAATATATGAAAACATGTCACTATATGTCAATAGCATCCAGGACATTCCTTGACTGCCATAGTGCTTTTAATCAGTGTTTAAAGATAAATGTAAAGGGAACAATGCCCAATCATCCTCATGTAGTGTTTGCATATGACTAATCAAGGTGATCTATGATATGGTGGCTGTTGAAAACCCCACTCAAACAACACAAGATGTGTGTGGATGAAAAATTCCCAAGATAGTAATTCTGTAGTTGTGTGAACTCTTCCTGCAGGCCTTGAATGGGCCAATTAAAATAAAAAAATTGTTTTTGATTAATAATTAATCAAAAGCAGCTTCTTTTAAATGATTTATGAGTTGCTTGTTAACTTTGGCTTCATTAACGTGATTCCACAAGCTCCACTTTTCAAGTTGCTGTCTAATGGTAATTTTAACATGGTTTCATGACCTCTTATTGCCATTTCATGATGTTTTGTGTCTTGCTGGTACTTAGTTTCAGCTTGTAGACTAATTTTGTCTCAGAGAGCTCTAAGCTTAACAGCAACACAGCTTTAAATGAATACTTTAATGCCTGTTAATGAACCTTCTAAAAGGATTTAAATTGCTATTTGCTTCTATTATAAGAATAGCCATAACGAATGTGCATACACTTTACTGTATATTGGAGAAATGTATGCAACATATTCATTGCAGAAAGCCTAATAATGCCACTTTACTTATCGGGATGTAAAGGGAAATATTTCTTATTTATCTTCATTGTACCCAAAGTGTGTTCACGGTGATTCTCATCAGGGGTGTTTTCTCAGAGTAGGCAAGAGAGATGCCTTCCCAAAATCCACTTTCACTTGTTTATTTTCACTTTCACAACTGAAAGTGTCATTTAAAAATAGTCAAACACATTTACTTTCAATTTCACATCTGAAAATGAAAGTAACAAAGTGAAGCTTTATAGTAAAGAGGACTTAAATTTTGATCTATTTCTTACCCACACCTACCATTTTGCTTTTGGAGATTTGGATTTAACCACTGCAGTCTTGTGGATTTCTTTCTCTGCTGCTTTTATCTGCTTATTGGACCTTCAGATTTCTGACCATCACCATTCACTTGCATTGAAAGGACCAACAAAACTGAGATATTCTTGCATGAAGTAAATGATGAGAGAATTAGAATTTTGGGTTAACTATCCCTTTAAAAGCTCTACAATATAATTTACATTCATGCATTTGGCAGAAGCCTTTATCCAAAGCGACTTACAGTGCACTTATTACAGGGACAATCCCCCCGGAGCAACCTGGAGTTAAGTGTCTTGCTCACCACGGTCCTTTGTGGAGACCACCTCTCGCCGCCACAACGTACAGAGGTAACCTTGCCAGGTTGCAAAAGAAATTCTCTGACATGTTCTACAATATGGGGGTAATAGACGAATCTCACAGTGATTTGGCCAGCATGGTGGTTCTGGTACATAAGAGTGATGGCTCGATCCGGTTCTGTGTGGATAATAGGAAAGTTTACTCTGTGTTGAAATTTGATGCTTATCCAATGCCTCGTGTTGATGAACTGCTCAATCGGTTGGGCACGGCTCCTAGGATATTGGCATATCCTTTTTGGCATATTTACCATTCGGAGTAAATTCTAGAGTTGTGTGTGAAAATCGCAGGAGATCAGCAGTGCATAAAATCATGCAGATATGGGTCAAGAGCTTCAGTTAATGATTTTTGGTGCCAGATAGGCTGGTTTGAGTATTTATGTAACTACTGATCTACTAGGATTTTCACACACAACAGTATCTAGAATTCACTCAGAATGGTGCCAAAAACAAAAAACATCACGTGAGAGCCAGTTCTGTGGACGGAAATGCCTTGTTGAAGAGAGGTCAACAGAGAATGGCCAGACTGGTTCAAGCTGAAATAGTCTATGGTAACTCAGATAACCACACTGTACAATTGTGGTGAGAACAATATTATCTCAGAATGCTGCTCTAAGATGCGGGATGGCACTGTTTTGGTCGCACGAGGGTACCTACACTGTTATAGGCAGATGGTTTTAATGTTGTGGTTGATCGGTGTGTGTGTGTATATATATATATATATATATATATATATATATATATATATATATATATATATATATATATATATATATATATATATATATAGTATATTAGGGTGTAACGTTTAAAATGTCTCACAGTTTAGTTTTTATCTCTGTTTTAGGGTCATGGTTTTGGTACAGTTTAGTATTTGTCATGTTCAGAAAAAATATATTACTTCCAAATTCAAAGTAAGAATACTGTATTTGCAAACAAACACTTCAACAGGTTTACCCTTAATAAAAATCATGGTTTTATTACAGTAACCATAGTTTAACTATGGTATTTGTAATAAAATCATAGTAACCACAAAATCAACATGTTACTGTCATGGTTATAATATATAGAAAAACCATAGTTACTATATGGAAACTACAGTATTACTGTTGTTAAACCATGGTTAATTGTATCAAAACCATGATTTCTACTAAGAAAACCCTGGTGACAGCATTCATGGTTACTTCAGTCATGATTACTACAATATTACTATAGCAAAATCATGGTTAATGTACTTTAGGACATTAAAAAACCTGTTACCTAATTACTAAATCAACATTTTACCTTAATACTTGCACTATTACAATACAAGCGTCAACATAATGTGCATTTCAAACTCAACTCAACATATATTCAACGTTCAGAAGCTGTACATCTATAGAAGGAACCTTGCTATTAATATGGGTACGAGAAGGATGTGGCAGCTTGAGTGTTTTAATCATATGCTAAAATTCCACATCTTCATCAATGGAGTATGGCAATGAACAGCACAAGCATTTTAGTTATTAAAATGTCTGAAATAACACTGAGTGCCTGCTTAAAAACGGAAGGTGTTTACCGTTTCGGCTCATTTGCAGCTCTGTGTGCGATCTTTCTCCGGTGATATCGGCTTACATGATTAATCATATATCGATGTATTTACCTGTGGATGACACTCACATCAAGTAATATCTGCAGACGGTGCTTGCTTTGTAAACTTTTTTGACCATCGCTGTTGTAATTGACTATAAAAAAATATGTTCCCAGACAGGAGACTTGAATAATGCAGGGAACTTCTCTATCAGCGGCTCATTTTCTCCACTTAACGCTTGCCATTTTCAGCTACACACAACATGTGCAGAACAGTGATGCCATCAAATTGACCCATGTGAAACGGAGGCATAGCGTATCCATTTATAGATCCATTCAGGTGCATTAGCTGTGGTTGTAACTTTGCGTGTCTGTTCGACGCTTTGTTTTCTTTGCCAAACTTTGTGCTCCAGATGCGTCATTATACATGAGGTGAATTGTGGGTTGAGAACCATATGGTTTATATTGTTTTTTTACCGAGAACCATTACAACCCTAATATATATATAATGAGTGGTTCTCAAGTGATGTGCAAAATATATACAGTGGCAAAAATTCAAAGATCCAAAAAGTTTATATATATATATATATATATACTATATATACACATACACATACACACAGGTATACACTGCAAAAAATGATTTTCTTGACAAGTATTTTTGTCTTGTATTCCTGTCAAATTATCTAAACTTTCTTAAAACACGATTTATTTACTTGTCAAGCAAAATGGGATAAGATATTAAGTCTTGTTTTAAGATAAATCTAACTAAATTTAGTGAACTTTAGACTCAAAACAAGAAAAAAATCTGCCAATGTGGTAAGCAAAATAAACTTAATTTAAAAGGAAAACAAGTTTATTTTGCTTATCCCATTGGCAGATTTTTTTCTTGTTTTGAGTCTAAAGTTCACTAAATTTAGTTAGATTTATCTTAAAACAAGACTTAATATCTTATCCCATTTTGCTTGACAAGTAAATAAATCGTGTTTTAAGAAAGTTTAGATAATTTGACAGGAATACAAGACAAAAATACTTGTCTAGAAAATCATTTTTTGCAGTGTATTTGTATTATATTTTTGGCATCTTTGAATTTTTGCCACTGTATATATTTTGCACATCACTTGGGAGCCACTGTGTGGTATAACTGTATATTTTTCTACCCCTGTCACTCTGATCACCAGTACATCATAACAAGTCACTTAAAAACATAAAAATATAAGCTCTAATGGACTTCGCCATTTAAAAAAAGTATTCAGTTGTGTGTTTGTAAGATGTGTTTTCAGATAAAAAAAAGATTGTATCTAATAAACAATACATAATATAAGTCATTTAATCAATATTAAGCCCAGAGTTTAAGGACATTTTTGTTTACTTTTCTGTGATATTGAAATGTATTACTATTTATTATAGCCCATAATTCACTTGACCAAGCTAATTATGGTCAGCACAAACCATGTTTATCCTTTAACGTATTTATACACTGATGAGCCAAAACATCTTACATGGTCACATGTCAAGGTCTGGGTTGATTAGATTGTAAGCGAACAATCAGTTATTGTAGTCATCGTGTTGAATGCAGGAGAAATGGGCAGGATTAAAGACCTGAGCGACATTGACAAGGGCCAAGTTGTTATGTCCAGATGACTGGGTCAGAGCATCTCTGAAACAGCAAGGCTTGTGGGGTACCACAAGCAGTGGTCCGAGGAGGGAAAAAACACAAACCAGAAGCAGATTGTTGGGTGCCCAAGGCACATCGATGTGTGAGGGCAATGAAGGCTATCCCATCTGGTCTGAACCGACAGAAGGTCTACTGTGGCACAAGTCACAAAAATGTTTAATTATGGTTATTGGAGGAATGTGTCACAACACACAGTCCATAGGACCCTGCTGCGTATGGGCGCGTGGGCACGTGAGTGTCAGAGCTGGACCTTGGAGTAGTGGAAGATGGTCGCCTGGTCTGATGAGTCCCGTTTTCTTTTACATCACGTGGATGGCCATTAGCAGGAAGTAGCAAGTGTTTGATACCAATGATATACTGTATATGGAAGCAGAATGGCACACATGAAGAGGGGTGTTGGTTAATGATCATCGTTTGGTCTTATAATTGTGGGGTGCTCTAAAACTTAGTTAGTACTTACCATTCTAAGACTTGTGCAACATGGTTGGGACTATTGCAGATTTAGGATTGTATAGACACCGGTGGGTGGGCATTGGACATTACATTTGGACACTCAAAGACTGTTGGGGTATAGTGCCAGAGTCTCTACACCTTGTTATAGAATGAGCGTAAACTTTATATGTATTGTAAAGTCTTGTTTGTAAATAATATTTTAAATAGAATTGCCTTCAAATTCACTTTATTTATGGTTGTCCTTATTCACACACATACTTCCTCAAAGAAGATCAGAGCCTCTCTTTAAAGTGTGTATGAAAGGTATGAACATTACAACTGTGGGAAGACTACAAGCCGGTGGAGGGAGGGTGATGCTCTGGGCAATTTTCTGCTGGGAAACCCTGGACATAAATTTAACAAGTGCCACCAACCTAAACATCATTGAAGAGGTACACTCTGTCATGGCAATGGTATACCCTGATGGCAGGGGCCTCTTTCAGCAGGATATTGCGCTATGCCACATTACGTGCATAGTTTGAGAATAGTTTGAGGAACATAATGAAGACCAGTGGAGACCAGGTACACTCTGTCATGGCAATGGTATACCCTGATGGCAGGGGCCTCTTTCAGCAGGATATTGCGCTATGCCACATTACGTGCATAGTTTGAGAATAGTTTGAGGAACATAATGAAGAGTTCAAGGTGTTGTGCTGCCCTCCAAATTCTTCAGATTTCAATCCGATTGAACATCTGTGGGATGTGCTGGACTAACAAATCCAATCCACAGCAGCTCCACCTCGCAACTTACAAGACTTGAAGGATCTGCTGCTAATCTCTTAGTTCCAGACACCAGTGCGTTGGCACCGTTTTTAGGCATATTAGGCAGGTGGTCAAAATGTTTTGGCACATCATTGTATATGGATGTTTCTAGAGATTTATGTCTCTGCAGAACAAAAATGGGCTTTTCCCAATCAGTGGGCATTTTCAAACCATTGAGATTCCCTACTTTCATTAGATTTTTTAGAAATGTCCATCCCGGTTTGAAAATGCCCACTGATTTGAAAAAACTAATCAATTGCTGTTCTGCAGAGACCTATACTTGTGTTTCTATCCATGTTTATTTTACCTTGCATAGTGTTCGTGTTTTTTTTAGGATGAGTGCATGTCATGCAACCTGTCCATGTTGACATCTACCTAATTTGACAAGCTTCTAATAAGTAGCACATAAAGTTGCTTAAAGTTGCTGGATGCACTTTAACATCAATTACAAAAGACATGGGAAATGTGTTTTCCCATGTAAAGGTTCACATTCCTATTTATTTTCCCATCTATCCTAACCATGCATGATTATAATGTTAGTTACATTTATGCTTTGCATTTAGCATTGTTTTTGTTTGTTTTTTTACCTGCTGTTCGTGACTGTCACAGACATGGCATTATGGTAGGCATTAGTATAGATTATATACTAGGTTCAAAAGAACCCAGAAACCTGTTAACTAATGTTAGTTAACAGGTTTCTGGGTTCTTTTGAGAAGGTGCATTCAGTGGTGATTTGGGCAGTGATATAGTTTTAATTATCTGATAAGAATTATATTAACTAATCATATTTATGTTAATAAAAGTTTTTCTAAAGGGATTTATGGTTTATAATAAATAAATATACAGATTTTTATTTACTTATCGACAAAACATGTTTCAATAGGCCTGTATGATTATGTCGAACATGTAACAGGTTGATAAATACACATCCTCACACATTTAACACATTTCTTTAGAGAAATGTGGAATATACATATATATAAAAAAGCATCATAAAAGCATAATCAGCCATGCTAAATTAATCTTTAATCATCATAGGTCCATAGGTCCACAGTACATGACATTTGACATAGTTAATATGCCAATTTCGATTGAACATGCTATTTTATGCAATTAAAGTAAATGCTATTTTTTTTTAAATAGTCAAATTTTAGTCGCATAGATTTTTATCTTTCAGAAATGGGCCGAATTAATGTGAAATTACATCTTCATTACATGTATCACTGTAGTTTCGAGGTCACTGAGGGGCGCTAAAAGCAAGTTATATGTTCTCCCAAAAGATTATGTTTTTAACGGTTAATGCTCTATGGAGTCTTAAAAGTGTAAAAAGCAAAAGTCAGATGATAGAGCATTAAACATAAAAACCTCCTCTTTCTTTCTAGTTTTAAATAAACAAAACCGATGTCCCTACCCTAAATCTTACATCTAAACCAGTACTGTCAGGAGTGCCGTGGAATCTGTTTGGTTCAATATTTTAATAGCCACCGATTTTAAAAGTTCGGGCATTACCCGCTTTCTGTTTGCCTAGTTAGCCAGCTGCTCTCAATCGCTCACATGCATACTGTATTTCTGCTTGTGCTGTATAGAAGGCTTGTGTCTCGCTGTGAAGGGAGCTGCGCATGTGAACAGTCAAATGCGCTTCTTGGTAAAATTGTACCTCTTGATGCCATATAAATGTAAACACAGTCGTTAATGTAATATGACAGTGTAAGCAGATGGGACAAAATTCTTATATCTCAAATCTGTGTGCTGTGTCAGCGCAGTCTAATAGACCTGCTGCTGTCTGTTATGGTTCATTTTAATCAAACAGCAACACTGACAAAAAAAAGAGTATTTTACTTCTCAGAGTTCATCAAATAATTTAGACTATATCAAATAATCACAGTTATTATTTTGCATGAGTTTATGTATTTAATGCTTTTAAATAGAATTTCTTTGTTTATTTGCTGCTGGAAGCTAAACAATGAGAACATTTTTCAAGCGTAAATCAAGAAAATACTAGGACAAGAAATATGGTCTGAAATTAAGGAAGAAGGGGCTAACACCTTGAAGAGAGGTCCAGTCAGACCAGTTATAGAGGAACAAGGTATCATTTTTAAAGGGAGAAGCATCAGGGAGACAACTATGGGAATTGGAGGATAACACCTAAGAGAGCAATTTTGATCTTGGGGGACTCAAATGTTGGACAACTTCATACAATTTCAGACAATCAATTACAAATTGTCTGTTATCTAGGAGCACAAATTTCTCAAAAGCACTGAAAACCTACAACCCCAGAAGTGCAGGTTTTGTTTGGCATGAACAATGGCATGCAAAAAAATAAATCAAATAAAAATCTGAAATGACTGCAGAAAAAGATTTCTCGGAAGATAGCGGTGGCACAGAATACCTTTAGCATGTG
Organism: Xyrauchen texanus; assembly: GCF_025860055.1. Classification (NCBI taxonomy): domain Eukaryota; kingdom Metazoa; phylum Chordata; class Actinopteri; order Cypriniformes; family Catostomidae; genus Xyrauchen; species Xyrauchen texanus. The sequence goes on from NC_068309.1 coordinate 35,938,647, forward strand.
ATGATTAGGATTTTTGCAATTAATTTCAACAGCAGTCTCCCTTTAAAATTAAAAGTGACTTTAGGCTCATAAACATGATGATCAGACAGACAGGCAAGGGCGAGTCTAGCCCCTTTTTAGGGGTGCTTCAGCACCCCTAAAAAGGAGCTCAGCACCCCTAAAACTTGGAGTAAGAAATGTTGTTATTCTAAAAAATGTGTTTGTCTTTGACAAGGTTAAATAATGTCCAAAACATACTCCGTAGTTTGTGGTTTAAAATGTATGTGTTAAGGATGAAAATGAAAACACCCCCGCTTAGCAAATGGTGTCATCCTCTCCTCTTCTTCTACTTCTCCTCTGTACCTGCACCGCTCAGCACCACCGTCATCCAGCGTGAAACACACGCAGAGTGAGAACCCGTTATGTAGTGTTGTGAATCAACTAAGTTGCTCCAAAGCTGTGTCTCACATTTCTTTCCTTTTACCTAGAGTTGTTCCGATTCCGAAACCATATCGGTGAGTACTGGAGTCAGTATCCTGAATCACCATGGTACACCTATAATAAGTGTTTATTTTCGGACTATTTTAGTCCAGCGGGTCGCCGCTGTGGAGTCGCACAGGACCTGGGTGACTCGTCCATAGTCATAAACGGAGAGAAGTAGCGCCGGTTACAATGTTCTTCTGCAAGACGCATGCAGTTCTGTTTATTAACTGCTAGATCGTGAAACAAAAACAGCAGCGCGACAAATAAACTGCGTACCTGTGTAGTGCGTGCGTGTGTCTCTGTTGTTAAAGTTTATCGTTAATTTGATACTCATTTTAACAATCGGGAGTCATGTAAACATATGACATCACGTGCGTCTTTTCTGCTCAGTCGTCATAGAAACACGAAGCCCTGGCGTTTGGACCAGAGTAAAACAAACATATCACTGTATACCACCAGTATGTGTGAAAACACTCACTGTGGCTTTTTAAATGAATTGTTATTCATTCCTAGATTTATATCTGTTATTTTTCAGATGTGGCTGACTATCAAACTAGACAATAAAAGAAAGTTGAATGTTTTTCTTTTGCTGTATTTATTCATTCCTCACACACAGAGGATTTAATCTGAACCAGGCTTAACTCCTGAACTCCTAGCATTACTCACACTCTCTCTCTCTCTCTCTCTCTCTCTCTCTCTCTCTCTCTCTCTCTCTGTGTGTGTGTGTGTGTGTGTGTGTGTGTGTGTGTGTGTGTGTGTGTGTGTGTGTGTGTGTGTGTGTGTGTGTGTGTGTGGCCTGCCAGTGAGCAATGGACATACAACAGTTTTTTAAAAGAAAAAGACAGATTCAGGTGAGAGACTAGGGACAGTCCATAATGACCTCTGTCTTGTTTTTTGTTTTTTTTTGTTCTTCTGAAAAGTGTTAAGCTAAAGTAACAGATAATGCAAACCAGCTATCTGTTGTTGTATCAAATTACTTATCTAGGCAATGGTCCCCTGCTTTTATTTTTTTTATTTATATCAAACCCACAATGGAGAATACAGCTTCGCTTGTGAGAGGAATTTGTGATTTAAAAAAGTTTCTAAGCCCAATAATAATAATAATAATAATAAAGACATTTAAAATGCTATGCCTCTGTGTGCCTTTTGATCATATCCTTAGAATCTGTAAATGGTCTCAATAACATTTTTGTGACATGACAAACTGACCTCAACTCTCCTGCCAACAATATATTTGTGTATGATTGTCAGTGCCAAGTCAGGGAGATGGAGAAGGAGAAAGGGAAAGGGAGAGCATGCAGGAAGAACCAGGTGAGGAAACAACAACAATAAATTGACATATAGTGAATAGTGGCAAGCAAAACATCTCAGGTTACGACTGTAACCCTAGTTCCCTGAGAAGGGAACGAGACGATGCGTCGATGACGCTTTGGGAACGCCTTTGTGTGAACGCCCCTGAAGCACGTATGTCAACTAGTCCAATGGAATGACTGAACGCCACGTGCGGGTGACGTCATGACCAGGAAAGGATATAAGCACATCTGGTGCATTACTCGCTTTAGCTTTTAGAGCCGAAGCAAAGTCGATCGCAGGGATGCAGGAAGTATGGCAGGGCGACGCATCGTCTTGTTCCCTTCTCAGGGAACTAGGGTTACAGTCGTAACCTGAGACGTTCCCTTACGAGGGAACTCGCGATGCATCGATGACGCTTTGGGAACGATAATACCCAATACGCCATAATTACAAAATGCCAGATGATAAAAACTGTCGGCAAATCAGTAAAAAGCACCTGGGATCCTGGGGCAACTTCCAGGTCCAGGCTATAAAACCTCACAAAAGTTAGCGGCGAGGACCAGCCTGCTGCATCAGAAACCTCCTGAAGGGAAACTCCTGATACGAGGGCTTTAGAGGCCGCCATACTTTGAGTAGAGTGAGCTCTGACCACCGAAGGGCATGGCTGGCCAGAGGACTCATATGCAAGAGAAATAGCCTCAGCTATCCACTTACTGATTAGATCTTCTCCACGGGGCAGCCCTGTGGACATAGGTGTCCAGTGCTCGCACTGGACACAAGAGATTCAGTTTTTCCTGGTCCGAAGATGTAAACGGAGGAGGACAGAATGCCTGCAGTACAATAACCACAGGCCTCAGCCTCAAGGTGCCACGAAGGAAACGAATAATCAGGGGGTCTCGACCCAAAGTTTTCCTACCCACAGGGGCGTGGAAAGCCGCAATGGCCGCCACGTAAACCTTTAAGGTAGAAGGACATGAACCTGATGTAAAACGATACTGGAGAAACTCAAGTACTGTGTTGACTGAACAGTTAACTGGATCTCGCTGATGCTGGTGACACCAAGACGTGAAAACTTTCCACTTAAGTGTATATAATTTCCTCATGGCTGGAGCTCTGGAGCTAAGAATGGTCTCACCGACCTCAGTCAAGAGACCACTCTCTAAAAGTTGGGCCCCCTCAGAGGCCAAACCCATAGGTTCCAAATCTCCGGTCGGGGGTGAAATGTTGTGCCCCCTGCCTGAGACAGAAGGTCTCTCCTGATGGGTACCTCGAAAAGAGGGCCGTCGAGGAGATGAATTAGGTCCGCAAACCAAATTCGACTCGGCCAGCATGGAGCTACTAATAATAGACTTACTCCATCCTGGCGGACTCTCTACAGAACTCCTGGGAGCAGAGCAACAGGGGGAAATGCGTACAGACGTAGCCTCGGCCACGTCTGTACCATAGCGTCCAACCCCAAGGGGGCTGGTTGCGTGAGGGAGAACCAAAGTGGACAGTGCATCATAAGCTGAGACGCAAACAGATCCACTTCTGCTTGGCCGTAAAATTCCCAAATGAGCTCCACCGCCTCGGGGTGGAGTCTCCATTCCCCTGGCCTCAGCACCTGCCTCGACAGGGTGTCTGCTCCTATATTCTGGTACCCTGGGATATACACTGCCCTCAGGGAGAGTATTTTACCCAGGGACCACAAGAGGATCTGGTGCGCCAGTTTGCAGAGTGGACGTGAGCACAGACCCCCCTGTCGATTTAAATAAGAGACCACCGATGTGTTGTCTGTACGGACAAGCACATGATGGCCCCTCAGATCTGGGAGGAAATGTCTCAATGCATTGAAGACGGCCATCATCTCCAGGCAATTTATGTGCCAAGAGAGATGATGGTTCCTCCACAGACCCTGAGCTGAGCGGCCTTCCATTACCGCTCCCCAGCCGGTGAGAGAAGCGTCTGTCGAGATAGCAACTCGATGGCAAAGAGCTCCCAGCACCGGACCCTGGGACAGGAACCAATGTTTCCTCCATATAATCAAGGCGCGGATGCACCACCGCGTGATCTTGATCATACGAAGTGGGTTTCCCCTCGGGGAGAACCCTCTGGTCCTGAGCCACCACTGCAAAGGTCTCATGTACAGCAGGCCAAAGGGGATCACATTTGATGCTGCTGCCGTGAGGCCTAACAGTCTCTCGAACTGTTTCACAGTGCGTGACTGGCCTAGCTTCAACTCTTTTGTGGCTGTGATGATAGCAGCTACACGAACAGGTGATAGTGTGGCCCGCATCGTGACTGAATCCCATACCACACCAAGGAAAGTGGTTCTCTGTAATGGAGAAAGCACACTCTTCTTGGCATTGAGTCTCAACCCCAATTTCTTCATATGAGCGAGAACGACATCTCGATGCCGAACCGCTGACTGCTCTGATTCTGCCAGAATCAGCCAGTCGTCGATGTAGTTCAGAATGCGTATGCCCTGCAGCCTGAGCGGGGCCAGAGCTGCATCTACGCACTTCGTGAACGTGCGGGGTGACAGAGCTAGACCGTACTAAGGGTACCAGACTCTCGAGACTGGCCTCTGGTGTTAAAGGAACAGCCACTCCGGCGACCTGAAGCATATTGGCAGGAAACAACCGAACTGACTGTTTTTGAACCCCCCTCAGAGGGCTCACGTCCGACGCAACGTCGAGTCGACATTGCGCCGAACTTTCACTGGATACCACTGCGCCCCGAAGCACCAAGGGTGGCGGGGTTGGCAGACTGGTCCCATGAGGACCCCGAAGTGGAGCGGGCACCGTATTCTGAGGTGTACACCGCTCCACCCTGTTAAAGGAACAGCCACTTCGGCGACCTGAAGCATATTGGCAGAAAACAACCAAACTGACTGTTTTTGAACCCCCTCAGAGGGCTCACGTCCGACGCAACGTCGAGTCGACATTGCGCCGCTGGATACCACTGCGCCCCGAAGCACCAAGGGTGGCGGGGTTGGCAGACTGGTCCCATGAGGACCCCGAAGTAGAGCGGGCACCGTATTCTGAGGTGTACACCGCTCCACCCTGTTAAAGGAAAAGCCACTTCGGCGACCTGGAGCATATTGGCAGGAAACAACCGAACTGACTGTTTTTGGACCCCCCTCAGAGGGCTCACGTCCGATGCAACGTCGAGTCGACATTGCGCCGAACTTCCGCTGGATACCACTGCGCCCCGAAGCACCAAGGGTGGCGGGGTTGGCAGACTGGTCCCATGAGGACCCCGAAGTGGAGCAGGCACCGTATTCTGAGGTGTACACCGCTCCACCCTGTTAAAGGAACAGCCACTTCGGCGACCTGAAGCATATTGGCAGGAAACAACAGAACTGACTGTTTTTGAACCCCCCTCAGAGGGCTCACGTCCGACGCAACTTCGAGTCGACATTGCGCTGAACTTCCGCTGGATACCACTGCGCCCCGAAGCACCAAGGGTGGCGGGGTTGGCAGACTGGTCCCATGAGGACCCTGAAGTGGAGCAGGCACCGTATTCTGAGGTGTACACCGCTCCACCTCAGTTGGGGCTGTCCTCGATGGTCTGACGTGCATAGCATCAGGACCTTTTTTTTTTTTTTTTTGAGCCGAAGCCTTCTTAGCCGTAAGTACAGTCCTCAGATCCGGCTTAGACTTAGCCGACTTTGGCTGAGAGTGTTGGCTCGGTCCCCGAGATTTCGGGGGAGCACGAGACGCAACACTGCTCACGCCCAGCATCCCCAGGGGGATGGACTCGGCGAGGAAGGAATTTTTTAAAAGCCTCAGATTGTTTTTCATTTTCTAGAAATCTTTCAACATCCGTATTCACCGAGTCACCGAAGAGACCAGAGGGAGACACAGGGGCATCTAAAAGAAAAGCCCACTCTTTATCTTTAATCTCTGCAAGATTTAACCAAAGATGTCTCTCAGTAGCTACGAGGGCTGCCATAGACCGCCCAATAGCATGGGCGGTCTCCTTCGTAGCTCTGAGAGAAAGATCTGTAGCCCGACGAAGTTCTCGAATTTCGTTGGGACTAACTCCCTCACTCCTATCGATATCCCCCAGCAGATCTGCTTGATAGGCTTGGAGCACTGCCATCGTGTGCAGACAGGCTCCAGCTTGACCTGCTGCCGTATAAGCCTTACCCACTAAATTGGATGTGGTTTTTAGTGGTTTATTCGGCAACACGGGATCCTTCAGGGACAATGCTGACCCAGGAGACAGATAGCTCGCGAGCATCTATTCAGCTGGGGGCATCGACCCATAACCAAAATCTTTCAGCCCCTTTATATTTGAATATGTGTGAACATGGGGGTTAAAAAGACGAATATGGTTTATTCCATGATCTACATAGCTCACTATGTAGATCCGGAAAAAATGGAAGGGCCCGGTTGAGATGAAACATTAGATGTGAGAAAACGCTCGTCTAAATTTCTTTTAGGACGAGTATCTCTTTTCTGCTGGCCAGTCAACATTTAATTTATTAACAGCATGAGTTATCACCTCAATAAGCTCCTCATATGCTGGGGAGAGGGAGGCGAATCCTCTCCCCCATTGTGTTAGTGTTTGTGTCACTCTCATAAACGCTCAGTAACTCCACCTCCTCAGAGCTAGAGCACCGAAGCATCGGGCTCTCTTCCCGGGCAGAAGAAGCGCAGCTGGCTTCCGACACCGGCAAGAGAGCAATGGATCCCTCGGAGAGATCCATTTCGCGAACCCCCAGTGAGCCTTCTCCGAGCTGCCTCAACAGCCGCGGGTCCAGAACCCTGAGGTTCGCGAGCCTGTCCATCATCCTCAAATCGCGGACAGGCGGGAGCCGGAGCATCGCGGAGCGGCAGGCGCTCACAATGGTGACAGTCAGCCCCCTCGAAAGCTGACATCGCATGCTCCACTCCCAAACAAACTACACAAAGCTCATGTGTATCTCCACCCGTGATATAACGAGGGCAAGGAGAAGCACAGGCTTTAAATAGTTGTTTCGCCATAATATCAATATAAAGAGAGACAGACAACAATAAATAAGACAGACAGTTTTGACACAGAGCGCTTTGCTGAGGCACAAAAGCTAACGCGAGTAACGCACCGGATGTGCTTATATCCTTTCCTGGTCATGACGTCACCCGCCCGTGGCGTTCATTCATTACATTGGACTAGTTGACATACGTGCTTCAGGGGCGTTCACGCAAAGGCATTCCCAAAGCGTCATCGACGCATCGCGAGTTCCCTCGTAAGGGAACAGTAACTACTCATGCTCCTATACTAACTTATTGGCATTAAGTAGCCTATATTACATTTACTTTTTGTAGCATTATTTTACACCACATTTTTTCATAATAAAGGAGGAGGAAAACAACAGGGAGAGTCCATAAGGGATGAGAGGGAATTGACTAGTGAAAGAAATGAAGAGACAGAGGGAGTGCAACATAGAGACCACCAAGCCAAAGCAGCAGAGACAGAAGAGAGCTGTTCAGACTTAGGGGATAAGGACACTGGTCCTAAACAGTTAAAGCTGTCTCAATACCTTCATACTCAGATTGGCACACTAAAAAGAGCCTTTCAAGAACCATTTTTTGTAAATAATTTACAGAAGATGAATTACATTTTGTTGTCCAAGTACCTGTTACTTTGTTCAATGACAATAAAGTTGAATCTAATCTAACCGATCTGATGACTGTTGATACAAAAGGAGGCACATGGAGTTAACGGTCAGGAAAACCAGCTGAGTGAAGAAGGTTTTGTGTTTGTTACAGGGGGCTGTCTGTGTGAACTCTCACAATTAAGCTGGTGCTCTGAAAAGGTCTCAAAAAAAAAAGAAAAAAAAATCTGGATTTTGGAGTTAGTTGAAACAATGTTAAAATGATAAAGTTATTTTTCAATAGACATATTTTTTATTTTTGTGTGAAAAGAGGGTGGGTGGTGGCAGTGGGGCTCATTGGGTCCTCAGCACCCCTAAAGCTCTGACCCTAGAATCGCCCCTGCAGACAGAGAGCCTGCCATATAATATGTTTTCAGAAGAGGATGGTATACATTGGAAGAAAGAAACAGGAGAGGCAATGTTGGATTACTGGTATGACAATTTTAAACTGGACCTAATAAACCAAAGGACAGAATATTAGTCAACCTCTCAAAGACTTTCGTACTGAATAAAGACCTGGGCTACATTTCCCAAAAGCATTGCAAGCTTAAGCCAATGCTTTTTTTTACAATTTAGGCTTACGATGCTTTAGGATAATGCAACCTATATCAGTTTTCTACAAAAGGTCTTAACGTTATACCTAAAAAAAAAAAAAAGGATTAAACAGATCTCCTGTCAATCAGAGCAGTATATATCCCTGGATGACTGAATGTGGGAGCGGACTTACTGTCCAGACAAAAAACACATATTGGAGAATGGAAACTCAACCCCGAGGAAGTGAAACAAATCTGGCTAAGAATTTACGTAGCAGAGGTAGACTGCTTCGCCTCCCAACAAACAGCGCAATGTCCCCTCTACTTCTCTCTGAGTCACCCAGCCCCCCTGGGTCTGGACGCGATGGCACATACATGACCAAAATGCATTCCCTCCAGTTTCTCTGCTCCCGGGAGTTCTAGCCAGGGTTCGCCAACAAGGATCTTGCCTCTTATTGATAGCGCCACATTGGCTGAACAGAGTATGGTTCTCTGAGAAAATAGCTCTCCACGATGGCTTGCCTTGGGCGATACCGCAGAGGAGGGACCTTCTGTCTCAAGCGCAGGGGACAATATTTAATCCCCGGCCCGAGTTGTGGAACCTTCATGTTTGGCCCTTGAAGGGTACCAACTGAGGGACACTGGGGTTTCACCTGAAGTTATTTAGACCATTCTGAGTGCTAGGGCTCCTTCTACTAGAAGAAGTTATGCCAATAAATAGGGTGTCTTTGGAAGGTGGTGCACTGCACGTAATGTAGATCCAGTTAACTCAAGTCGTGTCACAATTAATATAACAAAAAATAATAATTTCTTTGGCTGTAAATTTAGAATAAAGAGATGGTTACATGCTAAAAAAATTAATATGTACATTACTGTGCTACAAAATCAGTACATTATTAACAACTTAAACTCTTGGTTCAACAATGCTAATACCAAACAGGACAGCCAGGGACCTGGGAGTGGTGTTTGATGACCAGCTAAACTTCACTAGCCACATCTCATCAATTGCTTGGTCTGGCAAGTATGTGCTTTACAACATCATGAAAATCTGATCTTTCCTGTATGAATATGCTGCACAGCTCCTGGTTAAAGCTCTTGTTATATCAAGGGTTGACTACTGCAATGCTCTGTTGGGTATCCTTGCTTCTAGCATAGTTAAGCCACTTGAGTTGGTTCAGAATGCGGTGGCATGTCTGGTCTTCAATCAACCAAAGATGACACATGTCACCCCCTCTTGATCTCATTCCCTGGTTTCCTGTTGCTGCCCACATCAAATTTATGGCTTTTGCCTTAAGGATAGCCAATGGAACAGAACCCTCTTCAACTCACTCCTCCAGGTCTTTGTCCCCTCCTGATCCTGCAATCAAGAATGAGCGATGCCAGCTGGTACCATTGCAACGAGGCACAAAGTTGCTCTTCAGACCATTCAAGTCAAGTCAAGTCAAGTGTTTTTTATTGTCGTTCAATAACAGTACACAGCGAAACGAGACAACGTTCCTCCAGGACCATGGTGCTACATAAACAACATAGGACAAACACAGAACCACATGAGACTACACAGACTAAATAACATTGCTACATAAAATGCACATGAAAACGTGTGCAAAAGTATGGGACAGTACAATAAATTACTAAATGGACAGGACAATAGGTACAGTGAGAGACAGTGAGACACAGTACACATTTGTAATCGAGAAGTGCAAAAAGATAACACTTTCTAAAATGCTAAATAAAAACATAACATACTATGAAATAGAGTTCTATGGACATAGCAGTTATTGAGGTAGCAGCCAGGTATAAAGTGACAATGAATTAAAGTGCAACTCTGGACATGTGCAAACGCTGGATGGTGTACAGGTGTGTGTGTCAATCCAGTCAGTCATATTTATTTATAAAGCACATTTAAAAACAACAGCTGTTGGCCAAAGTACTGTACAGAGTTTAAACAAATAGCGTAATCATTAAAATTTGGACACAAAACACAAATCACAGACAATGCACAACAATTTTACCACTGCACCTACTTGTGACCATATGCAATAATAAATAGATGAGTTTTAAGAAGAGATTTAAAATCATCATATGTTGATGCAGTTTTTATGTAAAGTGGCAAATTATTCCAAAGCTGTGGAGCAGCCACTGAGAAGGCTCAATCTCCTTTCAGTTTGAGACGTGTCCTTGGAACAGTCAACTGTAGACTATTGATTGATCTGAGGTTTCTGTATGTATTGTGATGAAATGAAAGAAGATCTGAGATGTATGGAGGAGCCAAACCATGCAAACCCTTATAAACGAACAATAATGCTTTGAACTGAATGCAATGTTTGACTGGGAGCCAGTGTAGAGAGACCAGCAATGGTGAAATATGTTTCCTCTTATTTGATCCAGTCAACATTCTAGCAGCAGCATTTTGGAGAAGCTGAAGACTTGACAGTAGAGACTGTGAGACACCCAATTACAATACATTACAATAATCTAATATAGATGTAGCGAATCAGCTCTATATTCTTCCACCGTTAGGTAGTGAATCAGTTCTATGAAATATTAATAATCAATCATAACTTGTTATAATCGATTATGAATATTTGGATCAGTTAATCGGGTTAACTTGATGTAGCTACATTAACATTACAACCAAATACTCGGTTCATCCCGTGAACACTCAATTTTGGTTATTAATTAATTAATTAATAGAAATGTACATTTCGGGGCAAGGGAAATGTCTTTCTTACTAAGTATTAAGAGCAAGTAGTCAAAATCTATGATTAGTGACTTTAGATATGAGCTTGAGACACAGACAACTTTACATGTGACATGAACAAGACTTTATTAACTAGACTAAACATTTAAACTACTCTAACATACATATACATACATTCATACAGTTTACCAAGGGAAAGAGGGCTGAAACAGAATACAGGAAGGCAAGAAGTTATAGCATTGTTTGAAGTTCAGCAGATCAACAGCCTGAGCAAACCATCATATTAGTTCTGACACGCCCTTTTTAGAAAGGGGTTAAGGATACTTAATGTATCAAATAATGAGACTAAGTTTGATACTTGCATGTCCCATTTGAAATAAACTGTCCTGATGCAATTTGTTGAGGCTCCAGTTGATCTTTGATGTTGTCTTGATGAGAGAGAGAACCAGTGAGAGTCAGAGGATCTTGGTGAATGGGCAGTCAAGGCTGTAGGTAGCCTGGCACATGCTTGGGAGTCCTTGGGGCCTTCTAGTGTGGCATGATTCAGCGAGAGAGTGAGAGAGCACAAGGCTCAGAGGGCAAGAGAGCAAGAGATAAGCGACAGGGCTAAGAGCGAGCTAAGAGAGAGAGTTGGTAAGATAAGAGATGAGAGGAAGTGGGCGCAGCAATTTTATACCCTCGGGAAACAGGTCCCACCTCTCATTGGCTCGACCAATGAGAAGGGTTTGGGTTCCAGGCGGGAATTTGGTTTATTGCTCTTTGTTGTAAAATTGCCCATTGCATGTGCAAGAAAGAAAATAGGAAATATACTTTTAATACTAATATGTTGTTGTTATCGACATATCATGTACACAGTCATTTCGATCTTCAAAATACCAAGTTATAGAGACCAAATATGCCACACATATGATTTTGGTTAACCATAGTATGCAAAGTCTGAAACATTAACCCATTAGTTTGCAAGAAAACATAGATCAAGCACATTTAAGGGAAAATGTGAGATGGCACACTAGATATATGTCAATATTTATCACATGGATATATAGAATATATATATAGGATTAACAGGGTTCATTTCTCTTTCTCAGTAAGAGAATGAAGGGAGGGTCAGCACTTCTCTGAACATTCCTTTGGAGGTCCATTACTCTGGGCAGGAGAATGATTCCTTTGTTCCGTCACGGCTCATTTGCATGTTTCTGGCTGGGTTTATGACGGTAAGAGATTTTGGGCTGAATGACTCAAAAGATGGCAAAACATAACGTAATATCATTCTACTGAAGATCTTATATTCGAATTTAGCTAGGCCAAATCGTAAGGTTTAATTTGATACCAAGAAAAGTATATTTAGTACACTTAGAAAGGGAATATACACTGAGGCTATTAAATATGAGGCCTCAGAGTTTAAAACACACACGAAACAGTTCTAACGAGTTTGATATACCTCAGAAATACACAACATACAGGGATTACACGTATTTCATTAGCAATATGCAGTTCTGTGTTTAACTGAAAAACACACACACACACACATTTTTACGTTCAAAGTTTCCCCCTTCCTGTCCACACGATAAGCACGTGGTGAGCATGCGGATGTCACATGCGGTTCTCTGTCAATAGTTCATTGTCTCTTTGTCAATACATTTATTGTGCTTGTGGAGGCTGGTTGGCGCTATTTCAGTAATTAGGGGGGTTTTTAACAGTAAGTTCTTGTTTGTTCGGGAATCTGTTAAGGCCACTGATCCTCCGCCATACCTTACATAGATTAAATAAAATCATGTATTCTACATATCTTTGGATGATAAAAATGACTTGCAATATTGAATGAATACAATATTCTTTAGTTGATGGAAACAGCTTCTGACCACAGCATTGATCTGTTTATCAAAAGTAAAAGCAGAATCAAAATTAACACCTACGTTTTTAGCATGTGTATGAACGTTACCAGATAGAGGCACTAGTTTACTGGCAACAATCTCTGTAGAAGCATAGGGGCCAAAAATTAAGACTTCTTTCTTTGCTTCGTTTAACTGAAGGAAGTTGGTTGACATCCAATATTTAACATCTCTAAGACAATCAAATAAACACTGTAGACTTGAAACATTCTTTGGATGTAAGGGAAAGTAACACTGAGTATAACCTGAGTAGCAGTGGTATGCTACATTATAATTCCTAAAAATTGTATACAGAGGGAGCATATAAAGAAAACAAACCTGGACCCAGAATTGAGCCCTTTGGGACTCCATACAAATCTGGTACATGCGAGGATGAATAATTACCAGTCTCCACAGAAAAGGTTTGGTCCTTTAAATAGGAAGCAAAACAATTTAAAACATGATCCTGAATCCCAATAAGCTCTAATGATTTAAAAGAATGCCATGATCAAGAGTATCAAATGCTGCACTAAGATCGAGCAAAATTAGAACAGCACAATTACTAGAGTCAACAGAAAGCAATAGGTCATTTAATACTAATCAACGCAGACTCTGTGCTATGCTGTGGTCTAAAGCCAGACTGATATTTATCAAAAATACAATTGACCTTTAAAAATGAAGAAAGCTGGTTAAACACAACCTTTGATAAAAAAATATAATTTAAAGATGGGACGATAATTATTCAGAAGTTTTGGATCAAGATTTGGCTTTTTGAGCAGCGGCTGCACAATGGCATGTTTAAAATTAGATGGGACTATTCCATTCGTCAAACTACTAGTAATTATTGATAATAAACTAGGACTGTATCCAGTAAAAAGTGAGGATGGACAATGTCCAATGAACAAAAGGTAGGCTTCATTTTTTTGGAGAGTTTGTACCAGCAAGTGAATGGTGACCAGAACTCCAAATGCTCCAAAAAGGTCTCTCATAGATTCCAGTGGTTAAATCAATGTCTTCTGAAGCAATCCAGTTGTTTTTAAGCGAGAACAGACCAAAATGTAACTCCCTTTTCAGTGTACATCTTGACAGCAGTCTCCTTGGCGATCATGATTTGATATTTTCTTTTTTCGTCTCCTCTTTTGTTTTTTACATTTACATTTATGCATTTGGCAGACGCTTTTATCCAAAGCGACTTACAGTGCACTTATTACAGGGACAATCCCCCCAGAGCAAACTGGAGTTAAGTGCCTTGCTCAAGGACACAATGGTGGTGGCTGTGGGGATCGAACCACCAACCTTCTGATTACCAGTTTACCAGTTATGTGCATTAGACCACTACACCACCACCACTCCTTACAAACGAGTTCCACAAAGGTGTCAGACAGCTGTCCGTAAAGCTCTCTCTCTCTCGCACTGCAGTTTCCAGTCAGCCTTTATCCCTTTCTGAGTCTTGATTAGCCTGATTAGGGGCCACAACCCGGCCCCGCCCTCCACCTTTTTCAGACTAAAAACTCTTACTCTCTGGTAAAATCCTGTGATCACTCAAATTTCTTATTTTTTCTGCTGTTGGTCAGGGATGCCTCTTGGCCAAAGTTCTTGTAAGTTGTGTTCCTCGTCTGTGATGACAGATGACAAGAAACCTTGTAGTGCAATGTGAGCAGTACAGCAATTAGGGTTGTATGACAGTCATGTAGTAAGATCACGGCTTTAGGATGCAACATAATCAAGTTGCCTATACCTTTTTGAACAGCCTTTGGATTAGAAGTGTCTGTTGCCTTAAAATGCTGCCTCAATTGGCACATTACTAGGTTTTGGAACTAGCCTTATCCTGGTAAAGTGGTTGTGACAGGGTGGAGGGCGGGGCCGGGTTGTGGCCCCTAATCAGGCTAATCAACACTCAGAAAGGGATAAAGGCTGACTGGAAACTGCAGTGCAAGAGAGAGAGAGCTTTACGGACAGCTGTCCGACACCTTTGTGGAACTCGTTTGTGTTTGTCTTTTTGTTTAATTTGCTTCATTAAACTAATATTTACATTGTCAAGCCGGTTCTCGCCTCCTCCTTTTCCATTAATCCCTTTACAGTGGTGTTCAAAGACCAACAATGGTTCACTCACTTAATTGTTTTGGCAATAATCTGTCAGATTTACCAGTGACAGAGGTATCTGATAAACTCAAACCTTAACATTGTGCTGCAAGGAAATCATAGACCAGGGCTGCATTTCCCAAAAGCATCGTAAGCCTAAATAGATTGTAGAAGCCATTAGTGCCAAAGGTCTCTACGATCAACTTAAGCTTGCAATGCTTTTGGGGAAATGCAGCCAAGGCCAATGTTTGGAGCTGAGGGAGTTTTACAGCCAACGACTCTTGTCAAGGCAGCGGGACTGCCGATGCAGGGCATCCTGATGTGAGGCTTCATAGTTCAACAATGAGTTTAGATACCTTAGAACAGAGTTTCTCAACCACTGGGTCGTGGCCCACATTGTCTGCTGGGTCACAAGATCTTATCTGTCATGTGTACAAATTACCAATTAGAATGATAGAAATACATATGCAATGTTTGGGGCAACAGTGAACTCTAATGTTGAATCGTGTTCAGGTTTACATAAAACGACTGTAAGTAAGAGGCTGGATTTCTCTGACATTAATTATTAGCTGTCTAATCAAAATAATCCATCAATGTTATGAATCATTCTTTTTGAACAAGGTCTCTTTAACTAGTGAATGGAATCCTATCTCTGGACATCATCATTTAAGAAAGGCAGCCCCAAGTAGGGTTGCCACCTGTCCCAAAATTATGGGATCATCCCGTATTTAAAGATGAAATGATGCGGTCCCATATCGGGGACCGGAGAGACCATCCGAAAAGTACTCACCAAAATATGCTAAAACTGTAGAGGGTGTGGTAAGGGGCCATCGGACAACTTCAGCCAGCAGCACCAAAGCTACAAATATTGGTCTATAGATATTAGGCCGCTATATTATAAGCATATAAACATTCTTACACCCCGGTGAGTCATGGATGACTGGCATTCAAATAAAGTGGATCAGCAGTGGCCAGAAGGTTGAGAAACCCCACCTTGGAACAATATAAAATATAGACCATTTAAAACTTAGAATCAGCCTTGAGAATTGCCATAAAATTGCCATTTCATTATAAACCACAAAACCACGGTTTTAATGTATTAATATTATTCCATAACATGCATTCTCATTGTATGGAAAATAGGGCCTTTGCCATTTTGATAAACTCTTTTTGTGTTCCATGAGAGGAAAACTGCAACATGGAGGTGCTTAAATAAATTAGTGAGGGTGCATAAATGAATGACTGAATATTCAGTTATAGGTGAATAATCTGGAGAAGGTATGACTTGATTGGATTTACAAAATATACATATGCGTGGGGGTAATTTCTACTTATAAATATAAATTAAAATAATTAAAAATCAACTTTGTTTTAATATATGCATGGTATACAGTACATTTATATATTCTCTCATCAGGCCAACATTGTGCCATTAGGGTACCAAAACAAAGGAACATTTTTTTCAATTATTATTATTATTTTAGAGCACAAAAGCAAATAAGTGCAAATAAGGTGTCCCCATATGAGGACCGTTGATTCAAGAAAATTCTAAATAAGATTAGATGTTAGTAACCCCAAAATTAAATATTGTCAGAATCATGAGACTCAGTACTACAATTAAAGTGTTAGAATAGTGCCTTGACAAGCACAGTTTGGTGTTTTGACATATTTCCTACAGAAAAAGGGACAGGAAATTTCAAACAGCTTCCCTTTAAAAAAGAAATAGCCAATAGGCTTTAGTTTACTTTACAACACACACACACACACACACACACACACACACACACACACACACACACACACACACACACACACACACACACACACACACACACACACACACACACACATGTTGTGTTTCCATGTTTTATGGGGACTTTCCATAGACATAATGGTTTTTATACTGTACAAACTTTATATTCTATCCCCTAAACCTAACCCTACCCCTAAACCTAACCCTCACAGAAAACTTTCTGCATTTTTACATTTTCAAAAAACATAATTTAGTATGATTTATAAGCTGTTTTCCTCATGGGGACTGACAAAATGTCCCCACAAGGTCAAAAATTTCGGGTTTTACTATCCTTATGGGGACATTTGGTCCCCACAAAGTGATAAATACACGCTCACACACACACACACACACACACACACACACACACACACACACACACACACACACACACACACACACACACACACACACACACACCTTTCCACTGTGCTGCTTATGACTTACCTTAAGATTTCCTGTGTAAAACTTGCTCTTTGTAGTTTTGTGAATAGGATTTCTGCAAAAATTCTTAGCTAGGAACTCTTTGGAGGAATCAAAATGGTACAATAAAAATCTTTGTGAATACGGGCCCTGACTTTAGTCATAACTCAATTTTTATTTTTTTACATTCTCAGTTTAGCATCTACATGGCAGTTTAGCACTTTGAAACATGGTCTAACTGCACAATATTGCCCTGAGGCGTCAAACACCATAGCTACATCTAAAAGTCATCGGATCCTTATATCACACACACTTCCATATCAAGCACAAGAATGAAAAGAAAATGTATTGAGAGAAAATGACAAAAAGATGTTGAGTGGCTTCAGGGCAGTGCTCTGCAGTAGAGGGTTATAATGGCACCACATGCTGATCACGGGCTGGGTGCATGGCACCCTTCTGTGTTTCACCACCATATGGGCAGCAAAGTGGTCAGACAGACGGAACAAATGTTCTGTTGCAAGTGCCAAAAGGGATCGACTGAAAGACGACAAATAAGTCAGTCAAAATTCAGTTATGTGGTAAATATGTCAACATCAGTGAAGTGATTTTGGCTGGAGATATCAAGCAGCAGAATTACCTGATGGAAATAGTGGTACTGTAGATGATTTTGCAACCCAGCTGAAATACTAACATACAGTATTTGCATTAATATAATAACATAGTGTTGTATAATTTGCCACGCTCCTGACTGGAGCAAGTATGAGAGAAGGGGGCATCACTGGCAGCTTAAGAGATATAGATGAATATAGATGGCTGCCCACATAAAGAGATAGCTTTACAGTTTTCAAAAGAAAAACTCTACTAAACTGAACCAAACTATCATGTCTTAAATTTTAAGTGATGCATTTTTTAAAGAGACAATAAAGAGAAAATACATTGTGCAGACTCTATGAAAGATACTTATACACAATATAGCATCCAGGCAGTTATAGCAGAGTGAATCATCTTTGTCTCTCAATAATGATTTGGGTTGAATTTAATGAAAAACTATGCGAGTTGTGCTCCGTGGCACTTCAGAATGCTGATGCTGAGCGAAGATGGATGGCCACAAGCCTTCAAACAAAGCCGGACTGCTTGAATTTGTTTCACCGGGAATGGCATAAAGTCACCCAACTGCAAAGTGAAAGACTGGTAGAGGGCATGCCAAGGCGCATGAAAGCTGATGGAAAATCAGGGTTATTTCAACAAATATTGATTTTTGAACTCTTCCCAAGATAAAACATTAGTATTGTGTTGTTTAAAAATGTATAGGAACTTGTTTTCTTTGCATTATTCAAGGTCTGAAAACACTGCATCTTTTTAAATATTTTTACCAGTTAATAAATGCGTTAAATGACAAAATTTTATTTGGAATTTGGGAGAAATGTTGTCAGTACTTTATAGAATAAAACAAATATGTTAATTTTACTCAAACATATACCTATAAATAGTAAATCCAGAGAAACGAATCGTTTACTAACGTAACCTCGGTTCTCTCTAGATGAGGGAACGAGTATTGCGTAAGCTAGCTTACGCTACGGGAAAGATTCATCTTTTCTGAGATATTGAAGCCAAAAAATTATCCTTAATTTTGTATCCATTGTCAACGCAGTGCGGCAGCTGCAGACCTTGAGCGGGCTAGCTAGCGAGCTCATTGGTTGCTCTGCGGCAACTGCTGCAGCCTATAGACGAGCTTGGGCGAACTCGCGATCCAATGAGAGGCGTCCGCGCTCACTGCATCAAAGCCCGCCAAAAAGGGCGTGACTAGAGTGCATATAAGCGTAGTTCGTGAGGCTGGAACCCTGATTTTCATTGAATGAAGCGAAAAATCGCCGTGGGCGCGAAGCACGGCCGGTTACGCAATACTGCGTTCCTCATCTAGAGAGAACCGAGGTTACGTTAGTAACCGATTCGTTCTCTTAAGAGAGGTTCTCTCAGTATGCGTAAGCTAGCTTACGCTACGGGAACCCTTTGTCAACGCCGTCGCGCCAAGCATCCACTGCATGAGCCCCAGGGAATTAAGGGGACCCGGGGAGCCCTTGTGAGTGGGGAATTAATATTTGGCCGGCAAGAGTGCGGGCCAGTGTGTGTGTAGTACATAAGCACATAGACAGAGCGGCGGTGCCGGTCTGTGTGGACTGTGTCCCATTAATGCAGCTCACCAGGGAGCTGTAGCGTATTAAACCACTAGCAGTTTAGCCTGCAGAGCGGGTACTTCCAGATTGTAAAATCTGACAAAGGTGGAGGGGAAGCCCAGCCCACTGCCACATATATGTCGTGAATGGAAATCCCGCTGGACCATGCCCACGAGGATGCCATGCCTCTAGTGGAGTGAGCCTTAATGCCTAGCGGGCATGGTAGGTCTTTTGACGCCGCACGCTGCAGCAATAGCGCCCACTATCCATCTGGACAGTGTCTGTTTCGAGGCGGCGAGACCTTTGGTGCGCCCTCGAACTAAACGAAAAGCTGCTCGGAGCTTCTGAAAGATGCGGAGCACGCAGTATACAATCTCAGTGCTCTGACTGGGCAAAGGAGATTGGCGCCGTTCGCTATCAGATGCTGGTAGCGCCGACAAGGAAATGATCTGTGCTCTGGAAGGAGTACCGACCACCTTGGGGACGTAGCCGTGTCTAGGCTTTAAAATGACCTTGGAGTCACTTGGTCCAAACTCAAGACACGCAGCGCTGACAGATAGCGCGTGAAGGTCTCCCACCCGTTTAACTGATGATAGGGCAGTTAGAAAAACGGTTTTAAGTGAGAGGTGTTTCACATCCACGGATTGAAGCGGTTCGAAAGGGGGGGCTTTCATAGCTCCGAGAACTATAGAAAGGTCCCAGATAGGAACCGATGGGGGGCGCGGAGGGTTCATCCTTCTAGCTCACCTGAGGAAGCGGATGACCAGCTCGTTTTTACCCTGTGACTGGCTGTGCAGGGGTTCAGCGAACGCCACGATGGCCGCCACGTACACTTTGAGCGTGGATGGGGATCTGCCCTTATCCAGCAGCTCTTGTAAAAACACGAGCAGCGGCGACACCCCACATGTTCGTGGGTCCAGGTCTCTGTCGGTGCACCATTTTGAAAACACAGACCATTTTGACGCATAGAGTCTTCTCGTGGAGGGGGCTCTAGCGTGTATGTCAAGTCAAGTCAAGTGGTTTTTATTGTCGTTTCAACCATATACAGTTAGTACAGTACACAGCAAAACGAGACAACGTTCCTCCAGGACCATGGTGCTACATAAAAACAACAAAGGACCAACATAGGACCACATGAGACTACACAACGAAATAAAATACCTATATAAAAAAACCTATATATATCTATATAAAGTGCACGTGCAAACATGTGCAAAAAGTACAGGACAGTACAACAAATTACTGACAATGAACAGGACAATAGACAGTGCAGCACCGACCAGTACTCAGTAGTGCAAAAAGATGACAGTTTCTAAAGATGTAAACATAACATACTATGAGATAGTGTTCTATGCACATAGCAGTTATTGAGGTAGCAGACAGTTATAAAGTGACAGTTATTAAAGTGCAACTCAGGACACGTGTGTGTCAAACCAGTCTCTGAGTATTGAGAAGCCTGATGGCTTGGGGAAGAAGCTGTTACACAGTCTGGCCGTGAGGGCCCGAATGCTTCGGTACCTCTTGCCAGACGGGAGGAGGGTAAAGAGTTTGTGTGAGGGGTGTGTGGGGTCGTCCACAATGCTGGTTGCTTTGCGGATACAGTGTTTTTTGAAAATGTCTTTGATGGAGGGAAGAGAGACCCCAATGATCTTCTCAGCTGTCCTCACTATCCTCTGCAGGGCTTTGCGGTCCGAAACGGTGCAAGTCCCAAACCAGGCAGTGATGCAGCTGCTCAGGATGCTCTCAATAGTCCCTCTATAGAATGTAGTGAGGATGGGGGTTGGGAGATGTGCTTTCCTCAGCCTTCGAAGAAAGTAGAGACGCTGCTGGGCTTTCTTGGTGATAGAGCTGGTGTTGAGGGACCAGGTGAGGTTCTCCGCCAGGTGAACACCAAGAAATTTGGTGCTCTTGACGATCTGCACAGAGGAGCCGTCGATGTTCAGCGGAGTGTGTTCACCTTGTGCTCTCCTAAAGTCAACAACCATCTCTTTTGTTTTGTCGACATTCAGGGACAGGTTGTTGGCTCTACACCAGTTCGTCAGCCGCTGCACCTCCTCTCTGTATGCTGACTCGTTGTTCTTGCTGATGAGACCCACCACGGTCGTGTCATCGGCGAACTTGATGATGTGATTCGAGCTGTGCATTGCTGCACAGTCGTGAGTCAGCAGAGTGAACAGCAGTGGACTGAGCACACAGCCCTGGGGGCCCCAGTGCTCAGTGTGGTGGTGGTGGAGATGCTGTTTCCGATCCGGACTGACTGAGGTCTCCCAGTCAGGAAGTCCAGGATCCAGTTGCAGAGGGAGGTGTCCAGGCCCAGCAGGTTCAGCTTTCCAATCAGGTGCTGGGGAATGATTGTGTTGAATGCTGAGCTGAAATCTATGAACAGCATTCGAACGTATGAGTCCTTATTGTCTAGGTGGGTGAGGGCCAGATGGAGGGTTGTGGTGATGGCATCGTCCGTTGAACGGTTTGAACGATCACGCAAACTGCAGTGGGTCTAGTGAGGGGGCAGCTGGGTCTTAATCTGCCTCATGACGAGCCTCTCGAAGCACTTCATGATGATGGGTGTAAGTGCGACGGGACGGTAGTCGCTGAGGCAGGACACTGAAGACTTCTTTGGCATGGGGATGATGGTGGTGGCCTTGAAGCACGTTGGAACAACGGCGCTGCTCAGAGAGATGTTGAAGATGTCGGTAAGAACATCTGCTAGCTGGTCTGCACATCCTCTGAGCACTCTGCCAGGAATGTTGTCTGGTCCAGCAGCCTTCCGTGGGTTGACTCTACGTAGAGTTTTCCTCACATCTGCCGTGGTAAGACAGAGCACCTGGTCGTTGGGAGGAGGGGTGGACTTCCTCGCCATCACGTCGTTCTGCACTTCAAACCGAGCGTAGAAGTCGTTCAGCGCATCTGGAAGGGAGGCATCTTTGTCACAGGCAACTGATGTTGTCCTGTAGTTGGTGATGGCCTGGATGCCCTGCCACATGCGCCGCGTGTCACCGCTGTCCTGGAAATGACAGCGTGCTTCGTTCAGAAATAGCAAACCTTCTGTGCAAAAGGGCCATAGAGAGAGTGCCGCCTCCCCTGAGCGAGTCGGGGTTTTATAGCCGTTATTTTCTTGTCCCCAAGAAAGACGGCGGCCTCAGACCAATATTAGATCTCAGGGTTTTGAACAAAGCGCTTGCAAAAAGACCGTTCAAAATGCTTACAACCAGCAAACTACTCGCGCATGTGCGCCAGGGGGACTGGTTTATTTCTCTCGATCTGAAAGATGCATACTTTCAGATTCAGATAAATCCCCATCACAGGCAATTCTTGAGATTCGCCTCGACGGCCAGGTTTATCAATACACCGTCCTTCCGTTCGGCCTGTCCTTAGCACCCGTACTTTCACGAAGTGCATGGACGCTGGCGCTCGCACCCCTGCGGAGTCAGGGTTTGCGAATTCTGAACTATTTGGACGATTGACTGATTTTGGCACAATCACATACGGAGCTTCTGTCTCACAGGACAGTTCTCCTCAGTCATCTGAACAGTTTGGGCCTTGCAGTCAATTGGACCAAGAGCTCACTACAGCCCAGTCAGACAATTTCCTTCCTTGGAATAGAACTAGACTCAGTGGCAATGACGGCTCGCTTATCTACACAGCGCCGCAGTGTGCAGCGACTAGACGCGTCATTTCAGATGAACAGCCTCACACCTCTGAAGAGGTTTCAGAGAGTGCTAGGCTACATGGCCTCAGCCGCAGCAGTACTTCAACTGGGTTTACTGCGCATGCGCCCGCTTCAGCAATGGCTAAACACCCGCGCGTCTCGCCGGGCTTGGGCCACAGGCCGCCAGCCAATCAGAGTGACTCAGACCTGTATTTCAGCTCTGCAGCCCTGGACAGTGGCCGCGTGGTATCAGCGGGGAGTGATGATGGGAGCTGTATCTCACCGAAAAGTCATCTCGACAGACGCGTCCAACACGGGTTGGGGCGCGGTCTGCGAGGGCTCTCCGGTTTTTGGCCTATGGTCAGTTCAGGAAAAGCTCCTTTACATAAATTGTCTGGAAATGATAGCAGTCGAGTACGCGCTCGTGCGCTTCCTCCCAATCATTCAGGGTCACCACGTCCTGGTCCGCTCGGACAACAGGTCTGTGGTATCCTATCTAAACCGTCAGGGCGGTGTCAGATCCAGGAACCTCTTCCATCTTACGAAACGCATACTGATTTGGTCCCAGCGCCACCTGCGCTCGCTGAGGGCGAAGCACATGCCAGGCCACCTGAACGACGGCCCAGACAGACTGTCCAGAGACAATATTCCCCCAGGGGAATGGTCCCTGCACGCTCAAACAGTCCAGACGTTATGGCGCATATTCGGCAGAGCAGAGATAGACCTCTTTGCGTCAGAAGAGAACTCTCACTGCCCAATATTTTTCTCGAAAAGTGAGGACGCACTGGCCCAGGACTGGCCCAACCGCCCGCTTTACGACTTCCCTCCCGTCTCGCTATTGCCACAGGTAATGCAGAGGATCAGGGAAACACGCCACTCGGTGCTCCTCATAGCCCCGCACTGGGAGAATCAAACATGGTTCCCGGAGCTTACGCAGCTGTCACTGACAGTGCCGTGGCCCATCCCAGTGAGAGCAGATCTCCTCTCGCAAGCTCGCGGAACGATCTGGCATCCCCACCCAGAGCGCTGGGCGCTACACGCGTGGGTGATCAACGACTACCCGTCGCTTTGCCAGAAGGAGTAATAAACACCATCATAAGAGTAATAAACACCATTGCTGAAGCGGGCGCATGCGCAGTAAACCCAGTTGAAGTACTGCTGCGGCTGAGGCCATGTAGCCTAGCACTCTCTGAAACCTCTTCAGAGGTGTGAGGCTGTTCATCTGAAATGACGCGTCTAGTCGCTGCACACGGCGCGCGCGCTGTGTAGATAAGCGAGCCGTCATTGCCACTGAGTCTAGTTCTATTCCAAGGAAGGAAATTGTCTGACTGGGCTGTAGTGAGCTCTTGGTCCAATTGACTGCAAGGCCCAAACTGTTCAGATGACTGAGGAGAACTGTCCTGTGAGACAGAAGCTCCGTATGTGATTGTGCCAAAATCAGCCAATCGTCCAAATAGTTCAGAATT
Organism: Xyrauchen texanus; assembly: GCF_025860055.1. Taxonomy (NCBI): domain Eukaryota; kingdom Metazoa; phylum Chordata; class Actinopteri; order Cypriniformes; family Catostomidae; genus Xyrauchen; species Xyrauchen texanus. The sequence goes on from NC_068309.1 coordinate 35,962,716, forward strand.
CGCAAACCCTGACTCCGCAGGGGTGCGAGCGCCGCGTCCATGCACTTCGTGAAAGTACGGGGTGCTAAGGACAGGCCGAACGGAAGGACGGTGTATTGATAAACCTGGCCGTCGAAGGCGAATCTCAAGAATTGCCTGTGATGGGGATTTATCTGAATCTGAAAGTATGCATCTTTCAGATCGAGAGAAATAAACCAGTCCCCCTGGCGCACATGCGCGAGTAGTTTGCTGGTTGTAAGCATTTTGAACGGTCTTTTTGCAAGCGCTTTGTTCAAAACCCTGAGATCTAATATTGGTCTGAGGCCGCCGTCTTTCTTGGGGACAAGAAAATAACGGCTATAAAACCCCGACTCGCTCAGGGGAGGCGGCACTCTCTCTATGGCCCTTTTGCACAGAAGGTTTGCTATTTCTGAACGAAGCATGCACGCTGCTTCCGTGTTCACAGTAGTTTCGAGCCGCGCTCTGAAGCGAGGAGGACGGCGATCGAACTGTAGCAAATAGCCCTGTTTTATTGTGCTTAACACCCATTCGGATATCCCTGGAATATCTTCCCACGCTTTGAAGCTTAATGTTAGAGGGTGAGTGGCCAAATCGCTCTGATTGCCGCACACAGCGCGCTGAACAGAATGTGTGAGCGCACTTACTGTGCTTATGCTGGACTGCTCGCAGACAGCATGGACAGGCTGTTCTGTGAGTGACTTACCGATTGAGGTGAATGGGGAAAGAGTCACGTCTGTTAAGTGATACGCAAGCATAGTCACGGGCACGGGACTTACATACAGAGAAGTGTTTGCTGGCCGTGTGACAGAGCGGGCAGAGAATGGGCGCGCGCACGTATTTGTGAGCGCATTTATTGACTCTAACACTCGAGTGGTTCGTAACCGCTTTTGAGTGTGCTCTGATGGGGACACGGAACATGTAATGCTTGTGTGTAGGGGTGAACACTGGATTGTGGGCACATTTTCTACACATAAGGCTGGTCGTGTGACAGAGCGGCCAGAGAATGGGCGCGCGCACGGATTCGTGGGTGCGTTTATTAACCCTAACACTCGAGCGGTTCGTAACCACTTTATGTGAGTGTGCCGTGATAGGACCACGGGATGTGTAATGCTTGTGTGTAGGGGTGAACACTGGATTATGGGCACATTTTCTACACATAAGACATGTTTGCTCTCTGGTATGGACACAGGATGTGTAATGCTTGTGTGTAGAGGTGAACACTGGGTTGTGGGCACATTTTCTACACATATGGCATGCTTGCTCTTTACCAGATTTATTTGGGTCGCCGTGAAAATGGCGTTTGAGCGCAGGCAAGCGGGCGTTAACACCGGCTTGTTTGCTGCTGAATCTACCACTGTAGTAGCCTGAAGGAAGGGGACTGACAGGGGGCGAAGCTTTGACGGTGGTCCGGCCGCAGCGGGACTGATCCGTCGTTTTGTCAACAAAGCTAGGAGGACTTCGGTTGTTCAGGTTTCAGCACAATTCTAGTCCGAGGCCCGCGGGGAGGCGGCGGTCTGCGGCGGCTGTCTGAGCGCAATCGAGGGCGGCCGCCATGTCGAAGCTGAGAAGTCTGGCTTTGTTGAGCTGGGCGCTGTGAAGAGGCTCGTGCAGGAGGCTCACGTGGGCGGCCTGCAGAGGAGCTAGCGTGACGAGGCAGAAAGAGATTCATGGCTTGTGTGGCTTTTTGGACCTCTGAAAACCGGTCAATGATACCACTCACCGCGGAGCCGAAGAGACCGGATGGAGAGAGCGGTGCGTTGAGGAACGTAGAGCGCTCTGCTTCTCCCATGTCGGCTAGCGTTAGCCACAGATGTCTCTCTGTCACAGTCAGCGCGGCCATGCACTTCCCCATAGCTTGGGCTGCAGCTTTGGTAGCGCGGAGGGCGAGGTCCGTAGCACTCTGTATGTCTGCAACCGCCTCTGGATGCCTGCTTTCCTCATCCCACTCCCGCAGAAGGTCCGCTAGGAGGATCTGTAGGACGGCCATAGAGTGCAGAGCAGATGCAGCTTGGCCGGCGGCGGAATAGGCGCGGCCAACACAGGCGGAAGTTGTTCTGCAGGCCTTAGACGGGAGCACTGGTTTAGACCGCCATCTCGCGTAGGGCGGGCAAAAGTAGAAAGCAGCCGTCAAGTCTGTTGGGTGCCTGCTCAAGGGGCGGTGACCACTCGAGCCCGAAGCGGTCGACGGCCTGTGTGAGGAGGCGTGTTAGTTCCCCTTCGACTCCGGCGCGGGTCCTGCTGGATTCCTGGGCCGAGGAGGAGGCGTGTGAGCCTGACCACTCCTCGCTGTCCGAAGCAATGATGGAACAGCCCTTATCCTCCGCTCTTTGTCCGAGATGGCAGCAGAGCAGCCGCTCGGCGGCAACTGCGCGTCCCGGGTGGGCGGGGAGGGTGAAGGCGATGCTCGAGGGATGGGCTCCGGCGAGGCAATCGCTTCTACCACTGTTTCCGGCAGCCTTTGAGAGCGGCGCTTTTTTCTGCGCAGCTGAACGGAAGGCGGCGCGGCGGCTTCGGTCCTGAGCGCTTTGAGTCGAGCCCGCAGGGTCGACATCGGCAGCTCCTCGCAGAGATCGCATCCGCCTTCGGCGAGGGCGAGCTCTGCATGCCCCAGTCCCAGGCAGAGAGCGCAGATGATGTGGCGGTCTCCGGTGTTGAGAGGAGCGCGCACAAGTGGAGCGAGGCATCTTAAAAAAGACGCTCGTACTCTTTTGTGAAGTTCGTTAAGAACTAGCTTGCTTTTAAAAAGGATACGTCGCCGGATGGCGTAGCTCGCAGGACGGCTGAAGGTGGCGAAGACGGCCGGCTTCTTCGAGCGCTGTCCACGCTTGCTTGATGCCCCTCGATCGGCGACGCGGCTTCCGGTTCAGTGATGCGAAGAGCTTCGCTGAAGAGATGAAAATCAGGGTTCCAGCCTACGAACTACGCTTATATGCACTCTAGTCACGCCCTTTTTGGCGGGCTTTGATGCAGTGAGCGCGCGGACGCCTCTCATTGGATGCGAGTTCGCCCAAGCTCGTCTATAGGCTGCAGCAGTTGCCGCAGAGCAACCAATGAGCTCGCTAGCTAGCCCGCTCAAGGTCTGCAGCTGCCGCACTGCGTTGACAATGGATACAAAATTAAGGATAATTTTTTTGGCTTCAATATCTCAGAAAAGATTAATCTTTCCCGTAGCGTAAGCTAGCTTACGCAATATGAGAGAACCTCTCGTAAGAGAACTAATAATTTTGCCACGGTCTCTAAATTTTTTCCAATGCTGTGTATATATATATATAGACAGTCTAAATATATTCTGATAATCATCTGGAAAATCTTTAGATTACTGATGCGTGAAAAAGTCATCGATCTCAAGCATAAAAATACTTTCATAAAAGTAATTTGTAAAGTTATTACTTTTGTAGGTTTTAACAAACTACTTACTCTTGAGTGATAATATTTCTCAGTACTACAAACTGTACTCAAGCAAATTATATCTTCAACAGTATTGCAACAGTAAGCATACACACAGTGACGCACGGCATCCTTCACCAGACCAGAGCATAAGGGAAAAAAAACATTGACTTACATAATTTAGTCTGCCCATAACTCATCCATTCGCACGAGTATGTGAGTGAGAGCATGTGTGTACAAATTTGAATGTAGGCTTAATTATTTTTACTTGAATTACATACCCGATCCCAAAGTCATACTTGGAAAAACTGACCGTAGCCCGGTCCAAACCGGTTTGTCAGATCCTGTTGGAGCCTTGTCGTGATTAGGGTTGCCACCCATCTTGTGTAATATGGAATCATCCCATATTTAAAGATAAAATTATGCTATTTGTCCCGTATTTAAGCTGGTCCAATGGTGTAACTGTGAAATCTTTCAAAAAGTTAACACCCACACTGCTGTCAAGCATAACTGACCTATTCGAAAACATATACTGTGTTGATTATGCAGAAAGTAATAAACACAAGCATATCTTGTATCTGTGATTATTGGAAGAAACTAATTGGAATATCTGGCTAAATACAACAGAACTAGTGTCATTAACAAGCCTGGAATCTTATATTATTCTTTAATGAAAAAATATGGGCAATCCCAGGGGCCTAGGTAGCTCAGCGAGTAAAGACGCTGACTACCACCCATGAAGTAATGAGTTCGAATCCAGGGCATGCTGAGTGACTCCAGCCAGGTCTCCTAAGCAACCAAATTGTCCCAGTTGCTAGGTAGGGTAGAGTCACATGGGGTAACCTCCTCGTGGTCACTATAATGTGGTTCTTGCTCTCTGTGGGGCACGTGGGGAGTTGGATGCAGTGGAAAATATTGTGAAGCCTCCACATGTGCTATGTCTCCGTGGTAACACACTCAACAAGCCATGTGATAAGATGCACAGATTGCCTGTATCAGACACAGAGGCAACTGAGATTTGTCCTCTGCCACCCGGATTGAGGCAAGTCACTACACCACCACAAGGACTTAGAGCGCATTGGGAACGAGGTATTCCAAATTGGGGAGAAAACGGAGAGAGAGAGAGAAAAAAAGATGTTCTGAGATTACAGAGAATACCTATTTTAAGAGCTTAGTTAGTATTGGATCTAACATACATATTGTGGCTTTTAATTTTTTTATAAGTTTTGTTAGCTCTTCATGACCTAGCAAAGGATTTAAGCTGCTTGTGAGGAAAACTGTTTTCTGAGGTGCTGTGACAGTTGATTGCTTAGTTCAAATTGTATTTCTAATTATTTACATTTTATTAGTAAAGAAATTAATGAAGTAATTTCTGTTGTTCTGCGACAGAATATCTGGTTCAGTTGAGGCTTAATTCCTAACCAATTGAGCCACAGTACTGAATAAACACCTAGGGTTGTTGTGGTTATCTATGAGTTTACTAAATATGCTGACCTGGCAGCTTTTAGTGCCTGTCTGTAGCTGCAGACACTATCCTTCCATGCACCGCAAAATACCTCTAATTTTGTATTCTTCCACTTGCACTCCATTTTCCAAACTGCTCTTTTGATAGCACAAGAGTGATCAATGTACCATGATGCAGATGCTTGTTTCTTGAATTTTCTTTAATCTTGGGGGGGTGACACTATCAAGAGTGTTAGAGAATACTGTATTTATATTTTCTGTTATTATATCAAGTTCTTCTAGACCTTTTGGCTTAATGAGTATGCGAGACAATTCTGGAAGATTCTTAGTGAAGCTATCTTAAATATAAAAAACAAGATGGCATGCTAAGCAATCAAGACTGGTAATGTAAACAATTAGGAACAGAATGTGTGTTGTACATTCAAAGTTCACTATATTTTAATTCAGCCCTAGTACAAATGTGGAAGAAAATATTTTTGAATTTCTCAACCTGTATTCAACAACCTGAATATTGAGACCTGAATTTCATGACATGAAATCCACCACTTGAATAATAAAAACGTCTTGGTTACTGTCGTAACCTCTGTTCCCTGATGGAGGGAACGAGATGTTGTGTCGATGTAGTGACACTAGGGATCTCCCTTGTGAGCCTCGGTTACCTCTTATCTTTGAGAAAAGGCCAATGAGAATTATCCAACAGAATTTGCATGCCCTTCCCACAGACATACAGGTTTAAAAGGAGGGAAGCGTGCATTTACTCAGACAGGTTTTGAGCTGAGGAGCCGAGAGGAAGGTCCCGGCCATTTCAGCGGCTAGTACAGTGTTGTGGCAAGAGGGACACAATGTCTCGTTCCCTCCATCAGGGAACTGAAGTTACGACAGTAACCGAGACATTCCCCTTCTGTCACTCACCGTGTTAGGTGGACTGCTGATGCAGGTGCATCAGACTGCATGTAACCTTCCCCAATGCTCCAAAAGACATAATGTAGTTCCCCACATCCTTGAGGGGGGGAAGTGATGTAACTAGCATGGAAGCTGGGTCTGCCTCCTCCTGGGGCAGAGCTTGCAGATTCACTACCTGATCCCTGATAGGGGTCGTAGGAACCTTAGGCATGGAGCCCAGTTGGGGTCTCAGGGTGATGTAAGAATATTCCGGACCAAACTCCAGGCAAGTGTCGCTGACAGTCAACACTTGCAGGTCCCCAACCCTTTTGATGGAAGTGCGCGCGATCAGGAGGGCCGTCTTCAAGGAGAGGGCCTTTAGTTCAACTGACTCTAGTTGCTCAAACGGGGCTCTCCGAAGGTCCGAGAGGACCACCGAGAGATCCCATGAGGGGAACAGGCATGGCCTAGGAGGGTTCAGCCTCCAGGCGCCTCTAAGGAAACTGATGATCAGGTCATGCTTCCCATCCACTGCATCATGGTGAGCCACTATGGTGGCTACATAGACCTTCAAGGTGGAGTGGGACAGCCGCACCTCCAGCATTTCCTGCAGGAATGAGAGCACTGACCTGACTGCACACCTCTATGGGTCTTCAGATCAGGAAGAGCACCAATTTGCGAACAAGCACCACTTGGCACTGGCTTTAGTGATCGTCTCTATGATGGCTGGAGGTAGATCTTCTGCATCCCATCCAAGGGCCAGATGTGGAGGTTCCAGAGGTCTGGGCATGGATGCCAGAGGGTGCCCCATCCCTGAGAAAGAAGGTCCCTCCTCAGGGCAATTGGCCAGGGAGGTGCTGTCCTGAGGAGTTTGAGGTCCGAGAAACAAGTCCGAGTGGGCCAGTAAGGGGCCACGAGAGTGACTTGTTCTTCATTCTCCCTGACCTTGCACAGGACTTGTGCTAGTAGGCTCACTGGGGGAAATGCGTGGCGGCAGGATTCTGCGCATGGCAAGAAATACAGCCAGCAACTCTAGGCAGTTGGTGTGCCAACCCAGTCAAGGCCCTATCAGGATTTTTCGTCTGAACACCTGCTGTAGGGGGACTCCTGCCCGTAGAAAACAGAGGTTTGTCCAAGGGCTGAAAAAGTGATGGCAGGAAGGGGTGAGGGTCACACAGTATGTGGCACCATGCCCATCTCGGGACTCGAGTCTGAAGCCAGTGCTGAAGCGGTCTCATATGCGTCAACACGATCGGGCTCCAGACTATGAGTAAATGGTCACAATTTGCAATAATTTTTACGCAGGTGCGACAAGGTTTTTTAGAGGTCCCACCAGTGCGACTACAGAGTTTGCCAACTCTCGTTGTTTATGAGAAAAATGTTTCGTTTTCATATGAGAAAAACGGAACGTAACAGCATTAGCCACTACCAGGATCAATTATCAGTAAACAGAACAGCGCAGAGCAGTCGCAAATCATTATTAACAGCGCTGTGTGGTGCGAAACTCATTTGAATGTGGCTGTGGAAAAACCCTATGAAAACCTTTAGTGTCTCTTGCCTAGCTGATTTAACGAGTTTTAAACCATGTTTAACGGCACACCATTATACCCAACACTGACCAGAACATAAATTTAAAGGCTGCACAATCCACACATCACCACCCAAACAAAATTGTACCTTGGATTTACTATAGTACCAATTACTGTGTTAACAATTGTGTTATGGCAGATGTGCAATGTGTTATATTCATAATAAATATTTGTATATTATTTATATAATCCTATAAAATAATTAATTTATGTCAGTTTCAATTTTGTCTTTAGAGTTTCAAAATGTATAGTTTCATTTCATAACAAAAATGCCATAGTTTTGTTGAAGTTACTTACTATCGTTGTGAGGAGCCATACTTGGTTTTACCTGTGATCTAGTTACAAATATCACTTAAAATTATGGACACTAATGGAGGAACTATGGCAGCTTTGCCCAAGATTGTCAGTCATCATCAGTGTTTGACACACATCCAAAATTTGAATAAGAATTGTAGCATTCTAATCAACTTCTAATCTCTGATGCCAGATTTAGATAAATGCAGACAGCACATTAAAATGAACAGCACACAATGAGTGGCCACAATTAATTCTTAGTGAATTCCCTCCAAATAGTTATACATTCTATCAAACTGTAACTGCATTAAACAATTACGATTATAAGAAAGCGAGGAGAAAATGTTCTTTGTATTACATTACAGTGTTAAGGAAGATTATACAACAAGACTGAAATAACCCAAGGCGTAAATTCATAACACAAGTTATTGGTGTGTTGTGTCCCTATGGAGTAAAATAAAAAAATTAAATAAATAAAAAATAAATATATATATATATATATATATATATATATATATATTTTTTTTTTACAATGTTAGTATTCTGTATGTTCTCTGAACCAGAAATGTATATATAAAATAAAAAATTATATATATATATATATATATATATATATATATATATATATATATATATATATATATATATATATATATATATATATACACACACACACACACAGTATATGCAACTTTTAAACCAAGTCTGATTTTAAATACAGCATTATTTTATGTGTGCATATAGTGATGAACCTGCCCACGCTAGAAAACCTATGGTTTGTACTTATATTTTTTCTATATATTATTTAATTTTACAGAAATTGCTATACATACCAATGTAAGTGGGATTTCTGTGCATACAGTTACATAAGGTATCACTGATACTGTATTTCATGGAAAGTGTGAGTTTACTGTATGCTAAATGTGGTGGTGTTGTTGGGTAAGGGTTATTTGATAAGACAGAAGTCGCAGATACCAGCACTGGTGAAATATGTTCCCTCATCTTTGTTCCAGTCAACATTCTAGCGGCAGCATTTTAGTGGCAGCATTTTGGACAAGCTGAAGACGTGACAGTGGAGATTTTGAGACACCCAAATACAATACAATACATTACAATAATCTAATCTGGATGAAATAAATGTGCTCATCTGACCTACATCTAAACACCTTGTATAATTGTTACATGACAAATAGGCTCAAGTAAAGATACTGAATTCTTTTGAATTCCTTCATGTGAGTAAAAAAAGAAAAAGTCAGTTAGCGATAAAAGTTAAAGGGCTAAATATTATATGTATTTGTTATGTTTCAGAAAAGTTCAATAACATCAACTGGTTCATTGAAAAAAATCTTATTTAAAAAAACTTTGTAAAGGGAAAAATAGTAAGGAGGAGGCGAGAACCGGCTTGACAATCTAAATAATATTTTAATGTAAAACAGACCCCAAAAGACACAAACACACACATAGGATAGACAGTTGCCCATAAACATTCTCTCTCTGTCGCACCACCGTCCGCAGTTGGCCTTTATCCCTCTTGGAGGCTTAATTAGCCTAATAAGGGGCCGGGTGTGCAAAATCACGACCCGGCCCGCCCTTCACCCTGTCACATTCCTCCCTCATTCTCTCAGGCCGGGCTGCCCCTGGCATGACATACCTGTGTGCCTTACACCCCGTCTGCCAACAGGTCATCCCTGCCGGATGGAGGGGAAACAATAATGAAAAATAGGGGGGATACTCCCTTAAACAGTGCAGTACCCCCCAACAAACAACAGCAAGAGTGGGAAAAGGCCAACGCGGAGTGGCAGTGGGAGAGAGTGAGAGGAGAGTGAGAGAGAAAGAAAAAAAACACTTACTCTTCGGTTCTCCGATACAATGTAGCTTGGTCCTCGGCCACTCCTCCACCCTCTAACGGACGACAGCCGCGCCTCCCCCAGGGGATCGGAGGCATTCCTCCAGCTCCTGACGGACATAATGCCCCGCCGCGTTCTCGGGGAACAGAAGGGTTTTCCCCCGCCCTTGGCAGCAGTTCTCCCGCTCTAGGTGGTCAGTTAGGAGCCCCTTCTCCCTCGTGGTCCGGCTCCTCTGTCCCCCTGCAGATGGCTGCGGCTGCTCAGTTGGGGTGGATGGTAGCGGCGAGAACTCTCCTACGGCGTATCCCTCCTCCTTCCTGGGTTTTCGGCACCAGTGTAAAGCGGGTTAAGGGAAAGGAGGAGGCGAGAACCTATGGGATGCTAATGATTTATCGATATTTGATACATTTTCATAAACATTTTTATAAATTAAGCTAATAGATTGTCAATTAATTAATTTCAGGACAAATGCGTTCAGAAATCTTGCCAGCAGATGTTGATAAGGCTGTCTATTACATGATCTGCACTGTTGATCTGCTGGTCTTCTTGTTTCATCCCAATCTACAATTTTGTCAGTGATCAAACATGAAAGGCAACTGAGCTCACATCTCACCAGTACCAGAGAAATAGTACATCATGTACTCTGTGCTTACGCAGCATTAACGATTAATCGATTCATTGATAATTCATTTTATTGAACATATATTTTTGGCATCCCTACACCAGAGCAGAAGGGAAAAAACATTGGCTTACACCGTTTATCAAGCGTTGAAACATTAATGGGTGAAGAACAATCTGGAATGATGTGAAAGAGTCACATGAAGTCTCTGAACTTCAGAACGATGAATGTTTGTGACACCTGCACTAAAAACAAACAAAATGCAGCGCAACGAAACAGAAGGAAAGTGTCACGAGATGACACCAAAAATGAAATTGCTTTTAAACTTGACACTGTGTCTATAAAATTTGGCAGTCCTGCGCGAGATGTTGAAAAAACGGGGAAGTGAGATGCAGGGAAAAGGTCAAAGATGTCTGTCCAGTCTGTGTTTACATAGAAGAACAATTAAAAAACAGTACAGACACACGCAAAAACTCTTTAAACGTAGTCTAAATTATATTAAATATACATTATTATACAATATTATATATTTATATAAATAATATATATTTTTTGTATTAAATTCAAACGCAACCCAAGCTTGAAGTTACTGAAAAAATGATCCCGTTGGGCGCAGGCTCTATATAGGACACAAGTTGTATAGAATATTGTAGGACCACATTGCTATATATTTTAGATTTCTTTATTTTTAATAACAAAAACCTTGTGTGTTATTGTATGATCTGGGATAGGTTCTGCATAAAAATGCAGTCGATCATGTGTAGTATAAAAGTGTTTATTCATTTTTTCCCCCTCACCAGCTTATTATTGTGGTATAATTTATCTCAGAAAACCCCGCCCCTAAACAGCATGTAAGAACAACACAATCTGTGATTGATAGCTTAACACGTTGGCCATTTTAATCTGCAAAAGAGCCCAGACCTTTTGACAAATATCAAAGGTCAGGCTACATGAGACTAGTTTGTGTGTGTTTAATGCAAATGATTAACTGCAGGCACATGCTTTCTCATTTAGACATATATCAATGTTAGGAGCATTATCAGAAGATAATGTTTCTTTATATATTTGCTAGTTTTCACCAAATGTACCCAATTTTAACCACATCTCTTTGCCGTAATTGGAAACATGTTTATTGTGGGCAGAAGTTCTGTTATGCCAGGTCTGCATGCCAGATACATTAAAAACTCAGCATAACAGAAAAGCCAAATGGATGGAGGGTAGGGGTTAAAAAGTATGAGGTCTTGGTGATGTTCAAGTTATTTCCAGCCTGATCTAATGAAATTTACAGTGACCGTGGCAACATTTTTGCAAACCAAAATGACGTGCTGCATTACACATTTGTCTGCAGTTTCCCGGTGAAATGTCCAGAGGGGGCGCCAAAAGCATGTGAAATTATATTGTAATCAGACAAGGATTTTAAGGTAAATTGTTGATGCAGGTTTTCATGATTAAAACACACTTCCCTAACCCATAACATTAGCCTAAACCCAACTGATAGTGTCCTAAAAGATAAATGAGAGGTGATCAAATCATACATCCTTACTTTAAACCAACACCTGAACCTAATCGATAAGTGTTCTTGCAAAGGCAACAGGTGTTTTATGTGTTGCTTCTTTGACACTTTCGTCTCACGTGTCAGCTTTTATTCTTGACTGGTCTCAATCTACGTCCTCTGAGTTCAAAGACAAACACTCTGCAGGTGAGCGACCGCAAAAGTTAATCACACTTGAATAAGTGTGTAAACATAGGTGTGTCTGTCATAGAAGCGTTAAAATGTGTCATTTTTCAAATGCTTTAGAGTAAAAGTGCTTCAATATCATAACATGAAAGTGTTTTGTACGTGCATTTCCAAAAGCGGCATTTAACATGAACATGCGAGGACGTGCTTCAAGTGCTATTTAAGAGAGTCGCAGTCTTATGTGAAGTTCTTAAATGTGACCGTGCAGTGTCACTTGACTCTGTAAATGCATTATATTTATACTAGGGGTGTAAAAAATATTATATTGTATTTTATCATATGATAAAACACTAACTGTACAAAACCATCGTACAATACATACACAAACACATTATAGTGTAACTAATCAAGCAGCGCAACATTGAGAGCTGCGGAACAGTCTCCTCCCTGGAGAGGCAGGGCTGAGCTTTCACAGGTAAACATAGCAACACACTTAAGTACATAGGTGAGAAGATCGATGACAAACGCCAAGAAAATTGTACTGTAGCGGTACATTTTGTGACAGCTTACAGCAGCTTATTCAAATAACCGACAATGTAAGAAACCCATGATTTTCTTAAACACTCAACCTTATTATACATATTACATTTACATTTATGCATTTGGCAGACGCTTTTATCCAAAGCGACATACAGTGCACTTATTATAGGGACAATCCCCCCGGAGCAACCTGGAGTTAAGTGTCTTGCTCAAGGACACAATGGTGGTGGCTGTGGGGATCGAACCAACAACCTTCTACGCCATATCTACATATTTATCTACATATTAAATATGTAGTTTTGTTCATTTTGTGCAGAACCATCCATTAGTATACTTTTACACAATCACTGCTTCATTTATCAGGATGCCTGTTTTTTGGCTGTGAAACGGTCTAGCCATGTTGGACGGCGCATCTCGCAATGAAGGCATTGTGTCCCTTACTGAAGCTTAAAAAGGCCAAGGCCCACCCCTGTCAAGCCTCAAAATGCTCAAGTGTCCCATATTCACATGACGATAAGTTGGCAACCGGCAGCAAGATGGTTAAGTGGGTAGCACTGTCGCCTCACAGCAATAATATCCCGGTTTGAGTCCCGGCTCACCCAGGGCCTTTCTGTGTTGAGTTTGCATGTTCTCCCCCTGTTCACGTGGGTTTCCTCCAGGTGCTCCGGTTTCCCCCACAGTCTAAAAACATGCAGGTCAAGTGAACTGGAAACTCTAAATTGGTGGTAGGTGTGAAAGTGTATGTCTGTGTGTTAGCCCTGTGATGGACTGGCCACCTGTCCAGTGTATTTCCCTGCCGAGACAGCTGGCATAGGCTTCAGCACTACCCGTGACACTACACAGGCTATAGCTGATGGATGAAAAAGCTGAAAAACCTACCTTCCAATTACAAGCATATGTGATGCCAGTACTGTGGAATACAAAACACGGAGGTGGAAGCTATGCAAGCAGAGGTCTGCTCTTTGTCACTCCAAATAGATTACTGTGGCAATAAAACTATGTTTTGTGATGTGGGCAAGAACGCCTTTGGGAGTGAAAAAAAATACACTTCTTCACCCTCTCTGAATTTAATACATAATAGTTGTCAACAATAATCATCCCACACATAAATCAATCTAGGCTACTTTATTCATTTACTAATGTATGTATTCTTTCATTTTTCTATTTTAGGCATTCAATATTTGTATTGATTGATTCAAATAAAACTTAAAGAAAAGATATAAGTGTCCTGATATTATGGTTTAAGTGTAAGCACCTCAACATTACCTGTGTTCAAATTAAGTGTAATTAATAATTGTCCTGCAGGTTTCTCTATAAGTCTGTCTCCCTACGATGTTCTTAGCACTCCTCGATTACACCAGATCACTCGTAAATCTACGAGCATTTTCAAGTACTACTTAAGATACGATGGCTTTGGGGAAGGGGCCGCAAAACTAAGATGAATCATAAGATGGATTCTATAATCTACTTAGGCTTATGATGCTTTTGGAACATGTGGCCCGGGAAGGCTAGCAGCTGTACATCATCACATCATTAGCTGGGTAATTCCTAGCCAATCGCATGTAAGACATTACTTTATAAGTCTATCACATTGCTGTTTCAGTGTGCTAACACGGCAACCTCCACCACCCCACCACCACCTGTTGAACCCTGTCCCGCATGGGGGTAGGCTCCTCGCCCCTGCCTCCTATCTCCGGCAGGACATGACGGTTCCAGGTACAACTCCCTTGAACCGCTGGACGGGGCCTACGCCAAAGAGAGAGACATTACTTTCTGTTTACTTTCTACATTTATCAAATAAATGGCATCTTAAACTTCACTCAAGCCTGTGAGTCTTCCTGATAGAATGTTTATTAAGATAGTTAATAATGTCAATTTTAGTTTCATGCTGACATCAGAATGTATTGTGATGTCCATTCTAAACTCAAGTTTGTCCACACAATGCAAGTAAACAGGTGCCATCAGTCTTCTGTCTGCTTGATGGTCAAAGTCATATTTCGGCAGCATAAAAGTAATCCATAGGACTCCAGTCGATCAATTAATGTATTCTGAAGAAAATCAATAGGTTTGTGTAAAAAATAAATCAATAATTAAAACTTTATTAACTTGCCAGCAGTCGACACATCAGTGACATAAGCGCAATGGCACATTCACGCGAGAAGTTGGAAGTGCGTGCTTTGTATAAAACAGAGGAACCATCGTCACATGAGAGTTAGGTCATTTTAAACAGCATTCCAGCACTGGCAGGAAGCAAAAATTTTAGTAATGTTTTAATTACTGATTTGTTTCTTTCACAAACATATTGGTTTGCTTCAGAAGATATTAACTGATCATCTGGAGTTTTATGGATTAATTTTATAATATATAAATATGACTTTTGGCCATCAAATAGCCAGCAGACATATGGCACCCATTCACTTGCTCTTTGGATAAACAGAGCTGAAGTGTGCTTATAAAAAATGTCACTTTGGTTCTGCTGAAGAAGGAAAGACATTCACATCTAGGATGGCTTAAAGGTGAGTCAGTCATGAGATAATTTTCATTTTTGGGTGAACTAATGTTTTAAATGTATACCTCAGATCATTCCACCACTTTTACCTCATCACATTCAGTTATGCTCCCAACTCAGTGGGCCAACCATCTGTGTACCTCAGCAGAAATTGAGATTCATCAGACCAGGCTATTTTTTCCCAGTCTTTATCTGTCCAGTCTTGGTGAGCCTGTGGCCTCTACAGCTTTGGGTTTGACATGTTGTGCATTCTGAGATGATATTTTGCTCAACACAATTGTACAGAGTGGTTCCCAGGAGATCAGCATTTTCAGAAATACTCAAACCAGCCCATCTGGCACCGACCATGTATGTTATGTATAGTTAATGTGTTATATTTAGTTCAGTATGTGTTTGACAGCCAGTTGCGTCTCTTTGTTGTATGAGAAATAACACATCAAGATATAACAGAATATACACTTTTCTGTAATATTGTAATTGTCTGTAAATGCTTTGAAATGTTTACACTATTTGGGCATTTTGTAGATCTATTTGTGAAAGATTTAAGTATCTAAATATATGAGGTACATTATGTAATAACGTTTGGCATTAAGGGTTAAAAGAACAGTTCAAATGAAAATTCACCTACATGTTCTTAAGCTATATGAATTTCTGTAGACTGTAGCAGTCATTCTTTTCCGTACAGATATGGTGTTTTGCATCCTTTTCTTAATCATGAACGTTCATTGTAAATGCATGGAAAACAATGACCAATACATTTTTCAAAATATCTCTTTTGTTATAGGAATACGGCTTTGTGCTTTCAGAGAATGACCATGGAAATGCATTCAGCACAGTTTTTTTCTGTGATATTTTGGCATGTTTGCACCATTTCCTGATTCCCATAATTGTTTTAGTGAAACAGATGGTAAAACCATTACAAACAGCGCTATCTGTGGGTACAATTCACTCTTAGTTAAACCCCCCCCCCACACACAATAAAGAGAGCACCTGCCATTGGCTGACGCCACAGATGGCAAAATCTTGTTTTGCAAAAGCATGAAGTTGTCCTGTAGAGGCCCAGCAAGACTTCTAGCAGATGGCAAGTCTTCGCAGGTGCCAAGTAGTGATCTTAAAGCCAGTGTGAGATAAACACATGAGGAAAGGGAGGTCCAAATCTGCAGTTTCATCCAATGACCTCAGCCAACACGTCAGCACGTCACAGCTGTGGATATTTTGAGCTTTGATCTATGTGTTGGTATTAAACACATGACATGTTTGCTGGAGCGATAACTAGCATTAGGAACGCATGTATACATTCTAAAGGCAAATTGTGTGACATTCATGCATGTTTGTTGCACATTTGAAAGCACATGTGTTTAAAATGTATGATGAGGAGGCAATGCTTCCTTTTGACATTTGCAAGATTTATGAGAACAACACTGCGTGCACATATTTAATTAATTGTCGAATTTAGCTTCCATGAGACTTAATTTAGCCTCATAGCAAAATTTGATGAACCATGTAATCTTGAGTTTTGCCAAGCCATTTGTTTAAAATCTCCCGGACCGAAAAGAAATGCAATAGAAATTATGTATATATTTCTAATAAATGGATGCCTTAAAGGAATAGTTCAACCTAAAAATGAAAATTCTCTCATTATTCACTTACCCTGATGCAGCGCTTATTTACAACAAAAGAACAAACATCATGCGAGAGTTCAGCCATTTCATCAGAGCCCTGGATGGAAATACCGATTTAAAGTTTAAAACATTTTAATTATTGGCTTGTTTCTTACATAAACCTACCAATTTGCTTCAAAAAACATTCATTGATTGACTGGAGTTATGTGGAATACTTTATTGCTGCCTTAATGTAACTTTTGGACCATCAAAGTGCTGGCACCCATATACTTCCATTATAAGGACCTGACAGAGTGCCAAGTTCTTCTAAAAATCTTCATCTGTGTTCTACTGAAGAAAGGGATGGCATCAGGGTAAGTGAATGAGAGAATTTACATTTTTGGGTAAATTATTCCTTTAAAGACCCCATGGATTGGCTTGACAAGTGCTGTTTTTCTTCCTATGTTGGAGCATTTCCTATGGAAACAGGAATTTAGGCTGGACATATCAAAGGTCCCTCTTTTGTAAAGGTAAACACTTTTTTTGTTTATGTTGCACCAACACCTAGCACCTTGAAAGAAATAGTCCCTAGGTTGGGGTCCATAGGTTGTGTATTAATTTCATATTCAATGTGCATTAAATCTCTTAAACCCTCATTCTCCATGTTATTAATTGGCCGGCAGTCTGTAGCTATCCACTTTGAATATGGAATTCACATGACTTGCATCAGGGCCTTTGAACTGCACATAAAAACTGCAGAGTTCTGGTTTTAGCACTGGCACTGCCTGCTTAATTATACATTTGAATCGCCCAGTAAGCATAAGTAGGTGGTTCGAATGATCATCTTGAATTAAGTTTAAATGATTACAATTTTGATTGGAGTGTAGACAGACCCTTCACAAGAAAACTCCAAGCTAGATAGATGCAGCGGTCCCTCGCCGAAATCTTGATGTTTTGGTGATAGCTAAGACCTGATGTGTCCTACAGAGGCTGCAGATTTCTTGATCTCATTGACTGACCGTGGCATGATTGTTGGTGCCAGATGGGCTGGTTTGAGTATTTCGTAAGTGCTGATCTCCTGGAATTTGCACACACAACAGTCTCTAGTTTACTCAGAATGGTTGCAAAAACCAAAAAGCATCCAGTGAGCGGAAGTTCAGTGGACAGAAATGCCTTGTTTAATGAGAAAGGTCACCGAAGAATGGCCAGACTGGTTCAAGCTGACCGAAAGGCTATGATAACCACTCTGTACAATTGTAGTGATCAAAATAGCATCTCAGAATGCACAGCGTACGTCGAACCTTGAGGCGGATGGCTACAACTGCAGAAGACTAACTGAATAGTTAGTTCCCAAAAGTTTGGACAGTATGAAAAATGCTGATAAAAACAAAAAGTAGTGATTTGTAAATTATATTCACCCATTGCTTTATTGAAAGCACTACAACTACACATTATATGATGTTTTACCTCATGAATTTCTATGTGTATTTAATATACAGTCATTTCAAATCACATAATTGCAACACGCTCCAAAAAAGTTGAGACGGGTAATTTAAGACTAATAACAATTAGATGAGTTAAAAAAGGCGATGTGAAACCAGAGATGTTCAACAGGTGAGGCAATCGTGTTATATTATATAAGGATCCTCCAAAAACAGCCTAGTCCTTCAAGAGCAAGGATCATTCGAGACTTGTTAATTTGCCAACAAATGCTTCAGCAAATAATCCAACACTTTGAGACAAATTGGAAGTATTTTTCACCCTCTACATTGCACAATACACTCACCTAAAGGATTATTAGGAACACCTGTTAAATTTCTCATTAATGCAATTATCTAATCAACCAATCACATGGCAGTTGCTTCAATGCATTTAGGGGTGTGGTCCTGGTCAAGACAATCTCCTGAACTCCAAACTGGTCTGATGAGTCTCGATTTCTGTTGAGACATTCAGATGGTAGAGTCAGAATTTGGCGTAAACAGAATGAGAACATGGATCCATCATGCCTTGTTACCACTGTCCAGGCTGGTGGTGGTGGTGTAATGGTGTGGGGGATGTTTTCTTGGCACACTTTAGGCCCCTTAGTGCCAATTGGGCATTGTTTAAATGCCACGGCCTACCTGAGCATTGTTTCTGACCATGTCCATCCCTTTATGGCCACCATGTACCCATCCTCTGATGGCTACTTCCAGCAGGATAATGCACCATGTCACAAAGCTCGAATCATTTCAAATTGGTTTCTTGAACATGACAATGAGTGCACTGTACTAAAATGGCCCCCACAGTCACCAGATCTCAACCCAATAGAGCATCTTTGGGATGTGGTGGAACAGGAGCTTCGTGCCCTGGATGTGCATCCCACAAATCTCCATCAACTGCAAGATGCTATCCTATCAATATGGGCCAACATTTCTAAAGAATGCTTTCAGCACCTTGTTGAATCAATGCCATGTAGAATTAAGGCAGTTCTGAAGGCGAAAGGGGGTCAAACACAGTATTAGTATGGTGTTCCTAATAATCCTTTAGGTGAGTGTATAGTTAAAAGATTCAAGGAATCTGGTCAAATCTTGATGTGTATAGGGCCAGACGAAACCACTTCTGAATGCACATGATCTCTGATATCGCAGACATCACTGTCTTAAAAAACATTATTCATCTGTTATGGATATCATGAGCATGGGCTTGGGATAACTTTAGTGAACATATTTTAGTCAACACCACTCGCCGCTGCATCCACAGATGCAAGTTAAGACTTTACTATGCAAAGGAGAAGCCATACATCAACACTTTCCAGAAGCGCTACCGACTTCTCTGGGCTCAGTCGCATCTTAGATGGAAAGTAGAACAGTGGATCTGTTTTTTTTTAACAGTGTCAAGTCCACATTTCAAATAGTTTTTGAAAAACAAGTTATCCAGGCCAGAGAGGAAAAGGGCCATCCAAGCTGTTATTAGAATCAGGTCCAAAAGCCAGTGTCTGTATGGGTCAGAGGTCAGTCAGTGCCCAATGCATGGGTAACTTGCACATCTGTGAGGGCACAATTAATGCAGACAAATATGTAAAGATTTTGGAGCAGCATACACTGCCATCCAGCGCCATCTTTTCCAGGGAAATCCCAGAATTTTCAGTAGGACAACTTCAAACCACATACTGGCCAAAGAAGCAGAGATTGCGGTGCTAGTCTGGCCTGCCTGCAGTCCTGACCATCTCAAATTGAGAATATGTGGTGCATTATGAAGCACACAATACGTCAACGAAGACAATTGTCTAAATCCAGTACAATTGTGTAGCTGAAGACCTGCATAATGGATAAATAGTGGAACATTTCAATTTTTAAACTCAACAAACTTGTGTCTTCAGTACCTAAATGCTTAGTAAGTGTTTTAGAAGAAACTGTGCTGTGGTAAACACACGACTGTCCCAACATTTTTGGAGCGTGTTGCAATCACCTGATTTGAAATTACTGTTCGTTTTCAAATAAAAAATGCAATTCAAAAGGTAAAACATCATATAATGTGTAGTTGTAGTGCTTCCAATATAGCATAATATAATTTAAAAATCCTTTTTTTTTTTTTTTATTAGCATTTTTAATACTGTCCCAACATTTGCGGAATTGGGGTTGTACGTAAAAAGAACACATGATTCCCTAATAATCCCTATGGGAATCCCTACCAAAATTAATTCTATGTATTTATTAAAATGAGTCATTTTCATTCAATGAGTTGTAAGACAAGAATAAGTTGTTATGCTCAATAATAGACTATCATTTTTAGAATTGAAATAGTGGTCACCTTGGCTGAGAGTATATGGTTGAACTATAAATCAGATGTGGCTCATACATGTAGATTATCAGATGCCTTTATGATTTATTTTCCTCTGATATCGATATCATTTACTAACATGGCTTACATATTTAAAAATATTAATGGTGTGTCAATTAGAACATAGCGTTCACTGTGAACACAAACTCAAAACGCTTGGCTCACGACTCACTTTCGCTCAGAAAGCTGAAGCCGTTTCCCTTTCCTTCCACTATATTTATTCTACTATAAATGCTCCACTAGAGATGCAAGTGATGGGATATAGTGCATAATTTGCCACGAGCTTGAGCCTTGCGTCTCTACTCTTCTCCATTTCAAGCATCTTCACATGTTAAATATGGCCTTGATGATCTACGCCCCGATTGACGCGCATGATACGATCATTATCGGCAGAGATTATGATGAGAGGGATGCTTTATTACTGCCAATTATCCCTATCAGGTAAAACAAGCACTTTTTATCACCTGGACTGCACAGAGCTTGCTGCATTTGATTGTGAGCGCATGACACTCAAAAACTTTTTGCTCTCGGCTTGTTTTCTTGGAAAGCAGATGCCGGACTTCTCATTCCACGTTTGCGAGTCAGCAACAGCTTGGCGGCACGAAACAGGTCACTTGTTTTACTGTTGTTGGCGACGTGTCAGAATACTGCAATGTTGCAACATGGGGATTTAAGAGACGAAAACGGGAACATGGTCACAGTGTGTTCACTGTGTGTGTTGCCAAAATTGTCGAGTTTTCGAACCCTGTTGCAGTTGAACAAAGCACAAAACTATTCAAAAAATGAGCGAACTTCCAGTTTTAACAGAAAAGCACAGTTGTACTGAATGACCTCTCCCTAAGGTGGGCGGCGTTTGTACCCCAGCAGTCACAAGTGAGCCCTGTGCCCTCTGGCCCGCTAAGTAGATGCATGCCATGGACTTCCGGTGATCTCCAGCCCGGTACTGAACACAGAAGTATACGTACATGACAACATGCTTCAACATACTCTCCTCCACAGTCACAGTGCGGGCCGTGCCGATTTTGCACTCAGAGGTACCATGTCCCCTTGCCAAAGATAAGATAGGTATGCAGAAAGACTTCTACAGCCACTCTTTTCTGCTAGCAGCCAAGAAGGAAGTTGGTTTACGGCCTACGGACTTGAATTGCTTGAATCAGACACTCCAAAATTCTGAAATGTGTTAATACGGTGCTCGCCCTGCTGAGGCTAAGCGGTGTCTGAGTATTGAACTACCTTGACGATTGGTTTTAGCATCAATTGTATGGTTGGATAAGTGATGTTCCAATAGTGCTGCTATTTAGACATGGTCCCTGTTTGTATCATTCCCCTTGTTTGTGGCATTCCAGACAGGTTCTCAGTCTGTGTATTGCTTTGTGACACACACGGTTGATCCTGCTTTGGTGTAAGCAGAGCAAATACTAAACAAAATAACTGGCCATATTGACTCTAAAATGCAAGTTACTTGATATTAACTTCTTGTTTACAGAACTGTATAAAAGCAATATCACTCAAGCAAGAGCTTGGCTGTACTGAATATCAGATTTTCAGTTCAACAGCACTCTCTCGTGCGATATTGCTTAAATGTTTGCCTTCAGCTCTCTTATAACAATGTTAATGTAATGCTGTTTATCTGCACAGGAGATACACAGTGACTCACCCAGCTTGACGTTGTCTTGGCAGGGCCACAAAGAATAGTGAGGATCTGTGTTGAGAATGTGGCCTACTTGTATCCATTCAGTCTGTGCTTTTGGATAGAGGAGCTATTTCAGATCACATGTGACGAATGCTTGGTGGGCTTGATAGCATTGACATATGCTTGTGTGAAATGAGCCATCCAAAAAAGGGAAAAAAAGGGGGTTCACTGGCATTTGTATGCTGATTTTTGTTAAAACTAACACATTTTATGAGATTTTTCTTTAAAATATATGAAGGTTACATTAGGACTGTCTTGGAAATTTTATACCAAATATTTTCATTTTCAATAAAGCTGCAATTTTTGTCAACTTATGCAAAATGTGTGAATGTATTGTTTTCTTGTGTATTTAGCATACATAAAATACTACCTGTGAAATTAGTCTTTTTCCCCAAAACATTTTCAAATGTAATTTACAGTACCTCACTATATCCATGGCAGAATGAATGGTGATTTAAATGCTGGTGATGTGGTGGAAAGGATATATTGTGGCAGAAATGTTTATGACTTTCAGAAAAATTTACAGAATTCTCCTGCATGTATATCTGCTGTATAGGCATTAGACAAATTAATTTAGTGGGAGTATGAAAAGTTATTGACGCTGGTGTCAAGATGTTCTGAGTGATTTTAATTGCGCTACTAATCAATTTCTAGGTCGTTGTGGGCGGTTGCATCGGTATCGGCATTGGTAATTAAAAACTAATGGTTTTATATGATGCTTATTCACAATGCTAGGGACTTTATTTTAAGAGTGCTGACACTAAGCGCAGCGCTATGCCATAATTCATACGACGTTTTGGTGCTTTCTTTCAAGCATATGCTAAATCTAGGTGCAAGTATGGCGAAATTGCGTGCGCAAAGGATATTTCTATCCTTTCGGGCATTCAGGGACCCCACTTTCAGGTGACACCTGCCTGGATTCCAGTCCAGCAGACACCGATGTACATGCCCAAGGTTCCTACGACCCCCTTCAGGGACCAATTAGTGAACCTGCAAGCGAAGCTGCCCCAGGAGGAGGCAGACCCAGCCTTTTCGTCGCTGTGTGGACCGCATGCAGAGCTTTAAAAGTTCTGAGCAGCTCATTGTCTGCTTTGGTGGACAGCAGAAAGGGAACGCTGTCTCTAAACAGAGGCTTTCCCACTGGGTCATTGATGCCATAGCATTGGCCTATCGCACCCAGGCCGTGCCCGCCCCCTTGTGGGTTCGAGCACACTCTACGAGAAGTGTGGCATCCTCATGGGCACTGGCCAATGGCACCTCCCTTGCAGACATATGCAGAGCAGCGGGCTGGGCAACACTCAATACCTTTACGAGATTTTACAATCTCAGGGCTGAGTCTGTCTCGTCCCATGTTTTCTCGGTAAAGAAACGCAGAACAACTGACCGGAACAACTGACCGGGTGTACCGCTTACACCTAGTGCCCTTCCCCTCCACTGATGTGATCATGTGTGCTCTTATCCCAGGAGATCCCACTAACTCGTCTGCCTGGATGACTCCTCCCTAGCCCTCTGGTCCGCGAATTCAGGGGAGGAATTCCCCGACCAGACCAACTACGAGTACTGAAACTACTCTGTACTGGAATAGGTGGTCCACAGGACGGGCCCCCATGTGGATTATTCCCCCTGTGTGTATTTACCCGTGTCTCCCTTGGGCAGTCCCCGCTGGGCCCGGTCGCTGTGTTTGTAGCAAATCCTCCCTCTCAGCAGGTAGGATCTACCACCGCGCCATTTACACATGTGGCCTGACAACCCATGTGATTTATTCCGCCACTCTTTACCTCCCCCCAGCCTGGGCAGGTGGTGGTCTCCACGGGCTCTTTTCCCCCTGAAAGAATAGGAGTTGAAAAAGAACGCCTTCCCCAATGCGTGTGATAGCGTTAAGATGGCCCCGGCCGCTTTGACTATGTGAGAAATATATATAGAGAAAAGGCACGGCTGGCCCGGTCTGCTCCCATGCTTGGCACGTCGCCTTGTTCCCCCTTTCGGGTGCCGAGAACATAAAAGGTTTATGATGATTTAATGGGGTGTCGGCGAAGGGTACGTGCAGTCTGACACGGCCTGTCGATTTGGCATGCAACTGCCTGCCCGCACCTGCGTTAGCAGCGCACGTACACAGTTCAGCGCATGGCGTGATTAAATATGGACAGCTAGTGTCGCTTCTTCGACACAATGTCGAAGTGAGCGACAGACAGGGAACATCTAGGTTACTATTATAACCTCCTTTCCCTGATGGAGGGAACAAGACGTTGTATCCTCCCAGCCACGACGCTGAACCAAGCCGTTCAGCGTCGTTTTTTGCATTGTTGCAAAATTACCAATTACCATATCAACAATGGCAATTTCTAGCACATCTGAAAGATTCTGCCTCTCCCTCCTCTTGGAGGCAACCTTTGGATCCTAAAACACAAAAATTACTGTATTGAAATAGGTTTCAAAATGTCAGTACATGTAAACATTTACACATATTGTACTGTAATATGTAGTTCACTCCTCTTTCTCCACCAACCTATCGGAGAGATCCATATTTCCAAACAAAATCAGTTCCAAGCTATCCCCTTTTACATTTTTTTTATTGGTTTGAGGCAATTTTCACAAGCAAGTGGTACATTTTCAAAACTTTTAGTACAAAACTTTAAATGGATCACACTTGTAACACCGCTAGTCATTTTTTCAAAACATGATCTCTCATGCTTTCATTCTAGTTGCACATACTTTCATTCCACATAATCATTGTTTCAAAACACAAGATCATCGTTATATGTAATGAGAACATTTGGTTTAATCACCAAAACACAACAGTAAGTTCTTCTTTTAACTTCACACTTTTAACAATCAGTTCATTCAGTAACAAACAATACAGGGTACAGGTTTCAAATCACCCTCGGTGCTGAATGAATGTTATTTTACTGTAAAACAAATGTAAATGGAGATCTGAAATACACAAAATATTAAATCAAGCCGGTCTTCAACATTTGGCCATACATTTTCATCAACATCACAGTGAATGTCCCCATTGTTCAGGCGCGGTGGGGAAAAACCTTCTGGCATTACGAATCCAGGCTTGACATTGCTCTGCAGTTATATCATAGCTTCATCCATGGCTTGAAGGGTGATATGCTCATGGGGATGGCGATCATACACCTTGCACCTCCATGTAGAGAAGAATTCCTCCATTGGGTTGAGGAAAGGGGAGTATGGGGGAAGGTAGAGGGTCATGAACCGAGGATGCTTCTGAAACTGAAAACCAGCTCGGCATGGTGGAAACTGACATTGTCCCACACAGTAACATAGAAAACATCTTCATGCTGACAGGCCTGATCAAGCTCATTTAGAAAAGATATCAGGTGTTCAGTGCTGTATGATCCAAGAACTGGTCTATGGCCTACCACACCATCTTCAGATATAGCCACACACATTGAGATGATTCCCCCACATTGTCCGGTCACTTGGATGGTTGCTCTTTGGCCAATAAGGTTATGTCCACAGCGTCTGGTTTTTTTGCCAGATTGAAACCTGCCTCATCAACAAAAATATACATTGTGATGATTCACAGCAGCATTCAGCTCCATCACCCTCTAAAATAATAATTTGTTGAGCTCTTTTTCAAATAATAGTTGACTTTGTTAGTCTGTAGTACAGTAAATTGCATGTCTATCACATACTGTAAAAGCTGAACATACAATACACTGATTTAATGTTGTACCTGAACATATTCTGAATGCAGGTGTTTCACCCGGGCACCGCTTCTCTCAAAATGCACCAGGTACATTTGTTTCATAGAAACCTGGTGCTTCTTCAAAAGGCGGCAATAGTTGGAAGGCTAATTGTTGCCACATTGAAAAAGGTGTCATTGCTCTCCTCAATAGCCTGCTTGATTGCCATGGTAAGGCCTCTGTTAACCACATGGTCAACAATGATGGCCCAGACTTCATTTGGGATGACAGTACGCTGTCTTCAGCCTACATTTCTCTGAAGACCACCTCTTTGTTGAGGAGCATCATCACCTCTTTGTCTAGGCCCATGGTCACCTCTTTGTCTAGGCCCATGGCCACCTCTTTGTCTAGGCCCATGGCCACCTCTTTGTCTAGGCCCATGGCCACCTCTTTGTTGAGGATTACCACAAACTCTTTGTCTAGGCCCATGACCACCTCTTTTTTAAGGAGCACCACCACCTCTTTGTCTAGGCCCATGGCCATTCTTTGTTGAAGAACACCACAACCACCACCTCATTGATGCAGGTTTCCTCTCTCTACAAGTCTATCCTGCTCCATGTTTGAACATTGCAAATTCTCACACACAGTTCTACTTATAGGGTATCTAATTGTGATCATCAGGTGAAAGTAATATTTGGGGATTATTATAATTGGTCCTTCTTGACTGAAGCTCTTACAGCAATTTGTAACTTTACAAATAATCAGACAACAATCAGACCAGTTGAAAATCTATGGACATAAAAAAAGATTAATTGATTAAACATTAAGATTAGTTCAATTAAATGATATACAAATGTATTAAACTGAATGATAAGAGATGCAAATCAAAAGATTGATATTGATGAGATTATGAAAGGCAGTTACACTAATGAATAGTTGAAATAGATGAAACACATATTATGTGTTGTGAAACTTTTTTTTTTTTTTGTGTGTGTTTTGAGTTTTTGTGTTTTTTACTAACACAATTGAAAATATGCTGAAATGTTGGGAAAAAAGTGTATTTTTGATGATCTGTTGTGAGATTAGTACTAAGAGTTTTGAAAATGTACCACTTGCTTTTGAAAATTGCACCAAACCAATTTAAAAAACTGTACTAAAACATGGCAATGAGACTAAAGCAGGACGCCTGGGTAGGCTTTCAGTTGAAATTGCAATAAGCTTGGAATGATTATTATTTCATTTTCTGCTAAGGTTTTCTATATTTCAAAATAATTACTGCAGAAATGCTTGAAATGTGCCATCATTCTGTTTTGAATGTGTTTTTTATCAGTTTTGAAAGCAGTGTGTTAGCATTTGAAAAATGAGCTGGAAGTTTAAAGTGTTTTGCAGGCTGTGGAGTATGAATGACAAAAGAGTTTGTGGATTTTGAAAAATGTGGTCATTGAATGCATTTTATCTGAAAGCAATGAAAAATTATTGACACAGTTTGGTCCGCATAGACTTTCTGTTTCGCTGAATGTGTGAAGAGTTTTGAAAATGAGGCTTCAGTATTGAACAATGCTTTATAGCAATTGATAAAAACTGTAAAATTTCGGCAATTTTGGGAACGCACTTTGATAAGTGTATGATAAGAAGACTGATTTCTCTGGCTGAGAGTGACAGGGAACTTTGTCGATGTCTATCGCACACACATACAGGGCGTGCACATAAAGCAAGAGGGCGGGCAGATTTTGTAAGAGTGTGTGCTCTGCTCTCAGCCAGAATAATCCCATCAGGACAAATAAACGTGAGTATCAAATACACAGAATGTATGGTAGCCATAACTGTATAGAGCACATCAATATGAAGACAAAGCCAATTTCTATCCAGTTTTGAAACCCGGCAGGCTGATTTTTTTCAGGTTCGAAAATGAGGACTTGTCTGTTATGTCTCTGTTCTCTGTTATAAAGATTTAATCAATTCAGTTGGTGAGGCACACGTCTTTTTGTCATCAGAATGATGTGTTCAAATGTATTTATTTTTTAAAGAGAATGAAAAGCTGCTTTAAAAAGCAATTAAACAAAGAGTAAACTGTAATGGATTTTCAGTGTGTGTGTGTGTGTGTGGGCATGCATATTGGAGTGTGAAAATTGGCCTGCACATGGCATTCTTTGGCACTACTCTTGTGTTGGTGTGCCCCAGGTGTTGATTAATACATTGCTTTTGATTTTCACCGCACTTCAAATGTGTCCTTCTGTACCAGGTGAACCGAAATATTTGAACATCAAAGCGGGGCAGATGAATGTTTATGCGAGTGCTGGTTCTGTTTATTTGTGCACTCAAAGTCATGCCTTTGAACGAAGCCCTGACCACGAGGCATTCATTATATCTGTGCTGATTCAACAGGAAATTAATTTTCTTCACTAATGACACCCCATGATAAAGCAGGCCCTGAATCGACTAGTCAGATCACATGGCTACAGTTGTGCTTGTTCTGTACATGGAGGTCTATAATGAAGGGTTATAGAGGCTGACAGAAACTACTGTTATAATTGTGGGCACACAACAGTGTAATACATTTTTCAGACTCATTTTAAAGTCCCAAATTGTTAAACCACTCACACCTGCATTCTAAAAGTGAGTTCGATTAACCTGTGCTATGTGAAAGGAATAAACTCTGTACTTGTCTGTTCAGGGGTGTAAAATTCCTCAGAAATGACACTTAAGTGAAAGTATGGAGACTGAGTGGAAATTTGACTCAATTAAAAGTCCAAGTATCTAGCCAGAAACATATTTGAGTGAAAGTATTCACATTAAATTGCACTTTAATTTTAAAAAAGTAACTCGCTAGAATGAAATCAAGAGAGGAGTTTATGTGATAGAGGATGTTGTTAATTTGATTGGTTTGTTAATCGCTTTTTGACTGTCTTCTGACAACTGTCATGTTTATCCCCCGTGGCATTTGCAACCTGATCATAACTACATTTTTGCTAAATGATTTTTATGTGGCCTGTTTTATGTAACACAGCAATTTCCTGGTGGAATGAACACTAGAGACTTAAACAACAATGACTTTTATCCCCTTTACTCAAATCACCAGTAAAACTGCAGATTACATCAACGCTTTTACTATAGCGCATGACTCATTTTAACATTGGCGTTACATAACCATTTCATTTCCTAGCTTGTTTAAGTGTGATCAAATTGCACGGTAGCTCAACTGATATCATATGTGATACAAAGGAATGGGGTACATGTCCTGAAGAGCATAAGAATTGTGATGTCAGAGCACCTAACCCCTTCAGACATAGAGAAAGATAAAGTAAGGATAATCCAAGTAAGCTTTGAAGAAAGTTAGTAATGTTGGTGGTTTTGTGAATTGTTTTCTGAGGTTTGCTACAAAACCTTGCTGTTGAGCAGATAATAATACAATTCATAATTATTATTTACTCAGAGTCCATTATTTTTATTGTCAATAATATTATCATTATCATTGCTGGTTTTATAGATATTATTATTATTATTACAAACATTACTTTTGCAAATAGAATAGAATAGAAGAACAGGGAGCCCTGCAAGAGATGTCATGTCCCCCACAAAGTCCCCCACTGAACATCGTGTCAGTCTGAGATCACATAAAAAGACAGAAGAAATTGAGACTAAACAGATAGAAGAACTGTGTTGAATTCTCCAAGAAGCTTGGAACATCCTATCTGCCAACAACCAAGAAAAACTGTGTCCAGGTGTAACTACGAGAATTGGTGCTGTTTTAAAGGCAAAAGTGGTCACACCGAATATTGATTTAACTTTTTTATGTTTACTGGACTTTGTGTGACATTAAGTGATAAATGAAATGTATTGATTTTTCACAAGTGCCTTCAATGTTTGCACAGTACTGTATGTGTGTGTGTGTGTGTGTGTGTGTGTGTGTATATTTTTTACACATTATACATTTTTTAAATTCTGTTTACTCAAATAAATGAAAATAGTGAAAAAGATTGAGCTGTGTGTCATCTGAAGGTTTTAGATCCAGTCACTTCCTCCGGAGCTGCTGCCATCAGGTTTGCGATCATGTCATTCCAATTTTGTCAATCTCAAATACTGATTATGTGAATGTATCCTTTAAGTGTGTAGAACATGTCTGTTTTTGCACCATTCATAACTAATTTGATTATTAACTAATACAATTTAAAAAAAATATCATTCAGTAGAATAGTTCACAAACATTTTTAATTCTGTCTTAAAAGAGCACTCAGTAACTTTTGTCTTTGTGTCATTTTGGACTTACACTAACACCTAGCGGCTTGGATGCAGCATCATTTAAAATCAATAGTTCACAGTTTCAGCTGGTCATGTGATTCTAACATGGCCTCCCCCATGTGTGGACCCTCTCAATGTAGAATAAAACAGCTTTTATAAGGTAACTGATATAACTGGAGTCTTCATTTTAATGTGAGTGCTCATGATTAAGCAATTTAAGCTATTTTTCTTATTGAAAAAATAATCAGGATATTCATTAAAGTGTTAGTTCACCAAAAAATGTCAATCCTCTTATGATTGACTCACCTTTAAGCCATCCCAGATGTGAATGTCTTTCCTTCTTCAGCAGAACCAAAGTGATTTTTTTTTTTTATAAGCACATTTCAGCTCTGTTTATCCATACAATGCAAGTAAATGGGTGCCATATGTCTGCTGTCTGTTTGATGGTCCAAAAGGCATATTTAGGCAGCATAAAAGTAATCCAGATGACTCCAGTCAATCAATGAATGCCGTGAGAAGCAAACTGATAGGTTTGTGTAAAAAATACATTTATAATTCAAATGTATTTAACTTTAAATCGTTGCTTCCAGTCAGTGTTGGATTGCTGTTTGAAATGACCAAACTCTCACGTGACATTCATTCCTCTGTTGTAAACAAAGTGTGCGCTTCAGACTTCTCACATGAATGCATCATTGTGCTTACATCACTAATGCGTCAACTGTAATATTTTTAAAGTTAATACAATTATAATTATCAATTTAGTTTTTACACAAACCTATCGATTTTCTTCGGAATACATTAATTGATCGACTGGAGTCCTATGGATTACTTTTATGCTCCCTAAATATGACTTTTGGACCATCAAACAGACAGAAGACCGATGGCACCTGTTTACTTGCATTGTAAGTATAAACTGAGCTGAAAGGTGCTTATAAAATCTTCATTTCGTTTCTGCTGAAGAAGGAAAGACATTCACATCTGGGATGGCTTAAAGTCAGTCATGAGAGGATTTTCATTTTTCGGTGAACTATCCCATTATTTTTCCTCTTGTGTTCTGCTCAAGAAAGTCATACACGGGTGTGGAACGAGCACAACATGAAATTTTGTAAATTGTGACTAAATTGCCATGTTTGAGAATAACAGTTTTACCCATTCCTTTATTTTATTTGTTCTGTTCTATCTTGATCTGCTTCTTTGATCTGAATAATGTTGCGTAAGTGGAAATCAAATGTCTTTTTCAAATATTTTCACAACAGAAGAGCCCAGTGAGTTTATGTAATGCAAGTCAACAGAAGTTCAGTCTAACGAGAGTGTGAAACACTTGATTAGGACTGCACTACTGAACACAAATACCCACTGATAAAACACATGGGTCTTCCTGCTCATACATGGAGTTATTGTAGCCCATAGTACTGTGAGTCCTTCAACACCGCTACACACACAACTAACACAAATAACAAGATGTGAATGTTTTTTTCTCTATTCATGCATGTTAATGGCTGGGTTTATATGGGATTACAGATAGCGTGAAAAAGATGGGGATAATGGGACTGAATTTAGAAGAACACAGTTTAAAACTTCAGAGGACATTATGCATCAGATCTTTAGATTTCCTCATAACAAATCTGTAATGCTGAAGTTACAATCATCTGTTATTAAAATGTTTGCGAGGCAGCACATTCCACACATTTTCAAGTTAGAGTTTGTTCTGAACCCATAAGCCCAAGAATACAGCTTGAACTACTTTATGTACAGACTCCATTCAAACTTTGTTTTATGGATAATTTCAGTCTTAAGTTCTTTTTCCTTCACTCAGAGCTAGAAAGAAGGTTAAAACCTTTGAACAATGGAACACTGTTTTTGAACATTGTGACACTGCCCAAGTGGCTGAGGCTGGCATTTAAATGTGCCTAAAAATAAGATGTACATTTTTACTCATCTGACACAAAACATTTTCTAAAACTACATGCCTCGTTCTATGCATAGAATCCACATGAGATCAATAAAAGAAGCTGCTTTAACAACTCGATTATGATTAAAAATTATATACACGGATGAGCCAAAACATTACGTCCAATCACAGGTGCAGTGAATAACGTTGATCATCTCCTATCAAGGCCACAAGTGGGAAGACGACAAGCCGGTGGAGGGAATGTGTTACTTAATGTTCTTCTGGGAAACCCTGGGTCCGGCCACTCATATGGACATCAATTTGACACCTGCCATCTACCTAAGCATCATTGCAGGCAGGTACACCCCTCTATGGCAATGGTATTTCCTGATGGCAGTGGCCTCTTTCAGCAGGATAATGCACCCTGCCAGAATGCAAACATTGTTGAAGATTTCACTTGGCCTCCAAATTCCCCAGATCTCAATCCGATTGAGCATCTGTGGGAAGTGCTGGACACACAAGTCTGGACAGGACTTCTGTATCTTAAAGGATCTTCTGCTAATGTCTTGGTGCCAGATTCCCTAGGACACCTTCAGGGGTCTTATAAAGTTCCTGCCTCTGTGGGTCTGAGCTGTTTTGGCTGCACACATAGGACCAACAGCATATTAGGCAGCTGGTCATAATGTTTTGGCTCTCAGTGTATTTACATAATAAAAATTGTGATTGGTCTTGCCTTCTTTGCATCATAATTAACTGTGTATATCTGCCTTCTCTGAACTGATTTGTTCCTTCATTGTGCACAACCAATAGAAAACAAGACTCATGCCGTGTGTCATGACAATGGCAAAACAGCTCTGATGCAGCCCCTAATTTATGCAGAATCAAAGCCTAACACCTAAACTTATGTATAGCTTTATCATTATTCTTTGGCAAGAAGTCTTGCAAGAAGTGCTAATTCCTTCTGGAAATGCAAATCTAGTTCCCCATCTGTCACTCACTCGACGTTGTGTCGATGAAGTGACACTAGGCGTCACACTTGGGAGCCCGAGACACCTTCTGATCTTTGATAAAATGGCAATGGGAATTGGCGAGTGGTATTTGCATGCCACTCCCCCGCACATACAGGCATAAAGGAGCTGTCATTCAAATTTTCTCTTCGGAGCCGAGCGGTCACTATTTAATTGAGAAATAAGCAAGCTGAATTCCCACAGCTTCCATTCCCCTCTGCTGGATTCTGACGTTGCAGTACAGTGGCACTGGTGCACTGCAGAGATCTCCCCAGGGAGCTTCGGCAGAATAAACTAAAAGAGTATATTCGGAAAGATCGGCACACACGGAAACAACTTTTTAAAGATGCCTTTCCCTTTGTATGTTATTTCTGGTTGCGCTCGTTATCTCTCGCTTTCTGATGGCCACGATCGCTGTCTTTCATGCCTGGGCGCTGCCCATGTGGAGACATCATTCGTGGATGCATCATGTTCTCGATCCCATTGAGCAGGGAGCGCTCAATGGAATTGAGATCCAGGCTCTTCGCTGGCCATGGCAGAACACTGACATTCCTCTCTTGCAGAAAACGAGCAGTATGGCTGGTGTCATTGTCATGCTAGAGGTACATGTCAGGATGAGCCTGCAGGAAGGGTACCACATGAGGGAGGAGGATGTCTTCCCTGTAACGCACAGCATTGAGATGACAACAAGCTCAGTCCAATGATGCTGTGACACACCACCCCAGACCATGATGAACTCTTCACCGCCAAATCAATCCCGCTCCAGAGGCCTTGGTGAAACGTTCATTCCTTCGACGATAAACGTGAGTCCGTCCATCACCCCTGGTGAGACAATACCATGACTCGTCAGTGAAGAGCACTTTTTGCCAGTCCTGTCTGGTCCAGCGAAGGTGGATTTTTTCCCATAGGCGACATTGTTGTCGGTGATGCCTGGTAAGGACCTGTCTTACAACAGGCCTACAAGCCCTAACTTGTAACTCGGGCAATTGTTGTTGTCATCCTGTACTTTTCCCGCAGGTGTGATATTTGGATGTACCGATCCTGTGCAGGTGTTGTTACATGTGCTCTGCCACTGCGAGGACGATCAGCTGTCCTTCCTGTCTCCCTGTAGTGCTGGCTTAGGTGCCTCACAGTACGGACATTGCAATGTATTGCTCTGGCCACATCGGCAGTCCTCATGCCTCCATGCTAAGGAACGTTCAAGCAGATGAAAAGGAACCCTGAGCATCTTTCTTTAGGTGTTTTTCAGAGTCAGTAGAAAGGTCTCTTTAGTGTCCTAAGTTTTTATAACTGTGACCTTAATTGCCTACCATCTGTACGCTGTTGGTGTCTTATAAATTATATTATTAATTCATCACAAAAGCCATTGTAGCCCAGTAGTTTCAAAATATAAAAAACCCCCCCAAAAAAACATGTTTATAGTTAAAAGTCCTACATTATGCAGCAAATATGAATTTTGTTTGGAATTTTTGGGATTTTAGTTGAACAATAAGATGCATCTTGGATTTTATTCATTTTGGATTATTGTAGCCTCTATGTCTGTGCCCATCATAGTAAGCAAACAATAAGAACTTTTTTTTAACATTCTATAAATCGATTTTAAAAACTATTGGCCATTTCCACCAACTTAGTTATCGGAATAGGTAAAATCAGGGATGTGCTCAAAATAATTTGCCATGGGAGGAAGTAATATATAACTTTGTGTTTGCAAGTAAAGCATATTTTAAGTAAAACTAATATTAATATTATGAAGAAAAAAATGGTGGAAACTCACATGGAATTTCAATATTAAAAGCCTTTATTTTAGGGGCTACATCTTTAAAAGAGCACCAACGCGTATTGGCCCAAACAGGCCTTCATC
Source organism: Xyrauchen texanus (assembly GCF_025860055.1). Classification (NCBI taxonomy): domain Eukaryota; kingdom Metazoa; phylum Chordata; class Actinopteri; order Cypriniformes; family Catostomidae; genus Xyrauchen; species Xyrauchen texanus. The sequence continues at coordinate 35,997,289 of NC_068309.1, forward strand.
AGGGTGTCAGTCAGTGGAGAGAACAAGGACACCCTTATGAAGACCTGTTTGGGCCGATATGCATTGGTACTTTTTAAAAATGTTGCCCCTATAACGAGGACGTTTCCCGATGCCGATGTCGGAAGTGACCATGACTTGGTGATACTAACCTTTAGAGTAAGGCTGAAGAAGCTCAGAAAGAGCCAAAAAACACCCGGCTGAAATTCAACCTAGAAAACTTAAGAGACCTAGCATTGCAGAAGCCTTCCAAGCCACCATCAGAGGGAAATTTACACCACTGTTTGTTCTGGATGAAGACCCTGAAGAAATGATAAGCAACTTTAATGATGTCATGAGAGGAATAGCCACTAAAATACTAACAGCACAAAAAGTCACAACCCTGAGTCACAGACAAGATCCTAGAACTATGTGATGACAGGAGGAAATTCAAGAATATTACACATACCACAAGGACAAAAGAGTACAATAAAATCAGCAAAGAAATAAGAAGACAGATGAAAAAAGCTAAAGAGGGCTGGATAGAGAATAATTGCACACAAATTGAAGACTGCTTAAACAAGAACAACAGCAGACAAGCATTCCAGCTAGTAAAGGACTTGACGCAAGTGAAGCAGGCAAGAATGAGTACCATTAAGGACAAAGAGGGGAAATGCATGACAGAAGAGCAAGACATAATAAATAGGTGGACAGAGTATTGCTCTGACCTCTACAATTACGAGGCCTCTGGAGATCCCAACATACTAACTAGTCAATAATCAACGAATGAGGATGATCACCCAATACTGCAAGAAGAAGTGGAGGCAGCCATCAAGTCTCTGAAGAACAGAAAAGCAGTAGGTGTTGACAACATTCCCGCAGAGCTAATTAAGTGTGGAGAAGAAGGGGTAGTAGAGGTCCTCACCATAATCTGCAACAAGATCTGGCAGACTGGAATGTGGCCAACACCCTGGACACAGTCACTCATCAAAACCCTAAAAAAAAAAGGCAACCTACAGCTCTGAGCATCACTTTGCTGGTATGGCGTATAAGGCTGATGGTTCTGTAGTTCTGGCAAAGTCATACTCAACAGATTAAGACCACAAGCAGAAGAAATCATAGCAGTAGAACATGCTGGATTTCACAGTGGGCATAGCACTACAGAACAAATATTCAACTTAAGGATTCAATGCGAAAAGTACACACAACACCAGCGGAACATCTATCATGTCTTCGTGGACTTCAAAAAGGCCTTTGACTAAGTCTGGCATGAAGCTCTTTGGGCCACCATGAGAAATTACAACATGGGAAGGAAGCTGATAGAGACCAACCAACAGCTTTACGCCAAAGCTAGCAGCGCCATTCTACTCCAGGGCCAAATTGGAAAATGGTTCCGCACAACTGTCGGTGTCCATCAAGGATGCTTCCTATCTCCTGTTTTGTTCAATATATTCCTGGAACGTATTATGACCGATGCCCTTGAGGATCACCATGGGACTGTCAGCATTGGAGTGCGTACCATCACCAACCTCCGTTTCGCCGATGACTTCGACGGTTTGGTAGGAAGCGAAGTTGAGCTGGCAAATCTAGTGAACCTCCTTGATAAAACATCAACCAGATATGGCATGGAGATAAGTGAGGAGAAAACCAAGATCATGGCAAACTCCACCCTACCTATCACTAAGAACATCTTAGTGAATGGACAAAAGCTGAAAGAGGTCCACCAGTTGAAGTACCTGGGTGCCATCATCAGCGAAGAGGGGTCCAGGCCTAAAATCCTTGCCAGGGCAGCACTAACAACAGCTGTGCTTGTTGTTAAACTCAAGCCAATCTGGAGAGACAGTAAAATCAGTCTCAAATCCAAACTAAAGCTGCTGCATGCACTGGTCCTGTCTATCTTCTTGTATGCTTGCGAAACATGGATGCTGACAGCAGACCATGGGGATGAGAGGTTGTCGTAGAATCTTGGGCATCTCATATATGGACAACATCACCAACAAAGAGGTCCAAAGAAGAATTAAGGCACAAGGCCATTATGAAGACCTGTTGGCCATCGTAAAAAGAAGAAAGATGCAGTGGTACGGACAAGTCACTAGGAGCGATAGTTTGTCAAAGACAATTCTTCAAGAGACAGTACCTGGAGGCAGAAGATGAGGCTGACAGAAAATAAATGGGTGGATAACATCAATGAGTGGACTAGCAAGAACTTTGCCATGACCCAGATGCTCGCCCATGACTGACAGAAATGGAGGAATACGGTGTTCGACTAAACCATACAGCGACCCCACGATCCAAGAGGGTTAATGGACAAATTAAAAACATTAGCCCCTATAATAAAGGCTTTTAATATTGAAATTCCACGTTAGTGCCTGGATGTGGATTTATGTCCGTTTTGTCTGATTTATGTCCGTTAGGCCTGTTTGATCAGCATGCATGGTGTCTGGAAATATGTGTGAACAACTAACAGAGGTCTCTCCCCTTGGTCAAACAGTCTGGGACCAATTTTGGACAAATCTGGGATTTTTAAATTGAAACCTGGAAATAATGTTTTTTAGAATTAAAACAAATAAATAATAATAATAATAATAATAATAAAATGTTTATTGATAGCTTGATAGCAACTGAACTGTCCTGCATATCTAACGGACATGATTCCATCCCAGATGCATTAACTAGGTTAGTTTCACTTTCTGGCATGTATCAGCTCTCTCTGTATAGGAACAAAATACAAAGCACCATCAGGATTCTTCTGTGCTGTACCTCCGAGCATCTTGTAAAATATAAATGAGGTCAGTAGCAACATCAGTTTTCCATTCATACTGGAGCTATACAGATTCCATCTCTTGTCATCCTACATGAAAGTGCCCAGAGGGTTTTCTGCCTCGCGGATAGAGCCACACACAAATTATACAACTATTCCACTGCAAAATATACAGAGATCTCCACTTTCATATAATATCTGCTTTTTTTGTTGGTTGCTTTTTCACATGTTCATACAAAACCCTCTCTACTAAGTACTGCAGATGTATTCCTATTTTATTTTTATATGTTTATACTGTATATGTGCATTTGAAAGACACTTTTTCAAAAAGAGAGGCTATTCTTAAATAAGAACAGCACATTTTAAAGTATGTAAGAGACAGAGAATGAACTCTTTATACTTTTTTCACTTGTTTTGACTATAAACAAGTTATTAAGTGAAAACTAAATAGCCTGTACAGGAAGACAGAATACAATTATATTAAAAATACTTTCTCTGAAAAGAGCCTAACTATTAACTGCAGTGTTGGTTCTAAAACAAGATAGTAGCAAAGAATTAACAAGAATTACATGTATCTTGTTTTAAGGATTTTTACATATTTTTACAGGAAAACAATACAAAAATTCTCTTTACGTAAATGTAATTTTAATTACATAAAACCCAACAGAGTGTCCACAACAACATGTTTTTCTGACTGTATCGCTCCAACAGCAAAAAATAAATAAAAAGAAGACAGTTTAATGCTATCTCAGCTTCCCAAAAGAAAAAATAGAGAGCAGTGGTTTACAGCAGTTAGAAGAGAGAAACAACCTCAGTAGCAGCAAATGTGGATATTTTGCAGAACAGCATGTATTTATACAGTAAATACATAGTCTTGTATGTATTTAATGTTAGTACATAGTAATAATGGCCACCTTATATATAGTGTGACATTAAATGATTGTTAAATGTTTGTTAGATTTACACTGCAAAATAAGGTGGAAATGCCATCACAGTATGTGTAAAGTGTCCATTAAGTTCCAAATGGGAAGGTTTTCAAGGATGTCATTTACACCTTTTCACACATAACAGTGTGAACACACTCTCTGTCTCCTCATATTAATATAACACATCATAAGAACATGTTTCACCGCTGATCAAACACTCTTCGGGTCGCATCATTTAAACAGATACATTTTCCAAATGAATGGACTGAATATTAAATTAAACAAATGACAATAAAATGCAAAGGACACTCTTCATTAATCAGAATACTTTTTGAATGTAACTGTATTCTGATTACCAACTATTTAAATGGTAACTGTAGTGGAATACAGAATACATGTATCCTGTTACTCCCAAACATAATACTACTAACATGAAATACATTTAAAAAAAATATTATGTTCACATGTACATCTGTTTGCACATGTGACAATGAACAAATAGAAAATATTATTTGAAAATTGTGGGAAATCCAAAACTTTTATATGAAAAGTAATTTAGAAAGTAACTTAAATTGTAAGTAATTAGTAATGTGATTTCATTCTGATGAAGTAATTAGCTTTAGATTCTCAGCACCACACCCTCTCAAACACCCGCCTCATGTATGCAGCTCTTCTATCTCTTCTATCTCTTCTATCTCTGTTCTCTCCTCTGACTGACACTGAGGTCTCTAAACTCCTCCTCTCCAACCACCCCACCACCTGCCCCTTTATCCTATTCCTTCCCACCTTCACCAAGCCATCTCTCCATCCATTCTACCTGCACTCACACACATAATTAACACATCTCCATTTCCAGGTACTTTTCTCAATACATTTAAGTAGGCTCGAGTAACCCTGATGCTTAAATAAGTTGCATTTATTCCCACACAAGTAGAACATTACAGACCAGTCTCTCTCATCCCATTAATGGCGAAAACACTCGAAAGGGTAGTTTTCAATCTGATCTCTGCCTATCTCTTTCAGAACAAGCTGCTGGATGACAATCAGTCTGGCTTCAAAAGTGGACATTCCTCTGAGACTGCCAAGGTGTCTGTTACTGAATCACTGAGACAGGCGAAAGCTGGATCCAGATCATCTGTGCTGATTCTACTGGACCTTTCTGCAGCCTTTGATACAGTCAACCATCAGAGCCTACTGCCCAACCTCTCTACTTTGGGCATCACAGGAACTGTGCTTGGCTGGTTTAAGTCCTAGCTGTCAGGCAGGTCTTTCAGGGTTCCCCGGAGAGGTGAGGTGACCAAGTCACATCAGCTATGTTCTAGGGTTCAGTGCTTGGGCCACTTCTGTTCTTTATATACACAACATCACTGGGACCCATCATTCAAATGCATGGGTTCTCTTACTATTGCTACACCAATAACACACAGCTCTACTTGTATTTCCAGCCCAGCAACCCCAGAGTAACTGCTCGATTCTCAGCCTGTTTGGCTGACATCTCTGCCTGGATGAAGTAACACCAACTGCAACTGAACCTAGCGAATACTGAGCTCCTCGTCTTTCCAGTCAACCCTGCTGTTGAACACAATATCACCATTCAGCTTGGTTCAACTATAATAACACCTTCCAAAACGGTCAGAAATCTAGGAGTAACCATCGATAACCAACTCCGATTCTCAGACTATGTAGATTTACACTACAATATCAGGAAAATAAGACATTTCCTCTCTGAACATGCAACACAACTCCTTGTTCAGTTACTTGTCATAACTACATTGGACTACTGTAACACTCTCATTGCAGGCCTCCCTACATGTGCAATTAGGCCACTGCAAATGATCCAGAATACAGCAACAGGTCTGGTCTTCAACGAACCAAATAGAGCACGTTACATCACTCCTTGTCTCTCTCTCTCTCACTCTCTGTCTTCAAAATTGAGCTAAATATATTTTGGTTAGAAGGGTGGGGCAGAGCAACGTCTAGGCAGAGTGAGGACGGGAAGAAAAATGGTGAATGAGGTCCACCTGTGAGCCACACCGGTCTCGCATTCCAGGGATGGGCGGCGGGAGTATTTAAGCAGAGGAGACAGTGTCAGATGAGAGAGAGAGAAAAGCCAACTGAGTTTATGTGTAGTGAAGCTGAAAAGCATAACATAGTGTGAAGCAGTGTGTTATTGTGTGCAATTGAAAAGTGCAACAATAAATGTCTACGTGTTTTGTCAAGCCGGCCCCAGCTTCCCTTTTCACGAACTGTGACAGACATCTTTTCCATGAGCACATTGACCATGATATATATATATATACACCACAGTTAGTTCTGGTCTTTGAATCTGATTGGACAAGAGACGTTCCATGAGCACTGATGGTGTGACAGCATCAGGACTCGGACACTTCACTGTGTGTGTATCACTCCGCGTTCATGCTGTTCTAAACTAAAGTGTATCTGTTATGAGTAACTGGCTTTATTTTTGAAACTGCATAAGTTAGCAAGCAGGTAGTGGCAAAAGATAATTTTTGTGTGTAATATGAGCCAGTTGGTGACATAAAGTGAATCCGTTAGTCATTGTTTACATAGAACTGAGCTCCGTGATTGCTTGTATTACTAATACATTACCAAAACTAGGAAATAGCTTTAATCTGCTTTAAACGGACAACTTCAGGATTAAGGCTCATGCTGAGAGACACAACAGACTGATTTATTACAGAACTAAAGTGCTTACCTTTTATCAGAGTTTCCACATTGGATACATACTGTTTAAAATGGCAGAGGACATCGCTGTTTCTATAGTGAATGATTCTCGCACACCGGCTACCGCGAAATAGAGAGGAATACCCCCGCTTGGACATCTATGGAAGCTGACCGCATCTCTGATTGGGTGTGGCAACAGGTGATTGCACACGCTCCATCTCTCTCTCTCTCTCGCTCGCTCTTTCTCACACACACACACACACACACACACACACACACACACACACACACACATGTTGTGTTTCCATGTTTTATGGGGACTTTCCATAGACATAATGGTTTTTATACTGTACAAACTTTATATTCTATCCCCTAAATCTAACCCTACCCCTAAACCTAACCCTCACAGAAAACTTTCTGCATTTTTACATTTTCAAAAAACATAATTTAGTATGATTTATAAGCTGTTTTCCTCATGGGGACCGACAAAATGTCCCCACAAGGTCAAAAATTTCGGGTTTTACTATCCTTATGGGGACATTTGGTCCCCACAAAGTGATAAATACACGCTCACACATACACACACACACACACACACACATCCAGCCGTCTATCCTTGTTTATCCAATAACTTGTTAGAAACAGCACAAGCCGTGATACTATTTCTGTTGTGACATTTTTGAATTATTAACGGAGGTTTGGACGCATCATTTGGTTAGAACCAGCAACGGCAGATTCTTATTGGTCGCGTAAGAAAGTAGTTCCATGCACAAATGCGTTTTTTATGACCGTACTCGGTTTTTCCATTCCGTACTCGGTTTTTTAAAATGTACTTGTTCATTGAACTGTTGTATATAAGCAATATCACACTTGCAATTGTGCTATATAGCCCTATATCAGCACTGCTGTAATTACCTACAACACACAGCCTGCGGCCGAATCACAGCAGTGCTGATGTAGGGACATATTGCACGATTGCGAGTGTGATATTGCTTATATATATATATATATATATATATATATATATATATATATATATATATATATATACACACTGTACTGTATATACTTGTTGCACTCTAATCTGTCTTGGATAATATTATTCTGATGCATTTGAAGCCTTGTAATGCAGTACTTTTTGTAGTACTGACTCCTTAAAATGAATTGCTTATGATGCATTATTCCTCTTTTGTAAGTCACTTTGTATAAATCGCCAACCAAATGAATAAATGTAAGTTATCATTAAAGGAATCTAATAAAAATTTTAAAAGAAGTAATTAGTAATTTGGGATAGATAACTTTTTTCTACTTATCCAACACTGTTTCTAACCTAAACCTATCTATGAAAACATCAGGTTTGTAACAAGATGACGGAAGCAACATTTTTAGTCAGAAATATCTATTTTATAATATTACTTTGAGATCAAATTCTGAGTTTCTTTATTGTGTTTATTGATTTATTAGCCATCTGTTGTCACTGCAGTAATGTTTTCAAGCGTGGAAAGTGAGAATTAGAGCATATAACAGATGAGATCAGACACAGGTGGTAAACAAACAAGACTGCTGATATGGAATATAGCTTTTATATGAAGCAACTTTTTTATTAACATCAAGCAGCTTCAGACTTCTAATATTGCCTGTGTGTGTGTGTGTGTGTGTGTGTGTGTGTGTGTGTGTGTGTGTGTGTGTGTGTGTGTGTGTGTGTGTGTGTGTGTGCGTGTTTTTGTGATTTACGAGGACAATTTTGTAAGTTACAAACTGGTAATTACAAGGTTATTATGCTATAAATGTGATTTATGAGGACATCTCTAGTGTCCCCATAATTCAAATCGCTTAAAAATCATACTAAACAATGTTTTATTGAAAATGTAAAAATGCAGAAGGTTTTCTGTGAGGGTTAGGTTTAGGGGTTGTGTTAGGTTTAGAGGATAGAATCTATAGTTTGTACAGTATAAAAGTCATTATGTCTATGGAAAGTCCTCATAATGATAGGTAGACCAACATGTGTGTGTGTGTGTGTGTGTGTGTGTGTGTGTGTGTGTGGTGTGTGTGTGTGTGTGTGTGTGTGTGTGTGTTATATATTTAAAGGTTCTGGGTGCAATTGAGGACATTCATTTCTGTGAAGGAACACAACAAGAGAAAATACAACAAAATAACAACAGAATAATCAGCTTTTAGAGTTATATACAGTTTTTATTGATGCTTCATTGATTTTTAAAGATATAAACTGAAGTAATTTTGCCTGTCAGTACATATGCATCCTGAAAACTCTCTTGTTGACATTAGAGAGGGTTTGTTGGTTTCCATTATTGTGGTATATTGTGAAGTCTCCTCTGTGAATGGAAGCTAAGGCTTATTCTGTGAACATGTGCAAAAACACACACTTTCAGTTTGCTATCATTACTCCATCATGCTTACATTTCTTAAAGCTGAAGTGTGTTATTTTTGTTGTATGTTAAAATACTTAACACATTTGTGGATTTAAGTGTAAACATTGTGCCATTTGTTCTGACTAGCCGACACAATGGCATCAGTTTGGTTTGGGGTGGGACTCTTTGTTTGCCAGCAGAGGGGGAGAGTGTTATTAATGGCCTGTTTTAAACCAGGTATCTCAAACAATCATTGGTGATGCTAGTGGTGCAGAAATTCCAGACTTCAGCTTTAAGAGTTTCCTTTGTAGGTGTATTACAAATATATATATATATATTTGGAAAAAATAAATAATAATAATATTACAAATTATGATATAAAACACAAAAGAATAGAATGAGAGGCACAAACAAAAAGCAAAGCAGTTACCGAAGTGTTCGACAGTTGTGCATGTTTCTCAAAAGAAACTAGCACTCAAACACATTCATAGACCTTTATCTTCTCCCATACACACACAATCATTAACAATTGTGTGTTAATATCATTAAAAGGCCTAGTTGTGGTATCTAGATATTCATGATTTGTTTAGGACCTTAAATGGATCGGAAAATAGAGAGACTCTGTTGTAGTTACCAGTATTGGGTGTAATCTGATTACGGAGTAATTTGGTACAGTAATCTGTGTTTAAAATTTTTTTTGTCAAAACATTTGATACATTTTTAATTCATGTCATCAGATTACAGTTACCGACTTTTTATTAAGTTACTTTTTAGTATATTTTTAGGCTGTACTACAAATATACATCATTCAAACATTCACATTGTAGGTTAGAAAAAGTATGTGAACCCATAGGCTTATGATGTCAACAAAAGCTAATTAGAGTCAGGAGTTGTCAAACCTCCTTCAATCCAATGAATGAAACGAGATGTGGGACATTTTGAGCTTGTTGTTCACAAGAAGCATCTGCTGACGTGGACTATGCCTCACAAAAAAGAGATTTCAGAAGACCTACGATCAAGAATTGTTGCTTTGCATAAAGCTGGATATGGTTATAAAGTTATCTCAAAGAGTTTAGATACTCATCTGTCCACAGTTAAACAAATTATCTATAAATGGAGATGATTATGTACTGTGGCTACTCTCCCTAGAAGTGGTCGTCCAGACAACATGACTCAAAGGGTACACAGCAGAATGTTCAAAGAGGTAAAACGAACCCTAGAGTGACAGCTAAGGACTTGAAGGACTCACTGGAATGGGTTAACATCTCTGTTCATGAGTCTACTATATGGAAAGCATTAAACAGGCATGGTGTCCAGGACAGGACACCACAAAGGAAACCGTTGCTTTCCAACATTACTGTCCACATGAAGTTTACCAAAGACCACCTTGACACTCCACAACGCTACTAGGAAAAGGTTATGTGGTCTGTTGAAACTAAGGTTGAATTGTTTGGGAAGAACATATGGCTACATATGGTGTAAAATGGGCACCACATACCAACATGAAAACATCATCCCAGCGGTGAAGTATGGTGGAGGGAGCATCATGAGTTGGGGCTGCTTTGCTGCTTCAGGGCCTGGAATGCTTGCCATCATCGAGTTAAAAATGAATTCCCAAGTTTATTTAAGATATCCTACAGGATAATGTCAGGGTGGCTGTGAGCCAGCTGAAGCTCAGTAGAAGTTGGGTGATGCAGCAGGAAAATGACCCTAAACATCAAAGTAAATCCACTACAGAATGACTTCAATTAAAGAAAATCCAACTTTTGGAGTGGCCCAGTCAGAGCCCAAACTTCAACCCAATAGAGATGCTGTGGAATGACCTCAAGAGAGCCGTTCACACCAGACATCTTAAGAAGATGGTTGAGCTGAAGCAGTTCTGTGAGGAAGAATGGTCCAAAATTCCTTCTGAATGTTGTGCAGGTCTAATCCGTATCTACCGGAAACACTTGGTTGAGGTTATTGCTGCCAAAGGAGCATCGACCGGTTATTAAATCCAAGGGTTCACTTACATTTTCCACAGTTCTGTGAATGTTTAATGGAATGTGATCAATAAAAACATGAAAGATGATAATTGTTTATGTGTTGTTAGATTAAGCACATTTTGTTTGTTGATACTTGTGACTTTGATGAAGACGAGATCACATTATATGACCAATTAATGCAGAAAACCAGTTAATTCTAAAGGATTCACATACTTTTTCTTACCACTGTATATTTACTGTAAATCACGAATTACGATCAATTGTAAATCTGTTTGTGCTTCTGTGAAGAGTCACATTGAGTCATTGTAAGGCAGAAAATTGGTGCAAAGTGTACGACTTATGTGCAACAATGAACGAGGAGACAAACAACATTATTTTAAATTTAAGTGGGAAAAAAATTCTGTGAAAAGTGTTTTAGAAAGCGATGCAAAAGTAAAGTAATTAGTAATGTAATTACTTTTACCATGAAGTAATTCGAAATGTAGAGTAGACTACTTTTTAATATCTTATCCAACACTGGCAGCTACAAAGTAAAATGACAAAAGACCAGAAAATCTGTTGTAAAGAAAGTAAAAGATCATGTGGGGTATTGTTTGTAATGAAAACATTTGATATATATATAGTCCTTACACTAGGCAAAACAAAAAGTGTGTTAGAACCAAGCTGGAAGTGGAAACAAGGGAATATTTGTTTTTACTAAGGTGAGCAAGTATTTACATGAATGATTTGTCACCAGGCATTTTTATAACATTGCTTTGTTGTAACCTTTGCATTAACCAGTAAAGTACAAACCAGTAAGTTTCGAAATATTACATTGCACGTTTTTAGAAAGTGTTTTGTATTTACATGAACATCTGGCTCCAATTGGATGTTTAGTACCATAATTCATATTTACAACTAGAAATATTTGTATTTGAAGTATATTAAAATAAGCCCTAATGCCCAAGTTCTCCTCCTATCATTCCTTCTAATAATGTACACAACCATGATATCTTCTACAGCTCAGATTATGAAGTCAAACAAATTAGATTTAGAAACTTAGATTTGTTAAATATTAAGAATGTAAAAGAAAACATTTCACATGGATATACAAGAATGATATGAATGCAAATGAATGCAGAAATGATTGTATTAAACTTGAAAAATGAGAAATGATTGTGTGACAGCATGATCTTATTATAAATAAACGAACAAGTGCCTTAATATCGCACATTTTACACATATTTTTTCTCACTTACCATTGTTATGAATGTACAATCACTATAAATTTCCTATTTCTCTATATAGCACACACAGGCTGTTAATGAAATGTGTTCACATTGATCATCGAGTGAAGAAGTTGCTACTTATTATCATATTATTTTTAATCTCTTCCATAAGTACAGCACTATAATTCTGTTGTGACTTTTCTTACTATAAGTTTGACAAACCACAAGATTGGGGGTTAATATGAAGCGCAAAACATTACTATGAGTGAATGGTACCAGTATAGAACTGCATGCAGTACGGATGCATTAAATAATAAACATGGCTAATAAATATGTGTTGATTGATTTACTACATGCTTTTAAGTCGATATGTCCTTGGTTATGAATAGTGTATCAAAAGTGCATTCAATATTTCGTTTATACTGCTCAACAAAGGGGTTGGGAGATAAGAAGATCAAATCATATTAAATCAATGTTAATAATAATTTTTTGGAGCTTCGAACTCGCTGTGCGTTGTTTTAGCCCTGTTATCTTTTAATAGTAAAAAAGTGCAGAAGACATTGATTTATTGAGGTATAAAATGTTTGTTGCCAAACTATAAAGTCATTTCAGTGAGCATGATGCATACTGATTTATCTCTTATTAAATTGATGTCTTTTTGATTCAAATGTAATTGCAGACCTTTTTGAAAACTCTTTTACATGCAGTTCCATCATAATTACACATATTTATAAATGAATAATGAATGATGTACCATGAAAAATAAACTTCATCATTTCAAGAATTCAAAAAGGTTGTGAAATATAAACTAGGACTAAGTGTATCGGTTAAATCTGGACAGTATTGTGCTTTTATATATTTTCAGGCATTGTGAAGCTATACTATATTCATCCGCCGTTCTCACTGGTAGATGATGTTAGGGTGTTTCCACCACGCTTCCTCAATAATACAACTTTTTCAAATCTTTTCATATGTAAACACAGAACTATGCTTCATGAGTTCTCAATGAATCCGAATACATATAGTATTTTTAAACAATCCTATACAAGAGATATTTACAATACATGGTGCATTTTGTTTACTCTTTTTCATTGAGGAAGCCTAGAGTTTCCTTAATTGCTGGCTTTTTAAAACAAAATCTGAATATGTATAGTTCGTCAAGACGTTAAAAACATGTACAGGATAGTGTCACTAATTACAGTACTTACTGCAAATTTAACTCAACCCGAGCACCAAAAAGTAAAATACAATAAAAAATTAATAAATACTGAGAATTGAGATTTAGTTGCCTAATCTTGACATTAAACACCCAAGTTTGATGTAAGTATCCAACAAGATTAAATCTGATTAAGTGGCTCTTATGTCATTTCTTGAAGACATGTTTTTTGAGATTCATGGCACTGAATCTTTGAAGGATATTTCAGCATTGTATTTGAGGCAGTTATTAGCAAGTAAATTATTTATCTTCAAGAGCAATTTTATATTCTTCTTTGTTCCAAGAGTTATTTCTGTGAAACATTGGGTACTTATTACATTTGTATGGCAGTTCTTGATCGGAACAAGACTTTGTCAGTTGTCTTGCTATATAAGACTATTTCATTGATGAATACTGATATAAATAAGTATTGTGTGCATAATTTATTTATTTATGCATTTTGGCAGATACTTTTATCCAAAGCGACTTACAGTGCATTCTGGGTATACGTTATATCAGTTTGTGTGTTCCCTAGGACTCGAACCCAAGATCTTAGCGTTGCGAGCGCTATGCTCTACTAGTTGAACTACAGGAACCCGGTATAATGAGTTAAATGTGTTAGCTTGTGTCAGAGGTACCTTTAACTACCACTTTAATGTTTTTTTTTTTTTTTTGGAGCCTAAAAGCCAGCCCCCATCCCCATTCACTTTCATTATATGGACAAAAGTGTCTAGAACGCTGCAAAAAACTAACGGAAAAAAAAATTATAATAATATTTTCAGGAACAAAATATCCAAAAATCCCTAAAACAAGAAAAATTACTTGGAAAGCTAAATGATACAGATATTTTGTGTTGTTTTCAGAGAAATCTAACAAAATTTGGTGGGGTTTTTGCTTGAAACAAGAAAAAACTATTTGTCAATGGCGTAAGAAAACACACTTGTTTTCCCTTTTGAATCAAGTTTTTATTTTCTTGTTATATAAACATCACTAACTTTTTTTGATTAATCTGAAAAAAGATTTTTTTTGTTGTTGTAATTTTGCTTCTCAACAGGGACTAAAAACTCAATGTTTTTCATTTCGGTGCATTCGGAAAACAAAATTTTTTCATGGTTCTGGTGGTCCGCAGCCCCCTTTCCAACTGGTAACTGGTTAGAACTAAATAAAAGAACAGTTAATAACAATCTTTTTTAAATGACATGAATCTGTACTAAGGGTGGGTGATATGCCAATTGCAGTGTTGCCAGATCTCACAAGAAAAACAAACGACCACCGGTGCGTTACCCTTACAATGACGTAACTCGCTGCTTAACCACCATAGCACGATCGTTGGAGAAATTAACTAGCAAGTCACGACTGTTTCAAGAAACCGTAGTAACTTTGTCGTACATCTATCGTTAGAACCACATTGGTTCAACAACACAGAGCTGTCGTCAATAACGTTACTCAAGGATTTGAGTAATAACTTCTGCAAATATTATATTATAATAGCTCATTTACACGTACACCAGAAAGCTGTTTAATGCGAGAAAGCTGCTGAAGACAAGAAATCTGCATGCACTGTGTAGATACACACAGAGGTTTCCCTCTACATCAATTTTTGGGGTTCCCCCGATGCACTTGAGCACATATGCACATGCACTTAAGCGTAAGCATAAACAAATAAAAGCTGTGTTGTCCAACAGCATTCTCTTAACAGCCTTTAAACCTTAAACGGCTGCATTTGTGTTTACTTGACGTTTCAGAACAGCACTTTTCTGCAAAATAATTTTTTTATATGCATGTTATCTTGCACAAAGTGTTGACAGAATGAAAGTTATATATGGAATAAAATATATAGAAGCCTCAGAGAAGTTAAATGATGTCCAAACAGTAAACTAACAAGAAACTATGCTTCTAACCATGGGTAAAGAGCTGTAGTTCCAACCACACAACTTTGCAATGCAGCTTGCGAATGTTCATTGGAACAGTTTCGGGAAACACCACATTGTTCAACTATGTTGGTAAAGATGGAACTTGCGACCATCGTTGGCTAGAAATGCTTTTGGGATCTGTATTAATGCATCATACCAACAAACAATGGAGAAATGTACTTTTTACCACGATATTTTCCATTACATCTGAATTAATCAAGCATGTACAGCATATGTAGTAATTATATATAGTTGCCAAAAATGCGTATTAACCGGTTACCAGCGTTTCAAATAAAGTTTTCACTCCAGAACAATTGAAAGGGTCTTTGTTCCCATTTGTGATTATGTTCTGAAAACGGTTTTCGTTTTTTACTCCTTGAACAGTTTTTAGTTCTTCCTTCTTAAGTAAATTTATCTTGTTTATAGATTGTTTAGATATTTTTACTGTCAGCATTTTAACATATGAGGGTGAGTACATGATGACAGACTTCTGCCATCATTTGACTTTTTTCATCCATGAAACAAGATTTATGGATGAAAGGATTGTGATTGTGACTGTCAAGATCCAAACGCATCATAAAAGCCATCCATATCAATCATGCGCTATTATTATTATTTCTTCTCAAGCCATACAATAGCGTTGTGAGAGGAACCGACCGAAATGTAATTGTTAAATCACTTCTTTACCCACTGAATATGACACACATGTGATAACGTCTTTGTTTACATATGCGTAGCGTATTGAACGCAAGGCACAAACGCCTTGGTCCGTCTAGAGCTGCACGTGCAGGATGCGCTGCGGTGCTAGGCGAAAGTATAATCAAGGCATAAAGAGAAAAGGCGGAGAAAAAAAAACTTTTGTGTGTATTTTGTGTGAGTATAAAAGTGAACGAGAATAGAACAGAAGAACAGAAGTAGGGACATGCCCCACACTTTGGAAACCACTGCCAAGGAAATGTCAAGTGCCGTTTTTTTCTGGGAAGGAACCGAGAGTTACGTTTTAGTTGAAATTTATCTTTGTATGAAGACATTGGCGTTTCTGTCAGTAAAAAGAATGTTTTCTGCAATAATTGTTTTTATCATTTGGCAACAAAGAAGATGTTTTGCATCTTGTTGCATTACAAATCTAACCAAACATTGAACAACACACTCAAACTCACTACTTAACATAAAAATTAGATTTTTGAAAGAGGCACCATTTGTCTTGAACCTCTTTAGACTATCAGTGTCAGCCAGCAATTAAGGTGAATCTAAGGTCAAAAATAATTAGTCCTGGTATACATCTGGCAACATAAGTCCCGCTTGTATTGCAAAACCAATCGGCAGGAAACGGAAGAATATACTGACATAAAAAGAAGTGGTGTTCCCCGGATGGCACCAGTTAGTTGACGTAGTAAAGCCAATAGATGACGTTAAAGAAAGAAAATACGGTGGGGAAGATCATTCTCGACCACTTGTCGATTGAATTCACATCAGCTAAATCGGGGATGGTAATTTTGAGCTGTGAAGCACGCCGTCGTAGTCGGCTCTTCTTCTGAACAACATGACGTTCCAGCACATTGCGTCCAAAGTTGTGTCTGGCCAGGCCGGCTTTGCGATACTGCAGCGTGGTGCTGTCATAAGCTAGCATGGTTGCTCGGGGGTCGCCCAAACCCAGGGTTAACTCTGACGCGCCCATGTCGTTCTTGATCTCCAGAGGACTCAGAAGAATATTTTCATGGGGGTCCATCTAGGAGGTAAATGCAGATGAACAGGTTAATATTAGTAACATGTACAGTATCCATTTTCTTATTCTGACATTAGCTGATGCTAACTGACGTTAGATGGGCGGTTGAGAACATGTGCTACATTGCAAAATAGTGTGTTAAGAGAAATATGGAATCTAGTTACAATGGATACATGAAGTTAAAGGTGAAGGGTGTAATTACGGTGCCACTAGTGGCACAAAGCGGAATTGCAATCTCTTTGTTTGAGCCAAGAAGGTCTGTAATATATGGAGAAAGCTAACCGTTAGCATTCCCATTGATCTTAATGGCAGTTATTCGTCTCCTAGAAATAGACAGAATCTGCCATGTTTCTCATTGGTTCTCATTTCTGAATGCAGAACTATTTGAACCTGAGCCATACATGTCATGCAACAAATCACTCTGGAGCCACGATTATCATGAGCTGTGACGTCAAACAAATATTTGGTTTAAAGTAAGCACATACATGAGGGAAACTTTGAACGGTTGGTGGTGCTAGAGGATTTGAGATAGAGACTCCAAATTTGTTCAGATTGTCCTCTATCAGTGTGCCAAATTTCAAAACTTTCCTCCAAATGGTTCTATGCCATTGATTTCCATTGCGGAATAGGAAGAAGCATTGCAATGTATACAGCATGTTGCTTGCAAAAAGTGTTATTTTGATTGGCCGTCAATGGAGAATAATGCAATTATGGCATCTACCTGCAGGGGATAACTGATCCATGCTAACCAGCCAAACCTTGAAGCAGTCCCGTTTAGTCCCACTAATCGCATATAAATAATTATACATAGCCATTCATACTTAACAATTAAACAAGCATATTTGTATGTCTGGAAAGATGCTAAAACATACAATATGGACGCTTTGACAGCATCTAAAACGTGTAAATATTTACGTATTTACAGCTTTAGAAACATAAAATATTTACATATGCTTTATATTGTAAATAAAATATAATAATACAATATTAATGAAGTATTCATGGACTCAATAAGGATTCATGAACATTTGTACATCTCTAAAGTTGTTCATATGTAAAGGATTTACGCTTTATGTTTCACTGTCTATGCTAACGTAATCAAGTGCTAGAGTGCTAGAACCGAACATTACATAAGAGTACACATTACACACTTCACCTTTAAATATGTATAACTTTCTTTTCTTTTTTGTACATTGCTTTATTAGACAATAACAGATTGATTTCTAAAGGTCACCTTGGCTGCTTTTTGGTTTGTTAAAACACTAACAGAATCTTTCAGCAGATTGACATAACATAAACATGCACTTACCTGTTGCTTTTCACAGATTTTGTCTGTTTGGCATTTACAATGCAATATTTGACACAGATGAGACAAACCAACAAAGTGCCAGTTACACAGTCTAATGGAAATTAGTTGGTAGAGATGGAGATGTAAAGTGAGGTATGGAATGGTGGTACACAGCTCTATGGAAGACATTTTCAACTATAGTTTTTATATTGTAATCCAAATAATATAGCATCATGTTGAATCATTAAGCAATGTGTTGAATTATTATTTCTTTATTTTTATTTTTTTCAAATGTTCTCCATTCAGTTCCACCATTGGACACTTGAAACAGTATTCAGTCATTTGAATAAAAAGCAGCTGCAATAGTAACTTTGTAAACATTTACTGTATTTTTTGATAGTGGTTTTGAGGGAAAGAGAGGTGACCATGGTAATGGAGAGAAGAAAATAAATAAAGGTTGTGCTCTTAAAGGAAATATTCAGCCAAAAATGAATATTTGGTCACCATTTACTCACTCTAATGTTATTCCAAAACCATATGACTTTCTTTCTTCCATGGAACAAAAAAGTAGATATTTTGAAGAGTATCTTGGCTGCTCTTTTCCATATAATGAAAGTGGATGGGGACTGGGGCTGTCAAGCTCCCAAATGACATACAATGCACTATAAATTGTTCATACACTATGTGTACTATGTTGCCTTACAAAGACAAAACACAGTAGCTATGCTAACGCTTAAACTAAGAAAAATGACTTTGCTTGATTTTAGTGTAAATTCGTGGATACTGCCATACTCTTTTTTTTCTTCTTCTCTGAATCTGAGCATAGATTGATACAAATATGTCTGATCATAGTCTAGGATACCTGATTTCATGACTACATTTTGACGAAATGAATAACAACTGCATTTTGCCTTTGCACATATCCAGGTTTTCTAATATTACAGAATACAATAGTTTTGTGAGGAAAAATACGTCTTTTGAAGTGCAACACATATGTTGTAGAAGAAAGTCAGTCAAACAGGTTTAAAACTACATGAGAGTGAGTCATTTTTGGATGAACCTATTCCTTTAAGAAGAGTAAACAAGGTTTCGTAAAAAAAAGCTGGGTCTCAAATTCATTTGACGCATTGTATGCCATAACTCTATGAACTTTTTTCCAGTACCTTATTTTTTGAATCACCTAGTCCTAATGCTGCATCGTCCACAAAGATCGGTTCCCACATGGAGTCATGCACGTCAATATCCCTCTGTTTCATTCTGGCATATAGAGTATCGTCTCTCTCAACTACATTTCCCATCAACCACTGAAAACATACAAAAATCAGCACTGTCAAAGCAGTCACTTTTCAAAAGAGGTGGTGACATTTACTGCCTTTACTTTTGAAGGCAGGTTTTCCATATTGGGTTTGATTAAGAGGCAATGCTGGCATTTTGTGGATCATGCCTCCAAGAAAACCACATCCATCAATCCATACTAAAGTAGAGGGTCTTCCTTCAATAAGTTCTCCAACGACATCTGAACATCAGCAAAACCCTCAAATAACAAATTCAAAGACCAAAATCTTGCCCAGTTCTTTAAGGTTTGTTATTGCTCTCTCAGTCAAGCCCCCTTTACTAATCGAAAAATGTTCAGCCACCCTGTGCATCTATAGAGGAGATGTTTGTTTCCTGCTCCAAACAGATATTGTTTTCCTTTTACCAGACGCTTAATGATTTGGGTATCATTTCGATTATAGGAATATCTGACGCCAAACCAGGCCAGTTTGTTTCCAAATATCAAACATCATCAGAACAGGTTTTTATTCTACATTGTACATGCCCTTTTGTTTACCATGGATGGCTCATCATTAAAGTGGTTAGTTAGGTAGTTAGTCTTTCTTAAAAAATAAACTGTTTATTTGTGAACAATAATATTCCATTAATAATAGTAACACATTTAATGGTGGTGGCATAGTGCTAAAGCACATAACTGGTAATCATAAGGTTGCTGGTTCGATCCCCACAGCCACCACCATTGTGTCCTTGAGCGAGGCACTTAACTCCAGGTTGCTCTGGGGGGATTGTCCCTGTAATAAGTGCACTGTAAGTCACTTTGGATAAAAGCATCTGCCAAATGCATAAATGTAAAAAGTATTGAAATGAATGCTGGTGAAAAGCAGGTGTTTTCCCTTTCTCTTGTCAGAGCTGTTCAGTATGTCAGTGCTGTAACCGTTTGAAATGGTTGAATTGCTCCATAGTGCTTTAAAATAGAAAATTCTCATAAAGAGTTCAACTGGGTCGCATACATATTGTCGTCTGCACCGCGATATTGAGAGAAGCCCAGTTTAATGAAACAGTCATGTGATCCGCTCTGCGCTATCTTGTTACCGGAGCTCTCATATAATAAATAATAATAAATTGATCAATTGTCACACAATATACATAAATTTCTGCATATACATGGTGAAATTATATATTTTTCACATATCCCAGCTAAGCTGGGGTCAGAGTGCAGGGTCAGCCATGATACGGTGCCCCTGGAGCAGATAGGTTCAAGGGCCCAACAGTGGTGCCTTGGTGGTGTTGGGGCTTGAACCCCTGACCTTCTGGTCAGTAACCCAGAGCCTTAACCGCAACCACTGCCCTATAAAGGGAAGCCTGGTCGCACACGGACCTGCACCTGCATGCTCCATAGATACAGTAGGATAGAGCAGAGCACGTCTAGAGTGCGATTCTTGGTGGATCGCACAACACTCATGCACAACCAATCTTTAAGCACCCCGCACTCATCCACGTTCCGGATGAGAAGCATATTTAACGCTTATAAAATGGCAAAAGCAAGATGAATTTGAATATCATGTAATTTGCTTCGGCCACCGAAACATTTTCAATGCAGGAAAAGCCCTGTTCTCAGGGTTCAAGCAGGGGATTTAACAGTGGATTTAATACTTTAAAATGTACAACAACAAAACAAACTGATGAGCCAAAACATGTGTTTCAGTTTTGGTGAATTTTTAGAAACAATATATACAGTATATTTAAAAATCTAAGTATACATTTGTTTAATGCTTGAAAGCACAGAACCACTATATATATAATAACTTAACAAATTGTATTCTGCTCTCCGTTGAATAAACAAGCAAAAGTCTGATTGACAGCAAATATTAAATTCAGAGCGCTTTGCACTTTATGATGTACTTCCACCCCCAAACAAAACCCACACCTTATGTCTCCAACAGCCAAATCAACCTCCAAACACAGAAATACATCCACCCACACACATTGCAGTCAGAAATGTTTGACTATGTAGAAGGAAAATCACTGCTTCCATTCTCAAATAAATACATCCTCTAAATGTATGGATTTCATAGGGCTCTCTCATTTTAGTTACCATACAATCAAGTCAGACATTGAAATTGCAGTGAAGATATGAAAACAGACTAGACAAAACAACCACTGAAAAAACATTTATATATTTACTGAGTGATTGTCAATTCAACACTTTTATACAACAAAAACAATATAAATGTATCATTTAATTTGTATAACTGGGTGTTTCTTCAACTATGGGCACTTTTAAGTTCAGGGATTGATGTTTATGAAAACTACCATTTTTATTTTAGTTATTAGGTCATCACATTAAAACTTTTTTCCAAACGTTGCTACTTTTCAAATGCCTTTTCTGTATAGATTTCAATGTTTTACCCTTGATCCAAGCCAAGACTTTTAATCTTTAAATATGAAACTCCATCAAAAAAAATCTAATTGAATGATAATCTAAACAAAGAGTGACATTGATGATTTATATACATTTTTACATAAATCAGCAAGACTATATAACTATAAGCAGAAGAAATTACAGGCAAAACACATCAACCACAACAATGGCAATAATAGTTGATTGTGTAAAATGATCATCAGAGATGGTATAATCAAGGTGGTTTAAAAATCATAAGTAAAACGTATATAAAACAGTTTCCAAATTTTGACCAATTGCGGCACCTACCAAAATGATATGGTATTGTCAGAGCATCGTGGCAATGACAAATACAAAGTTTCTTTTCAATATGTAATTTTTTGTCAGCATGGTATAAAGATTATCTGAGCCAAATTTGGGAAAGATCCAATGAACGCTGTAGGTGGATTCAGTCATTCGACTCGGTAGGCCTCAAGAAGACAAAGCAAACCCAAGCTCTTGATTTCAGGCCAAACGATTCAGAATGGATACACGAAAAAGGCATTATATTTCTAGACCAATAGATGGTGCTGTGTCCAAACATATATCAAGTTTTGCTTCAATACGCCAAAGCGTTGACATGAATCACGATATAGCATCATGACCTTTTTGTCCTGCTCATTGGTGCGTCATAGAAGAATGGTTTGGTCAATAAAAAAATGGTCTGTAGATTTTCTGAGCCAAATTTGGTTGTTAGGAGTTCGAAAATCACATTTATTTTTCTTTGTTCGCATTAAAAATGTTGGAAAATCAAGTTGGGCAGAAATTATAACCATGGTCTCCAGAGGAAAAAAGATTTTTGTTTCTAGGCCATTCTGTTCATGTTAACATAATCATAATTTAAGTAACACTATGTTAATTCAGTAAAGCATAAACAAAAGTGCAACTTTGAACTTTTTGACCTTGTCAGTAGACAAAGTAAGGCTACCTCCACATTAATCTGGATACATTTGAATATGGCTTTTTCGTTTTCTAAACTCTCTTCGTCCACACTATGGCCATTTTCAAACATTTTCCAAAAGTTGCTCATCCACACTAAAATGTATGAAAATGCTTAAATCCCCTTAATGCGCATGCAAAATTTGCCATTCTGAAATGCAACTGGCCTTGTGCAATTCTGAGTAAACTTTGTGTCGCCTATGAAGGAATGCATATGGTTGTACAAATGTATCTTTAACAATACTCTCAAAGTAAATATCAGGCACAATAATGTGGGCCGCCATCTTGATTGTTTAGGGTTGAATGCATCACATGATTGCGTCCCATGAAAACAAATAAGTCATCGTTTTCAGATATCTCCATTTTCCCTGTCCACACTACAACGCAAATATGCCGTTTTCAAATTTATCAACTTGGGAGAGCGTTTTAGAAAAGGTTAGTTTTGCTGTCAAAAACGCAGTCTTAGTGTGGACGAAGGCCAAAACAGCGTTATCAAATTAAAACGTACTAGTGTGGACATGGCCTAGATTGTGTAAATTGTGTTTATTTTCTAAAAAGTCCACAGGGTCAAAAGTGCCAATAGAAACACCCAATTTCCCAAGTTACTAAAAGTTACTTTATAAATGTAACTTTTAAATAGTTTAGCTCACCTAAAACATATTGAAAATTGTCAGCTATTTAAAATCTCATAAGAAGTTGGATTTCAAACATACTTTGTTGGGGTCCATTCTCATTTTCTCATTGTTTGCTGTGGTGACTTTCTCTGCTGCTTTCTTCTGCCGCTGGGGACCCCTGCCGAAGAAGATGTAGTTGACCAGCGCATACTCCAGAAGAGCCAGGAAAACGAAGACAAAACAGCCCATCAGGTACATGTCGATGGCTTTGACGTATGGGATCTTTGGAAGAGTTTCCCGCAAGTGTGTATTGATGGTGGTCATAGTGAGTACAGTTGTGATTCCTACAGACAAGAGGGATTCACTGTTAATGGTGTCACCATATTTGATTTGAGCTCTGTTTACAGGGGTTTATCAATTATATGATTTGAGAGTGAATAACGGCTTTAGTTGCAGACATCAAACAAAATGTTTTTTGTAATGTGAATGTGATTTTCTCCCTGTTTCTCCACAATTTGGAATGCTCAATTCCCAATATGCTCTAAGTCCTCGTGGTGGCGTAGTGACTCATCTCAATCCGGGTGGCAGAGGATGAATCTCAGTTGCCTCCGTGTCTGAGACCGTCAATCCGCACATCTTTGTTGAGTGACGTGGCTTGTTGAGCGCGTTACCACGGAGACCTAGCCCATGTGGAGGCTCATGGTATTCTCAGCGGAATCCACGCACAACTCACCATGCGCCCCACCGGGAACAACATTATAGCGACCACGAGGAGGTTAACCCAATGTAACTCTACCCACCCTAGCAACCGGGCCAATTGGTTGCTTAGGAAGCCTGACTGGAGTCACTCAGCATGAAATGTGTTTGGAAGTAAGTTAAAAGTAACATAGTTAGTAATGTGAGGAAGCAACTTTATGAAGCAATCAGTAAATGAATTAGATTAGAGTTTAAGGAGACATCAGTCATTTGAGTAGGTTTCTGTTTGAGTAACTTGCCCAACACTGGTCTCTATCAATGGCTTTTGTATTGAAAACAGTTGATGGAACATCTTTAAAAATATGTAATGGTAAGTAAATAATGACAGAATTTTACATTTTTGGGTGAACTATTCCTTTAACACCATTAGTTAGACCATTAGACCAATATAGACACAATTAAACTTGACCAACAGCTCAACATACTGTATTCCTTCCTCCTACTCCTGGCTCAAGATTTTGGATATATCAGAGCGATAGGCAGTTGGTACACCCCAGTGTGGCAATAGACATGCGTACACAATTCTATATTTGTTTTACAAACAAATGCCTAATGAACATACATCTGCTCAGTTTTAATATTCACTTTGTCACTTTGTTATTGTCACAAATCCCTCTCTCTGTGTATTCTGTTAAAATGCTACTGCAGTTTGCTCTTGTGTTGATGAATGCAGCCAGGCCAGACAGCAATCAGAAAGAGTGCTCTGTTATTCACATTGAGAACGCAGCATGACACTGCCTACTATTAGTCTTACATAGTCAATGATGCCTGGGAAAAACTGGAGGCTTACACAAAAAGGGAAAAATCGAAGGAAGGAGAAAAAACTTGCTTTGTTTTAATCACAGGCGAGCGCCAGATGCAAAGGCTACAGTATCCCTAAATGCATTTTGACGAGCTTCGAAATGCATATATTGTGGCGGACAGAAGCAGAGAAATGTTGATTACACACACTCAATAAATAACTCTTTGGCTGAACTTAATTCATTTGTAGGCAATGGTTCCACGTGTTTGAAATGAGTTTCCTTTACTTAAAATTACAACGTAATCTCATCAAATACACGTTGTGTAGAAAGAACCTTGATAAATTGAGTAAACCCAACCAAACCAAACATGTCAATGTTACTCAAATAAATCTATTTTATTTATTTATGTTCTAACTAGGGAAAGTGGATGTTAGCATGCTAAACACATGCTGGTTGGAAGCACTACAGAGTAGCATAGCATTTACTCAATGAAGCCAGCAATCAATTTCATGTGCGACATCTACTTGTTCTCATCGTTCACCATAAAGGTAACCCCCAAAACTCCAACATAACAGAAACGCTTCTAAATCTCAACATTAACAAAACATTGAACACTAACAAGTCCACCCCTTTATATTCATATATTCTCCCAATCGAGTCCCATGCAAAGCATGCTGGGAAATGGAAATCCCCTGCCCAGTTTAATCAATGCTATATTAACACCACAAAAAGTATTCATGTAGTCCCAACTCAAATGGATTAAGTAAACTTCCATTTTACAAATTTAAATGGATTGAACTCAATGGAATCAAGTTGTGACAATTGTGTTGCTTTAGTTCACATGTGTCACATGTTATATTGTGTTGATGTGTGCTTAAATGAATACATATTTATACATGTTTTACTTTTTTGTATCTTATTGTATCTTTTGATTTGGGTAAAAATTGACCCGGATTTCATTCCATATGAATCTAAAGAAATTCTGTCCTAACTGATGTATTAGATGTATTTGCTAAATGTTTAAATTAATAAAAGTTTATGCAACCTATATTAAATTAGTTGTGTCTGTCAAGGCTTACCACATTTTTTCATTTTGCTCTTTTATTTTCAACTAAAATATGTCATTTTTATTTAGTAAAATTGACTAAAATGAATGAATATGACGAAATACTGAATTATTTTAAATGTTATTTTCATTAGAAGACTACAACTGTAAATAAATAACATTGATCTGTACATATCAGAGTTATGAGAATTTGAGCTTAAATGTATTAAAAATAATATCACATATTGTAATGGTCCTAAAATAGGTTCCATTTTCTTATGAATATTTTTATTTTTACATTTGTGGTGAAATATGACCCGGATGCTTTCCTTCCATTTAAACCAAAATAAATGCTGTCTTAACTGATGTGCAAGAAGTGAATATTTATATAAAGATAGCTTTCATTTGGTCAGAACCTACCTAAAGCAACCCTGGCAGCAGAGGCATCATAGTTGATCCAAAATGATACCCAGGACAGGATAGTGATCAGGATGGAAGGCATGTAGGTCTGCAGAATGAAGTAGCCAATGTTTCTCTTAAGCTTGAAGCTCAGGGAAAGACGAGGGTAGGAACCTAGATGAAAATAGTCCAGCAATGAGATCACTCTCTGTAAGACAGATTTATATAATCTTTTTATACAGTTCATTCATGACACCTTTCGGAATAAGTTTAGGTTGTTAATATGGATATGACAGTTGATCTGATATTGGTCTTGGCTGACTAGATAAGCTGCGCTACTGCTGCAGAGAAAGTGTGAAGACTTGCTACAGCTGGAACATACACAGACATACAGTGATGAGCATGTGAGACATGCTGCTGCACAATAAAACATACATACAATCCCCTTGAAGCAGATCT
This sequence comes from Xyrauchen texanus, assembly GCF_025860055.1. Lineage (NCBI taxonomy): Eukaryota > Metazoa > Chordata > Actinopteri > Cypriniformes > Catostomidae > Xyrauchen > Xyrauchen texanus. The sequence goes on from NC_068309.1 coordinate 36,023,991, forward strand.
AGACAAGGTGGTACTGGGGAGGAGGGTTTTTTATTTTATTTATAATATTTTTTGTGAGTTTTTTACTGAATAATAAAAAAAAAAGACTACGGTAACTCAGATAACCACTCTGTATAATTGAGTGGGATGATGTTCCCACACTGCAGCATTTAATTGCTTTTTGTGGGGTAAATGAAGGTTCAGGCTCAGGCGTGTCTGTGTGCATCACTTTTGACATCACTTTAAGTATGAATGCATAGGTGATCACATAGAATACAGGCATCAAACCCTGAGCATAGACCATATGAAATATTCACATATGTACATGACAACTTCCTTAAAGCTGATATGATGAAAGCCATGCTTCAATATATACAGTCTAATGTGATGTAGATGTACCATAAACAACCTAATCTGGCAGATTTTGGTGTCAAGTTGCTTTTTACTGGCTAGAATTCAAGTAAAGACATGTTTGGGACCATTTCTGAACATCTAAAAGAAGTTACGGTCCATTGAATCATTGTGATGTTACATTTTCATGTAATGCATTTTACCATATGCTGTGCACACACTGTGAACGCAAGGAGATGGATATAAAAACATGTTAAATGTTGCATCCCATACATATGCAAGAAGGGAGGCTAGCTGAGAAAAAAGGACATCTTCCTATTTGTCAACAAATCAATGTCCTTTAAGATCAATGCAATGAAAGTCACTTTGGTGCATTTAAATGGAAATTCAGGGTTTCAGCTGTGTTTGATATACTGCAACCCCAGCGATATGTTTGTGCTTGTCCCTCAGGTTGGTATCCACTCTTCTGAGGGTCAGACGCAGTTCGTCGTTAATGCATCCTTTAACATGTGAAAGTAGGAGAGGAAGACTCCATACGATGTGAAAGGATGGACAAGAGAAATGTGTGCAGCGAAAAGAAGGAATGCATGAATCTTAGACCGCCTTTGGAATTCATTGACTATTCATTTGACCTTTTGCACGCATGACCCCTGTCATATGACCCTAGACTTACCCAAACCCATCAACATCTCTCTTTTTTTGGTTGTGGCTATAACCTCACTGTACATGCTGTATAGAGATTGACCTACATCTTGGCCCCGCAATGGGAGAATAATGGCTAAATTTACTAAGATCTCAAATAACGTGCTAATTTGCTTATGCCAACTTTTAAATTGGGGACGCATTGCGGGTGATTTACTTACAATAATTGCACAAATAGACACACATGCGAATAATTTTGACACACCCATATTTTAAGGGGGATTTAGCATGTGGTAATTGTAGCAAATGCCATGGCAGGTTTGGAGGCAACAAATAGTGACCGTAAACCGCAGAGTTAGAGACCTTAGACAAAGAGGCGAATGAACACATCGGAGAGACAACGAACAAAGACAACACAGTGGGTAAAATGAAAAGAACAATTGCAGAAGTTAAAAGAAGGAGGCAAGACATAAGAAGAAGAACTAAATAAAAATTTGCGTACAGTATAATAAAACAAAAGCAGGTGGAGGGTCAGTAGAAGAGTAACCGGCATTTGGCAACAGGCGCAGCTCACTTTTTGTGATGAGCAGCTGATCGGGATTCCGGTGTACGATACCCTGGTGGTAGAACAAGGTAAGTGACTTCAAACATGCAAAACATATTTATAATTTAGAAGAAAATTACTTTAACTTGTAATGTGTTTCAGTGCCAGCATTTCGATTTTAAAATTGTTCTTCTTTTATAATTCAGTTTTTTTAAAAGCATCTCCATCCGAAGTCCCGACCTCCTCAAAAATACAAATTTACCCAGCTCAGCAGTTCATGACACGGACATTGATAAAGAGTTGTTAAAAGAGCAACAACGCCAGTCTACAGCACTTGAAGGTGGATTGTCCTCCATTGCACAGGAGGTAGAGACCTTGCTGTGAGGGATTAGGTGCTCATAATGCCAAAAAATGGCCAATGGCGAATCTATTCTGACAACCAAATTGGGTGATTTGAGAAGGGGGATCTAGAAATCATTAATCCAACCACAACCACACATCAAATCTTTCAGCAGAGTGACCAAGATTAAGGGGATTTGGGGCAGACACCCAGGGAAGAGGACGGAACCTGAGAAGGAAAACGGTTAAAAAGCAAAGTCAAAGAAAGCTAAATGGACATAGCTTATTTTTTGTTTATTTCTTTTTTGCCATGGCTCAATATGAAATTAGTTTGAATATTATAACTTGAATATTGCTGTATTTGTTTTCCCTTGAAGGACATGCATTTGTTTTGTGCCATATAAGTGCAATGTGACTGTGAAGTTTGATCAAAAGATCATTTTTCTTAGGGTGTACTCACACTAGGAACCTGTTCCGTGCCTGAGCACGTATGACCCTCACATCTCAGTTTGTTTGACTAGTGTGATTGCTCCTTCTGAACCGTGCATTGGCCTGCTTCAAGAGGTTGGCTCAGGCATGGTTCAGTTGGCTCAGGCAAGGTATGCATCTAGTGTGATCGCTAACTGTGACCGTGCTTGGAACTTGAAACATGACATCAATGATGCGACTGGGCAAAGGGATCACGTTGGTCTATGGTGCAGGTGCAGTGTTTTCTGGAAATTTGGGCAACTGGATACAACACACAAGAACACATAAGATATTTGTTAAAATTCGTGACTATCTTCATGATTGTGGATACCAAAGAACCATTGAGCAATAACGTGACAAGCTGAAAAAACTGTTCAGTATTTGAATGTACGGATTGCACTCCGTAACTGGCAGCTCGTCGGACGGAAAGCATAAATTCCAGTGGTATGATGCTGCCAATGTGAGAGGGTCGTGTGTCACTGCACCCCAAATGACTCAAAATAAGCCACAGAGTAAGTAACGTTACAATGATGGATTCCATTTCTTCCAGTTTTCTTCAAAACAAAAAGTTGCATCGTATTGACGTAAGCGTGCTCAGGCCCAGAACGTTAAGTGCAATTTGAGTGCAGGCCAGCGGGAGAGTGGGGACAATCGTGCTTAGGCATGGTACAAGACAACTGGACCTAGTGTGAGCATTTAGGACTTGGGATAAAACACATGAAAATGTGCTTTGTGATATTCCAGCACCTATGGCTACAGTACACTGGAATGACCCAGAAGCTAAAAAATGAAGAGTTGCAAGGAGTTTTGGCATTGCAGGTATTGAGTGATTCCTTTGTGTGAGGGGCTCTAAATCAACACTGACCTCTTCCAAAAGATCCAAAATGACATTTCAGGATAGCTGAAACTTTCTCTACGTCTTCGTAATCTCCGTACTCTAAGTCTACACCTTGCCACAATGAAAGCAGCCATGGTGTGCAGCCTGAATAAAATGAATACCTGTCTTTCAATCGTAGTAAATACCTCTTGCAATTTTCAATTCCGTAATGACTTTCAGGCTTAATAAATCATTTTGCGGGAGCTAATTTCTCTATTTGCATTGACACCGCCCTGTATTTTGTGTGTGAATGGAGGAAGTTTTAAGCTCTGAAACTTACAGTATGTTTATAGTACAATGACTTTGTATATGTCAAAATATCAAGGAAAATTTTATTCCTTGTGATATGATCCCTTTTTAATATGAATAATATTTTGAAACAAGACAAAATAATATCGGAATGTCATATATTTTCTGTTTGTAGACATTTTTGCTGTAGCTAGGTGTGTCCTTGGTTTGTCCTGGGCAGTGATGTTGTCCACTGTTCTTGAGAAAAAGCCTCCCAGTACTGTAAGTTTTTCAGTTTCTTTGCATGTTCTGCACTTTTAAATTCTTCCCTACAGTTGCTCAATGATGTTGAGATCCAGCTTTGCCACTCAGAACAATTGAGGGACTCATAATTCTAATTACTATAATAACTATTATAAAATTCTGCAAGCAGTCTTTCATTACCTGTGTGGGGCTCCTCCATCATTGAGTTGCTCTCGTTTGTCTCTGATACCTACTGAAGCAGAAACTGAGCTCTTCATATGTGCATGAGGGGGAGGGGTGTCAACATCAAAGTGTGCTAGTAAATAGGGCAGTTAGGTTTCTCAGGGGAAATTCAGAAAGAAAAGAAAAAATCGCAACACTTTACAATAAGGTTCAATTCATAAAAATTGATTAATACATTCGGTATAATGAACCAACAATGACAATTTTTTTACAGCATTAATCTAGGTTCATGTTTCATTTAAATATATATTGTTTATGGTTAGGTACTGTTCTTTTATAATATATGACCAATGTTAATTCCTACAACTTGAAATGTAAAAAATGTATTAGTATACATAGACATTTACACTGAACAAGTTTATTTTACATTAGCTATTGCATATATTATCCCCATAAACTCTATGGACCTGCCACGGGTCCAAAGGGGGGCACTACATGATGAAATAATATTACGCTTAAAACGTAAAAGTCACTGTATACATAAGTCAGGCATACGAGGGATCATTGGAAAGCTTAGAATCTGAATTTGTCAGAGATAATCATCAATTCTGCATTTATGTTACTTAAAAGAACAAAATAAGACCTCAAATCATTCCCGTTGAAAATTAGCATCTCTAGAGGTAATGGGGTAGAAATATTTATATGAAAATAACATTTCTTCACATAGCACCTAAAAGTCATTTATCAAACGAAAGCACATAGAAAGTCTGCATGGTAAGTATAAGCAACAGAGTATGGTGAACCATCGGACCAGATGACATTCCATGAGCCAGATTATGGCAGAGCTCCTCTCTAACATTCAAGGCAAAGAAAAGCTCCATTTTGATTGGATCGTGGCAGGAACAACACAAACAAATGTCTCGGACAACTGCCAGACACCCCTCACAAGGTAGGAAAGACCTTACAACAAGTCGGAAAAGACTTTTCATTGGTCCACGAGTGGTTTCTTAGCAACCTCTCACACACCCCATCCTAAGGTTTTCCAGAGTTGAGATAAAGACCATAATTATCTTCAAGACCTCTTAAAGCAGCATTAACTTGATGATTGCACCTTTGTTCTGAGTTCCCAGCTGTTTGAGTTTTGGAGCAACAACAGAATAATAATCAACGTACTGAGTACCCATCTAGAGGGTCGTTAACTGGATACACGTCTATAACACTTCTCCGTTCTGAGTTCCTGGCTGTTCGAGTTTGGGAGCTATAACAGAATAATAATGAACATTCTGAATCTCTTGCCTGAGTGCTAGGAGATGTAACAGAATACAAACCAACCAACGTGCTATGTCTCACTCCATGAGAGAGAGGATAACAGATCACCCAACGTTCTTAGCCTCCAAACAAGAGAAGATTGACCAAGTAACAAGTCTCCAGAGACTACAAGAGACTATTGCAATGCCTAGTTTGGTATCCCTATACCAGGGATATAACTACAGCGACAAGGTTTAGCTCTGACGATCAAACCTTCTCTTCAGTTTCGTGTATCTGCATGTTCCAGATTGCAAGAACCCTCATGGTGCTTCAACGAGATCAGCATTCCTCAGCTCCTTCATGTCCAAGGCTGCTAAAACAGTGGCCCTGAGCCCCAGTGGAAGATGTCGCTATCATCGAACTCATCAATCAATCAAGAAGAACATATATACTTTGCCTTTACTACATCCAATTCAACCACTTGCATCTTTCCATCCTTTGCACAGGATTTAACTTATCGTTTATTTGATTGTTTAGCATATTAGTACCATTTTGTAGTTTTTGTTAGTTATTCTTGTTTATCTTTTGCAAATAAAACTCACTTTATTACAACTGTGTGTTCATCATATTGATGATACAGAAGAGCTCTAAATGTTTAGGCCGAACTCAGATGACCAGCTCACACCAATTTACATATTTCTAATTTATTGAATGGTCCATCTGGATAATTATTTTACTATTAAGGTGAAACTCCTTAGCTGGTGCTCTGAGGATGGAGGGATATTAATAATAATAACAACACACACATACACTTTAAATGAAGAGTGATCAAAAATCACCACATATGTCTTGTGTGAGGCCCAGTTTACTGCCAGGGTAATTCTCACTACAAGAGTATTAGGGGTTAACTAACATTAACTTATTGAATGTTTTTGTAAAGTGTTACCCACAAATGTAACACTAATTAATTCATACCATTGGTCAGTTCATCACGTGACCTGATCTCTTTCATTTTCAATGAGTGTGCATACGACCGGAAGTAAGCATGCACACACTCGCATTTTTGGGGGAATTTTGATATTTCAACCTCAGTTCCTATTATACATCTACAATGCTCTGTGTATACAAACTAGCTACACTCAGGACATTCAGGACAAAAATGTCCCCATTGAAACCCATTAAAACAGCAATATTTGATCCCAGTGCCATTAAAGCATAAAATCATGATTCTATGATAGTATGCTTTCATTCCAGAGCCCTGACTTCAAAATTAAAATTTCTCATGTTTAGCCTATGGAGCAAATACATGCTTTTCCCCTATTTTCTGTTTGCTGTATTATAGAGCACTGCAGGCCAAATGAATAAATGATGCAGCTAAAATTGTGTGGGTGTGTTGGTATGGATGTCAGAGTGTGTTTTGCATGTGTGTGTGTGTGTGAAAAACAACAGTGGCAGTATGTAAACAAACTGGCAAACTGGCATTAAAAGGGTTAAAATCCTGAAAATGAATGAATATTTGGTAGTTATGATCAGGACTGATGTTGGTTAAAAAAATTAACTAATTGAAAGTGGAAAATAAAATGAATATAAAATATTATTATGACAGTTTTTTGACGCAGACATTATTTTAGAGTATTTTTAATTGACGCACAAGGGATAATAGTGCAACAGTAGTTGTAACATGTAAAAAGAATTGACTTTTGTGAATACGGTGCAAACTATAAAAAGCATGGGAACTACATGATTATTAAACAGGTCTTTTAGCAGGGATGATAATGATGTAATATCAATATGCATGTAACTGTGCTATGCTAACACAGACAGTGGCTGGGTAAACTGGATTAAGGGTGGTTAGTAAGTAAGACACAAGTATTTGTGCTAAAATACTCTGCACAACCATGATCTTACTGTAAATTCACTGACAGTAGTCTAAAGTTTTTCAGCTAAAATCGGACAGTGCTTATCGAAATTCAAACAACTTTCCACAGTGGGCGAAGTTTTGGAACTGATATCCACAGTTCAAATGTCCATAGAGTGGCACCACAGGCGAGTTGTAAAGCAAGTCGTTTTTTAGTTGTAAATACAGTAATACAGTGATGAGAAATGCCAATTTTATTAACAATACCCCCCAACCCTAAACCTAAACATAAGTGGAGGACACATGTAATCTTAGAATGAAAATGCAACCTGCAAATTGTGCTCATCATTGTAAATGTGAACGCGATTAATTCCTGCTTGTCAGTAACTTGGCAGAACAAGTTGATATCAGGGTACCAGAACACCAGTAATGTATGATCATGGTGGCACAGAACCATCTCTGTAGGCTCTATAAGTGTCCAGAAGTGCTTTTACCTGTAGAGAATACCACATTCTTTGAGATGAGTTTGTAGTCGACGATGGAGAACTGTGGCAGCTCTATCCTCTCAACTCCTGTTACTGCATTGTCTCCACCTCGCCAGTAAAACTCAATATCATCCGTGGTGTAGCCATCTGAGGAAGAAACAAGCACATATTATTATAACAGATATGGATTTGTCTGTGTAGGGTGAATTAGGAAAGTCTTGAATATTGGGTAATGTGCAGGACATCTAACCTCTGAGGTGTCATTAATTGCTTCTGAAAATATGGATTTAATCACAGTAGCCATATGTATTACTTATATGCTGTTTCTATGTGCTTTTTGGTGCTTCAAAGTTCTGGTCACTATTCACGTGCACTGTATGCATGATATACTGAGCTGAGATGTTATTTTAAAACTCTTAATGTGTTCTGCAGAAGGAAAGTCACTCACATCTGGGATAGCATGAGGGTGAGTAAATGATGAGAGAATTTAAATTTTTGGTGAACTATTCCTTTAAACTAGGTCTTAATTCAATGAAATCAAAGGACTTTAATTGCCACATCAGAACATCAGAACATGAGAGAAGATTGCTGGAATTGCAATAACAGCAAAGCTCACTACACAGTATTAAAATCTGCATTAGTGTAGGAAATGTAGTCATTCCCAGCCCATTAAACAAATGAACACACTTGCACAGCTATCAAAGGTTGATTAGTTAGTGACCCAAAGGAAAAAAAGATGTTTATGAAGCTTATCTTGCAGCTGTGGTGGTATCTGGGTAGATGTTACATTATTCAGTAATAAATTCTAAGAAAATATAATGTGTTATAGTTATGAAAATATAATAACTGGTTCTTAAATGGACAGATAGATGTTATGATCAGTCAGCTACAGTCCAGAGCAGAGACGTAATTCATAATAACTTTGCTCTTTATCAATAATTGAACATGTTAAATCATGTAAGGCGTGCTAAGATGTGAAGAATTTAAAATCATGAACAAAGTAATCAAGCTCAGCTGTGAACATTTACTAAACATCTCAGAAATGGACACGCATTGGATGTTATGATGTGAGAGATCCCTATTTGGGGCACTCTCCAAAAATGTCTGACTTACAATATGTTATGATATTATTGCTAATGACTTCAAAAAAACTTTTGAATTCAATTCAGTTTTCTCACATCCTGAGATTGTTACTAATCATGAAAGACAATTTGATTTTTGCACTTTATTTATTGTATTTCATGTGACAAATTCTTATAAAAGGTGATTTTTAAGATGGTGCCAATATCACACACAATCGCACAAAAAATTACTACATCGTTAAACGATTTCTTTTCCAATAAAAATCTTTCACACGAGTGTTAAACAATGTGGAAAAAACACATTTAAACATCATTTAACTGTGCACACTTTTTACACACTATTTACATCTTATAGTAATGCTTAAGATGGCAAAACAATATAATAATACAAAATAACGTAATAAATATATAATTAATATAATGTAATGAATACAAAATACAATATAAATAAAAAACAAATAAATTATTAAATATATATATATAAAAAAAACTGTAAATGTCATGAAGTGATATTAAGGCGACAAGACTAGCCTGGAAAATTTAAATATTGTTTAATAATAAAAACATTATTAAAATAATAAATATAAACTTTTAAAAGTACATATTTTTTCTGTTTAATAAAAAAAAATATAAAATGCAATGAATAATAATAATAATAATAAAATGGCATGAAGGGGTCAAGATTAACCTGACAAATTAATATATTTAACTAATAATAAATAATAATATAATAAATAAAAAAATAAAATGTTTGTTTTTAAAAAAAAAAAATACAGTAAAAAATGTTATGTAAAATTAGATGTCATGAAGTGGTATGAAAGGGTCAAGAGTGGCATGGCAATTTAAATTATTTAATACATAATAATTAAATAAACATAAAATTTTAATTGTTTAAAAATAATATATACAATAAAATTAAATAAAAAAAAACTGTAAATGTCATATAGTTGTACGAAGGATACAAATTAAAATATGTATTTAATAATATAAATATATTAATATAATACATGTAACTTTTTAAATTATATATTTGTCTGTGTAATAAAATATATACAATAAAAATATTGTTAATAATATTAATAATAATAAAGTGTCATGAAGGGGTCAAGAGTAACCTGGCAAAGTAAAAAAATTAACTAATAATAATATAATAAACCGAAAATGAAAATATTTCTTTTTAAATAAGAATATAGTAATAATATTATAATATAGCTAATATTTAAATAATATGCAAATGTCATGAAGTGGCTTGAAGGTATCCTGGCAAATTATTATTATTTTAAAAGTGACAAACTATATAATTGACATAATTAAAAATACTATAATATCATTTTTATCTTATAAAAAAAATATGTTATAGAACGATGCCTTTTATATGGGAATTCTTATATATTTGTAATCTTTATCATGAAAAGACCCACTTTTTTGTCAAAAGATTTTGAGTGTGACACATCTGAATCATTATTTCATATTTTGGGTGAGTTGAGGTGGAATTGAACCTGTATTTTTAGAGAACAGAGAATAAATGCAAAAACAAGCCTTGGGTAAAACTCAATATCAAGTCAAATCATACTGCATTAATATTACTGACCTCAGCTGCAGAAAAACCACCATAAATATTCCAGTAAAACATGTGATATTTCTTTGCTTCATTGCTCTTAGTGCTGAAACTGGCAGAAACCTGAGCAGTCAGCGCATGCCAACCAGATTGTATCTGATCAGCAATCTGCATCAGACCAGAAAACTCTCTTGACCTTGTATCATTCACTCGCAGCCCTCATGTCATTGTCAAGTTATTAGACTGACAGGTAAAATACTGAAATATTGACAAGAAAATACTGTAGCACAATGTCACCACTTCAAGGGATAGTTCCTGATAGATCACCCCAAAAAAACAAACAAATCTGTTATCATTTACTCACCCTCATGTAATTCCAAACTTGTATGGCTTTCTTTATTTTAGATGATTTTTAAAAAATATACTGGCCAGACTTTTCTATATAATAGGGATCGGCAAAAAAGTAAGTCTTCTGAAGCCATACAGCACAGGATTTATGTCGTTATTCTTTGAAAGTCTTCCCCTCTGCTATAGCTTTCAAATAAAACATGGAAAATTGTCATAAGACACACAAGAGCCAATGACATTTGGCATTGCGTTGCCCTTTATGTAGTACTTATGACTTATGCAGTCCATCTCGGTGCTTCGTCCCAAAGAAAGATTCACGTTTTGTGTTGCACAGAAAAAAGTACATATTTGAAATATTCAGAACACCATGAGCACTTAATGATGACAGGATTTTCTGGATGAACCACCATTAAAGGGGTCATTAAAGGGTTAGCATTTATTTTACCATGTTCCTCGAAGTTCACTTATAATATAAGTGCAGTTTTTTTGCACAAAAACCTGTCATATACTGTATTTGTAAAACATTATAATTTTCCACCCTCATTCTGACCCTCTCCCAGAAACACTCAATTTTGGTGCTGCTTCTCCTTTAAGAATTGACAGAACAGTACAGGCCCACTGTTATAATTGGCTCACTGCTCTTGACAGGCCTGCTGTCTCTCCTTGCCATCTCACTGCTCAATGCTGCTGGGCGGGCTATGGAAGTGATTAACGGTAAAGTAGGCGTTGATATGTTGCTGTTGAGGCAGTCAGATGCAAACATCTTCCACAGTGTGACATCACAATGTGGAAGATGTAGAGAACGAGTCGTTTTGGTTTCAACATTTGCTCTTTTTGCAGTGAGGAGGAAGATTTGAGTTCTGAAACTTACAAAATGTTTTTATAGTTGTAATGATTAACCTGTCTTGTCTCTCTGTTGCCCCCTTGTTTTCTATCTTGTCACTTTTCACTTCTTAAGTTTTCACTTTAGTCCCTTATTTAATTCCATAGTCCACCCTGTCTCGTTTCACTGTTGCCCTCTCGTTTTCCATCTTGTTGTCACTTTAGTCCTTTATTTGATTCCACAACCCTCTGTTAGCGTTCGTATTCACTGTTCATTGTTTACACCTGCCCTGGTTAATTTGCCTTTGGTTTCTGTTTATCACCTTGTTACCTTGTTTGAGTTCTGTTCTTTCATTGGCCACCTTTCCCACGTTTGTCTATTTATACCCCGTGTCTTTGTGCTGTCTTTGTCGATCGTCGTTTGATGTTAGCCTGGTGTGTGCCTCTCTCCCCAGTTCCCTGTTTGTGTCTACCGTGGTTTCCTTATCGAGTTTACGTTTCTTTTCCCCATCGTGGGTTGTTGCTTTGTGTTTTGCCCTGTCTATTCAGCTAAATAAAGTTCAAACTGCATTTGGATCCGCACCTCTTCGTCAGCCTCGTTACTCAGCATTACAGAACGATCGACCACCTATGGATCCAGCAGTTTTTCAAGCTGAATTACGATCTGCTCAGCCTGAAGCAAGGGGACCGACCTATAGAAGACCACATCCACGACTTTCTGGCTCTGTCAAACATTTCAGACTTTCCTAATTACTCTCTCGTGGTCTTCTTCCGAGGCAACCTGAATGATGGGCTGAAGGAGCGGCTGCCACCGGCAACGCAGCGACTGGACGCTTGACGCGTTCGTTGAGGAGACCCTACAGATCTGCGGTTCTCATCTAACTGTGGACATCATCGAGGAGAACCCCGTAGCGCCTCCCGCAGAATTGACCCTCCATTCGCCCGTGGTTCGTCCTTTCGCGCCGGTCAACGAGCCAGCGCGGTCCTCCTCGTCTGCCCGGAGAAGGAGGAGAAGACGGGCTTCCGCCTCCCGGCCCACGGATGTCACGGTGAGCGAGCTAGAGCCCACGCATGTCACGGTGAGCGAGCTAGAGCCCACGCATGTCACCGTGAGCGAGCTAGAGCCCATGCATGTCACCGTGAGCGAGCCCGAATCCTCGCCAACCACGGTAACCCAGCCAGTGCCGCAAGCCTCGACCGTCCCTGAGCCAGCGCCTGTAGCCTCGACCGTCCCTGAGCCAGCGCCTGTAGCCTCGACCGTCCCTGAGCCAGCGCCTGTAGCCTCGACCGTCCCTGAGCCAGCGCCTGTAGCCTCGACCGTCCCTGAGCCAGCGCCTGTAGCCTCGACCGTCCAAGAGCCAGCGCCAGTAGCCTCGACCGTCCAAGAGCCAGCGCCAGTAGCCACGACCGTCCAAGAGCCAATGGCCGTGACCGTCCAAGAGCCAGCGCCTCTCGAGCCTTCCAGGGCTCCTCCTCCCGAGCTTTCCAGAGCTCAGCCATCCGAGTTTCGAGCTTTCCAGAGCTCAGCCATCCGAGTTTCCGAGCTTTCCAGAGCTCAGCCATCCGAGTTTCCGAGCTTTCCAGAGCTCAGCCATCCGAGTTTCCGAGCTTTCCAGAGCTCAGCCATCCGAGTTTCCGAGCTTTCCAGAGCTCAGCCATCCGAGTTTCCGAGCTTTCCAGAGCTCAGCCATCCGAGTTTCCGAGCTTTCCAGAGCTCAGCCATCCGAGTTTCCGAGCTTTCCAGAGCTCAGCCACCCGAGTTTCCGAGCTTTCCAGAGCTCCGCCTCCCGAGCTTTCCAGAGCTCCGCCTCCCGAGCTTTCCAGAGCTCCGCCTCCCGAGCTTTCCAGAGCTCCGCCTCCCGAGCCTTCCAGAGCTCCGCCTCCCGAGCCTTCCAGAGCTCCGCCTCTCGAGCCTTCCAGGACTCCGCCTCTCGAACCTACCAGGGGTCCGCCCCTCAAGCCTCTCGAGCCTCCCAGGGCTCCACCTCCTGAACCTCTCAAGCCTACCAGGGCTCCGCCCCCCAAGCCTCCTACGGCTCCACCCCCAGAGCCTCTCGAGCCTCCTGCAACTCCGCCTACGGGGCCTCCTACGGCTCCGCCTCCAGAGCCTCCGATTGCTCCGCCTCTCGATCCACTCAAGCCTCTGACGGTTCCGCCCCCAGAGCCTCTTGAGCCTCCTACGGCTCCGCCTCTCGAGCCTTCCAGGGCTCCGCCCCTCAAGCCTCTCGAGCCTTCCAGGGCTCCGCCTCTCAAGCCTCTCGGGCCTTCCGGAGCTCCGCCTCTCAAGCCTCTCGGGCCTTCCGGAGCTCCGCCTCTCGAGCCTCCCAGGGCTCCGTCTCTCAAGCCTCTCGAGCCTCCCAGGGCTCCGTCTCTCAAGCCTCTCGAGCCTCCCAGGGCTCCGCCTCTCGAGCCTCCCAGGGCTCCGCCCCTCAAGCCTCTCGAGCCTCCCAGGGCTCCGCCTCTCGAGCCTCCCAGGGCTCTGCCCCTCAAGCCTCTCGAGCCTTCCAGGGCTCCGCCCCTCGAGCCTCTCGAGCCTCCCAGGGCTCCGCCCCTCAAGCCTCTCGAGCCTCCCAGGGCTCCGCCCCTCAAGCCTCTCGAGCCTCCCAGGGCTCCGCCCTTCAAGCCTCTCGAGCCTTCCAGGGCTCCGCCTCTCGAGCCTTCCAGGGCTCCGCCCCTCGAGCCTCTCGAGCCTTCCAGGGCTCCGCCTCTCAAGCCTCTCGAGCCTTCCAGGGCTCCGCCTCTCAAGCCCCTCGAGCTTCCCAGGGCTCTACCCTTCAAGCCTCTCGAGCCATCCACGGCTCTGCCTTCCGAGCATCCTCCAGAGCCTCCTGCGGCTCCGCCTCCCGAGCCTTCTGCGGCTCCGCCTCCAGAGCCTTCTGTGACTCCGCCTCCTGAGCCTTCCTTGGCTCCGTCTCCTGTGCCTTCCTCGGCTCCGTCCCCGGAGCCTTCCAGGCCTCCGCCTCAAGAACTGTCTACGGCGCCACCGCCCTCAGCTCCGCCTCCTGAGCCTCCAGAGCCTCCCTCTGCTCCGCCTCCTGAGCTTTCCAGGGCTTCGCCCCCCGAGCCTCCTACGGCTCCGCCTCCAGAGCCTTCTAGGTCTCCGCCTCTAGAACCTCTTTCGGCTCCGCCTCCTGAGCCTCCCTCGGCTCCGCCTTCTGAGCCTTCTACGCCATCGCCTCCCCCGGCTCCACCTCCCGAGCCTCCCTCGGCTCCGTCTCCCGAGCCTTCCACGGCGCCGCCTCCCAAGCCTTCTACGGCTCTGCCCACAGGGTACACCATGGCTCTGCCTGCCTCTGCTCCGCCCCCAGGGTCTCCGCCCCCAGGGTCCTCCTGCGGCGCCGCCACCCAAGTCTTCGACTGCCCCGCCTCAGAGGTCCTCCTTGGCTCCGCCTCACGCGGCTCCGCCAGCTCCCCCAGTGGCCACACCTCCCAGGTCCCCTGAACCGGCCATTGGCCCACGACCACCTCCCAGGCCACCGAAGCTGGCCTCTATCCTGTGGCCTCCTCCCAGGCCTCCTGACCCGGTCCCTGTCTTGTGGCCTCCTCCCAGGGCTTCTGACCCTGTTCCCGTCCTGTGGCCTCCACCCAGGCCTCCTGCCCCTGTTCCTGTCCTGAGTCCTCTTCCCTGGCCTCCTGACCCAGTCCCTGCCCAGTGGCCTCCTCCCAGGCCCCCGACCCGGTCCCTGTCCTTGCCAGGTGGCCAGCTCCCGGGCCATCTAAACCGGCCTCTGTTCTGCGGCCACCTGACCCTGGTCCCTTGACACACCCCCATAGACTGCTTGCCTGCCCTCTCGGCCTCCATGGTCTACCAGTCTACCCTCTCCACCTCCCTGGACTGCCTAATGGCCCCCGTGGACTGTCGCAGTGCCCCTTGTACCCCCGTGGACTGTCTCTGTGTGTGTGCCCCTGGTGCCCTCATTTTGTTTTTTCTTTGTGGGTCTTTTTTGTCTTTTGTGTTTTTTTTATTGTTTTGGATCGTCTGGAATCCGATCTTTAAAGGGGGCTATGTAATGATTAACCTGTCTTGTCTCTCTGTTGCCCCCTTGTTTTCTATCTTGTCACTTTTCACTTCTTAAGTTTTCACTTTAGTCCCTTATTTAATTCCATAGTCCACCCTGTCTCGTTTCACTGTTGCCCTCTCGTTTTCCATCTTGTTGTCACTTTAGTCCTTTATTTGATTCCACAACCCTCTGTTAGCGTTCGTATTCACTGTTCATTGTTTACACCTGCCCTGGTTAATTTGCCTTTGGTTTCTGTTTATCACCTTGTTACCTTGTTTGAGTTCTGTTCTTTCATTGGCCACCTTTCCCACGTTTGTCTATTTATACCCCGTGTCTTTGTGCTGTCTTTGTCGATCGTCGTTTGATGTTAGCCTGGTGTGTGCCTCTCTCCCCAGTTCCCTGTTTGTGTCTACCGTGGTTTCCTTATCGAGTTTACGTTTCTTTTCCCCATCGTGGGTTGTTGCTTTGTGTTTTGCCCTGTCTATTCAGCTAAATAAAGTTCAAACTGCATTTGGATCCGCACCTCTTCGTCAGCCTCGTTACTCAGCATTACAATAGTACAATGACCAATGTGTCAAAATTGTATTTTATCATGACATCACCCCTTGAACTACCACCATTACAAAAGATTGCTGTTAAAATCACCAAATTTTTTAATAATTTTCAATCAAAATAATTTTGTTGGTGTGAGTTAGATGTGCACATGTAGGTGGATCATGAGCAAGACGACCTAAAATGTGATGGATTGGTCTCACTCAAACTTCAGCCCTTCTGCAAAAAATGACATGGTTCATTGTACGTATTGCAATAGTTTCCTGATGAAATGAAACCTAGAGGTGCTACACCAACACATATCCTTATGTGAATGACTTTTATTCGCTTTTACACAAATCACGATTAAAACGGTAGATCAGTTCACAAACACAACTTGTTTTAGCGCCATAGAGTGGGCATTTTACAGTTTAACTGCCGTGATATTTGTTAAGAGCAACGTAATATCATTTTGCAATATTGTTGCCACTTTTAATGGTACTTTTAATGTAATTAGGCTGTGATTTTAAAAGAGTTTGATGGTAGCATGTCGCTAAGACAATGACTCAATAATCAAATTAGCAAAGATTAGGGTTAGGTTATTGTAGGTTAGGGATAGGTTAGAATTAGTTAGGGTTAACCCTTACTCTAACCATACTCCTAAACCTAACCCTCACAAAAAAGTTTCTGCATTTTTTCATTTTATTAAAACGTGGTTTAGTATGTTTTTTTTTAAGCAATTTGATTTATGGGAATACTAGAAATGTTCACAAACCACATTTATAGCATAATAACCACTTAAAACCACCCACACATACACACACACACATGCATATTTGGTAAAATAGCAAATTCTTATAGAAACGTTTTGCTATTGAATTAATTCGATTGATAATAAACATTTCTCTTGTTCCGTTAATTTCAAATTATGGGCAATGTTAGGGGGTAACGCGATAAAAGTAATGTGTGTTATGTAATCAGATTACTTTTTTCGCATAACGAGTAAAGTAACGCAATATTTTTTATTTTTGACCATAATATCTGAGACGAGTCTCTTCTATTTAAATGAATGGGAGAAATTGGAATGCCCAACCAAGAAGCTCTAACACCCAACAGTCAATGGATGTAGAAAGGAAGTCTCGCCTTGCAGGTAAAAGAGCCAATCACCTTTTAGATACAGACATCGCCTGTCAATCAACTTGCTAACGTGCATTTCATGTTTTACAGTATACTATAACTGGGAGAATGGGATGAGAAAAGCTGACTCTGGATCAGTGGCTCAGAGCAATGTTCTACAATGATTGTGTACACAGAGAAAATGTCTTAGTTTCTAATAATGTTCTACATTTTTGTTTTATAATAAACAAGTAGTTTGATTCTTGAAACAAACCATTTTCAAGACATTAAAGCATAGCATTAAAAAAGATTCCATTCAAGTTGTATTAAAATACGGATTTGAAGTTGTGGCGTCTGTACGCACCATGGATCAACTCAAAACAAGCTGCACTGAGATGACTTAAGTTAAAAAATATTAATTTATTCATCAGACTTATTCTTTGAACATGTTAGGATGCATTCCCCAAAGAATTTTATCCTTACTTCTGAAGAACATCTTATGGCACTTTTCCACTGCATGTTACGGTTCGCCTCAACTCTACTCGCTTTACTTTTCTGAGCTTGCATTTCCACTGCAGTTTAGTGTCACATCAACGTGGGTGGGATTACAGGCTGATCATCATAGTTGCGCCACCTCTACTGCCGTGACATCATCATAAACACGATTAAAACTGACAAAAACAATAAGACAACCGCTAGCTGTTAGCTACTAGCTCATTGTGCTGCATAAAGCAGTTGTTGCATGGTGATTTTGCACAAGCGTAACAGTTAAATTGGCCTGGTTGTTTTAGAAGCAAGCTATCCAGTAGCTGGTCAACTAAATAAAGTGAAGCTTTCAATCAGAGTATAGAGTTAATGTAACAAAACATACCATCCTCCATCATGGCTGAGTCCAAGGCACTCTCCCTCCCATTGCTCGCTGGTTTAGATAGCATCCATTTGGTCGAACCACTTCCACTTTTCCTTGATGGTTCTGTAGTCACTTTTATGTTTTTTTTTATTTTTTCCTACACTGTTTGTAGGTCTGGAGGTAGCCCGGTGGTAGCTGACTTGTTTGTTTCACTCATCGCTAACGAGTGGACCGTCTACACCTCGTTTATTGACCACGTCGTGGTTTTGCGCACAGTCATTTATTTTTTCACAGTTCGAAAGTTGCATGAACAAATGACACAGTTATCGCTGTTGCTAACTTTAAAACTAGCAGGTTGATGTTGCGTGTTGGAAATCCAGAGACGCTGGTAGTCTGCAGGATTTTGACGTCACATTTATATCGGCTCGGCTCGCTTGGAACCTCAACTGAGGTGGTACTAAAAAAAATATCAGGTACCAGGTACTATCCACAGTGGAAAACCCCCCAAAAAGCGAGCAGAGTCGAGTTGAGTCGAGTTGTACTGTGCAGTGGAAAAGCCCCATTAGTGGTCTCACGCATTGTCAATGGGTTCTGCATATGATGACGTATGATGCAGCTTCAAGTGCTGGACTTTGCTGCTTGAGGTAAGACAGTGGTTATTCTTCATTATTCAAATAGGTAGGCATGAAGTTGGAAAAACAAATCATGCATATTCATGTTATTGATTCTTCATTATAAATATGATGTTAAGACCTAATTTATAAATATTGTTTACAATGTTGTTTTGACATGAGTGTTGTACAGCAGCATGCATGACCTATAATGTCTCTTGTATGCAATGCATGGTTTATTTGAATGGTGTCATGAACTCCCAGCAAGCAATTCGGCCTCCAAACACGGCCGCCTCCAATTCCCACAACACAATGCACTACCTCGATCCCAATCACCTGAACTCTGATCAGCCTCATCTGCAACTAGTCACCACAGTTATGACTGCACCCTTAATAAGAAACCCTGTCACTTATGTCAGTGTGAAGTATATGTTGTATTCCCTAGAGTTTAACATTGCCAAGCCTTCATAGTCTGCCAGATACCTTGTTATAGTTCCTTTGCCTGTTTTGACCATGAGTTTACTTCTAGCCCTGTTATGTCTGTTTGCCGATCGCCTGACCTTCTGCCTGTCATCTTTATTGGATTGTTACCTAAACTTCATTAAACTCATACTGCACTTGCATCCTACTCTCCTAGGGATATTTCCTGACAAATGGAATGCATAGCATAGCAGAAGACTGGCTGTGAGAAAAAGTTAGGCAAAAGTAAATTACGTTTTAGTTTCCATAAAAAAAAGGTTTCCGATTTCAGAAAAAGAATGCATTTGTTATAGAACTCCTATCATGTTAGGTACTTTGGTCATGTACTCGTTAAAATGTCAAAATACCACACATCGTACAACTGAGCAGAGCTGCCATTGTGCGATTGGCCGAAATGAGTTTATTACACATGCAAGCCAAGTATACTCTCCTGAAATGTATTTTATATTAATAATTGTAAATGTATTTTATTAACACAAACTGTGATTAATACTCGCATAATATTAAGCATGCAATATAACGATCATGCAATAGGGGGCATCTAGTAGCATCTAGCCTTTTTTAATTATTACAACGATGCAGCCTGCGACACCTTATTTATAAAATAGTTTGGACACCTCTACAAGTGTCATAATAAGTAAATGTGAGATGAAACAATTTCTCAAGTGTCGACTCCTGTGCTCTTAAGGACTCTTACCCGCAAGTGCAATGCTATATCAGTTGAACTACTGTGCAATTTGTTCACATTTGAACAAGCTTCTAAATTTAGTTCTTCATGTAATGCAAAAGTTAAGCTTACAATTCATGCGCTTTAGTAAAAGTGTTTAGATGCCATAGGATAGCACTGTGTGAATAACAGAGTTAAAAGTGTTTATAACTGATAACCTGACATTTACTTGTGATTTGTGTGAAAGTGAATAAAAGTAATTGTTTGTTGTAGCGCCTCTAGTGTTCATTTTACGTGCAAAGAGCCACGTTAAAATGTAAGTAACATGATTCTGAGACTTGGTTGGATGAAAAGGTATTCTGCTCTAGGTTGGTTTAGCTTTCACTGCATCACTCTGTAAAAACAAACATCATAACATCATGACATCACAGCGTTTTGTGTGGTCAGTTTGGCTATTCAAAGCCACTTAACTCCATTGTTTCTATGTCATTGAGCATGACTTTGCAAATTAGCTTTTGCTGGCATTCCTGTCAGGACTCTTACATCACTTCATTTGAATCGCTCCAATAGCTGTGAACCTACATAAGCCAGAAATCCACCATGAGGAGAAGGAAGAGGAACAAAGGAAAAATTACAATATTTATAGGCCCAGTTATACGGGGGTGCTAAGCACTCTCAAACGAACCTTAGAGCACCCTCAATTGCAGATCAGGGCAAACTACTGCCCGCGGGTCGATTTATCATGAACGTTTTTTATTATATCTTTAATTTATCTGGCTTTTGGACCTATCACGCATCCACAAGCTTTTAATATGCTCAGGATTGCCAGATAATAGATGCAACATCCCAATCAGTGATTTATACTTGTACAAATAGGAAATACCTTATGTCATTCTTAATTTATGCAATCTGGCAACTATGCATGCGAGTGAATGTGCTTTCTCCTCTTCAGAAAATCGCACACCCCTGCTCAATTGAATATGTAAAACTAATACTGTAAATTGGCATGCAGATTTCCTTGAATCCTAGCAAACACACAAACATCCCTACATTTTGCGAACCTTCTACGGAAGGATACAATAGAGCCTGTCCCTCCAGCCAAGATGAGGAAGGAGTTTTACAGCCACTTCATCGTACCCAAAAAGGCGGCGGGTTGGGGCCAATCTTGGACCTGCGAGTTCTGAAACGGGCCTTGCACAGACTCTCATTCAAGAGATGCATTTTATGGAATGTCCGGCTTCAGGATTGGTTCACGGCAGTAGACCTAAAGGACGTACTTTCATGTCTCAATTCTTCCACTACACAGGGTCAGGCATACCAGTACAAAGTCCTCCCCTTCGGCAAGTCCTTGTCTCCTCGCGCCTTAAAGAAAGTCGCAGAGGCAGCCCTTGCCCCACTAAGGGAAGTGGGCGTCCGCATCCTCAACTATCTCGATGACTGACTAATCCTAGCTCACTTGCGGGACATGTTGTGTGCACACAGCGACCTGGTGCTCAGGCACCTCAGCCATTTGGGGCTTCGGGTCAACTGGGAAAAGAGCAAGTTTACCCCGGTTCAGAGAATCTCTTTTCTCGGTATGGAGTTAGACTCAGTCTCGATGACAGCGCGCCTAACCAACGAGCACGCGCAGTGGGTGCTGCACTGTCTGCATGCGTTTAGACAAAATACACTGGTCCCACAGAAATCCTTTCAGAGGCTCCTGGGGCATAGAGTATCCTCAGCGACAGTCACGCCACTTGAGTTGATGCATATAAGACCACTTGAGCACTGGCTGCAGACCCGAGTCGAGAGACGAGCATGGCGCCACGACACATTCTCATCACGCAGGCTTGTCGCGGTATATTCAGCCCCTGGTCAGACCTAGCATTCCTATGGGCAGGAGTTTCCCTAGGCCAGGTCTCCAGGCATGTCGTGGTTGTCGCGACAAATGCCTCTCAGCGTGGCTGTGGCGCCGTGTGCCCAGTTGCCGGCCCTTCAACAGGCCCACAACTGTCTTGGCACATCAACTGCCACATTGAGCATTATAACAGACATTATAATCAATTATTAAATTCAGTAATGTTGTACTATATCGAATTTTCATCTTCACATCAATGCACTCCTTCTAAACGCATCTAATAAATAAATTAAAAAACGTCATTTAATTTGGGTGCCATTTGCACACCCTGGCACACCTGTGGCTCCGCCACTGGAAAGATCTGACAGCAGACCAATTACAGCTTCTTATGTGAGAATGGGTACTCACATGAAAGATTTAAGGAGATTAATAAGGATTAAAAATAAATAACCTGAAGTTAGTGTGCACTTTAGTAGTGTGAACTTTATAGGGCCTGTGTCCCCAAATAAGAGGAAAGGATAAACATATCTATCCCCTGAAGTCAGGGTGGAATTGAGGGTCGACAGCCCTTGGAGTTGTATTTTACAATTCTTATTCATATGAATCTAGATCAAGAAGGAAAATGTCTCCTTCATCCATCGGCAACTCCAAATAAATGTTTGATCCAGATTGTTCAAAGCTACTTTAATCCTATTTTGGTGTGCAATCAAAATTGTCCATAAATTTCAACCTGTGCATGGTAAAGAATATTCTTTACTTTGCCAGATGAATCAACACAGAAACAGGGACATCTACGTCACAAAAAGAGAGAGAGAGAGAGAGAGAGAGAAAATGAAAGAAACCTAGACAAGTAAAGTTCTCTGTAAACTAGAGGAGTATGCAGTCACAGAATTGGTTGTGATAGCTACCTGGCTATATATGTTGTGCTTCGGCAGTGCAGAAAATTTGAGTAATATGCAGAGGCCTGGTAAAACGAGATTATGTCGTCAAGGACAAAAAACTGTTAAACACTGTGCAAAGTCACTTCTATGGAAAGACGATTAACCCTTAAATGCATGGGTGTTTGCCAAACATTATTTTATTCTATCAAAAACATGTCTGTCAAAAATGGATCTACAAAATGCCCAGATAGTGTCACATTTTCAGAACATTTTGAAGATAATTAAAAATAATAGAATAGAATATATTCTGATATATTTCAATGTTTATTTTTCATATATCAAAGAGATGATGAAACAAATCTAGAACAGGATTAATTGCTTTCACACTGATATATCTTGAGAAGCAACTGGCTGTCAAACACATATTGAGCTACACATAACACATAATCTACATATAAAATACACGTATGTATTTTCTCAGGCACTTATTGAGTCTAAATAGATGCACAACTTACATAATTCCAGTAGTACACACAAAAGACAATAGTCATATCATACTATTTATGTGTTACACTTGCAATAGTTTACTTCAGTGTTGTTTCTTCATCAAATAGCAAAGTCAAATGTAAATCAAGTCAGTCAATGGCACATTTGTGCCACATTGAATAAGAAATAGCATGTATATTATGTATGTGTACACGCATGTGGAATCCTGATAATTGACCACTGTCACAGAGAATATCAACATAATATAGTAGTCATTTGTCTTATATATATATATATATATATATATATACACAACAGTTAGTTCTGGTCCTCAAATCTGATTGGATGAGACATGTTCCTTGAGCGCTGATGGTCTGACACCATCAGCACTTAGACACTTCTCTGTGTGGATCACTCTGCTTGTGTTCATGCTGTTCTAAACTAAAGTGTAAGAGTAGTGCATATGTGTTAAGAGCTACTGTTTGTCTTTGTTTGACATTACATATGTTAGCCAGCAGGTGGTGGCAAAAGATTTTTGTGTGTAATATGAGACAGTTAGGTGATGTGAAGTGAATCCGTGTCAGCTAATGTCTACATAAAACAGCCCTTCATGATCGCTTGTATTACTACTAAAGCTAGGAAATGGCTTTAAATGGCTTTAAACGAACAACTTCAGCATTACAGCTCATCACAGCTGAGAGACACAACAAACTGATTTATTACACAATAGGTGCTGTTTAAAATGGAGGAGGACATTGCAGTTTCTATAGTGATCAACACTTGTGCACCAGCTACCGCGAAATAGGGAGAATTACCCCCGCTTGGATGCTATTTTTCCACTGAGAAAGCTGATCTTCAGAAAGCTGACAGCATCTCTACTTGGGAGTGGCAACACGAGATCACACACGCTCCGTCTCTCTCACTCTCTCTCGCACACACACACACACACACACACACACACACACACACACACACACACACACACACACACACACATTTATAAAGGACATTGTCATCTTATGTTAAAATTCAGGTAGGATTCTATAAAGTCTGTATATGCCATGCACTATAACAGTTTTCTTAAGGCATTATAAAGGTATTAATGGTGCTTCCATACAAATCCTATTAACTGGGCTAACTGGATTTTTTGAGCCCTCCTATGGTATTCGGCCATTTTTGACTGACATAAATTTACCTCATTTAATAAAAATGGTTTCCATTATCTGAGCAGTGCAAGACTTGGTGACTTTTCCTCCATTTGCCATCTGAACATACAAAAAAGCAAAAAAAAAAAAAACATGGGCTTGAGTCTAAGTAGTCATAAAAAACAAATTACACTTTTGGTATTTGCGGTCAACATTGACCGACCATTGAAAATGAATGGGAAAGACCAAAAAACAGTGCACTTTTTTTGGTCTGTCAAATACATTCAATAAATCAGTGGCAATGCAGAAAAAACTCAAGGGTGAGACTCTAAAACATCCTCAGTTCAAAACATATAAACACACTCACATAATTACACACACACAAAAATCAACTGGTGAGTCTATAACATAGAGCTTTTTTCTTTACTAAATAAATAAATCAGTCCCAATGCTAAACACACACACTCAAAAATGAAGAGGTGAGACGATAATACACAATGCAGAACACACAGAGAACCCGGGCATCAATTAGTGGAGCTCTACAGCCATCATTTTGTCAAAATACATGTTTGCAAAAACATTTTTCCTATAGAAAGTTTGAAATTGCAAAATGTCGCTGCAGCTAAATCTTAACATGATGGATCGTGACATAGTGAATCATAACGTGTCACGGTGTGTATCTTATCATGAAGATTATCGGCGATACGCAGCTCTATTAAGAAGATAATAGAGTTTGTTTTTGTGAGATAAAGATGGATCGAAGTGAACAAAAAGGTGAAAGAGTGAAGTCTTAGCCCAATATACCAAAGACTTATCGCTAGATTAGTCAATTATCAAAATAATCGTTAGTTGCAGCCCTAGATACAACAAGTCATCAGACTACACAGTAGGGGACTACAGCCATCTACTGGCTATTACTGGAATTAATTTTTTTTTTATATTCTGTTCACCAGATGCAGCAATCTGCCACCAATTTATGTCACATTCTCATATTTTCTTCATGTTTCAATTTATAGAAGTGTAGGTTCTGAATTTTAATTTGTTTTACATTTGTATATGCAAATTAATGGTCAAATTTTGAAATGTACAATAAGATAAAAATGTCCAAAAAGAAATGCATAATTTTGTTGTTCTTAATTCAGGGAAAAAACAACGTTATCATTGTTATCATCCAAAAAAAATTTGACCCTTCCAATAATTTGCAGCCAATAATGACCGGAAATACCAAAGGAAGGTGCCATTTTTCAATACACTAGGAGGGTTGATGGGGATATTTTAGAACAGAAAATACTGATATTAAAAGAATAGCTATGCCATTGTTTGGTCTAGAGTTTAATGCTATATATTATAATTTTTCACAGACAATCAGCTTTGTTTTGTTTTTTTAGACAGATTCTACATCCCTGATGTGGTTAACGTAGCAGCTAGGATTACCTTTACAGAGCAAAATCAATTGCTTTAAAACTCAAAAGAACAGCAATAAGATCAAATTTGCAGTTGGTTATCTCACTATCCATTCCCTAAAAAACTCTAGGATGAAAAAAAAAAAATTATTAGTTTTGATTAAAGTTAATACAAGTATACTTTATACTTTTTAAAATAGTGCAATCACATTTTAGAATAACAAAATAAAGCGACAGGAAATTCTGTCAGTCACTTACTTTCTACTTTTGCGGCACTGCATAGGTAGCCCCACCCATAGTGAAATCTCATTGGTCCAAATCCTTTTATTATTGCATCTTTATTAAAGTTACATTTAGTCTAGTTATGCGTCACAGCAGATATTTGTTTTATAGTTATCCTCAGGGCCAAGCCACTGTTCTTTTTCCATGCATGATATTTTTGCAAGACATGCACACAGTAGCCACCAGCTACAGAAAGAAACACAGTTTTTTCTATTTATCTATTTATTGTTACCTACAATATGTTCCACAAACAACTGTGCTGTCTCTACTAGCAGCTCACACATCCAATTAGTGCCGAGGACAAATGTGTATACTACAACTTTTGCACTTCTGTGTTCACACTAATTAGGATACATTTCATGCCCTTTTGAGGTGATATCTGCAATTCCATTTAGCTTTAAAGGTAAAACATATTTTTGAAATGTCAAATTACATTAACAAAGGAAAATACATTCAAATTAAATGACAATGCAATAGAGTTTTAATGACAAGGATGTTTCCAGGTATTGAAGTTTAAGGTGTTTTATATCTTCTTTTAGATATCAACATTTCAGGCTACATCCACATGAATCCGGATACATTTGAAAACAGCGTTCTTATTTTCGAAATGGTCTCCGTCCACAATGCTGTTTTAAAGCATTTTCCAAAAGATGCTCATCCAGACTAAAACGGATGAAAAATATTAAATCCCCTTACTGCGCATGCAAAACATTGCCATTCCATGTATGGTCTGAAACACAACTCTCGTTGTGTTCCATCGCTGGACAGCAATTCCAAATAAATTTCCCTTCGTCTAAAATGTTTTTTATCTTTAACAAAACTAACAAAGTGAATAGCAGGTATGACAGCATCATGAGACAGCAAATAGATAATTGTTTTCAGATATCTCGATTGTCCCTTTCCACACTATAACGTGAAGTCATCAATTTCAAATGTATCCATTTGAAAGAGCGTATTTGAAAAGCTCTGTTTTTGCTGTCAAAAACATCATCTCATTGTGACTTGGAAAAACTTTATCCAACCCAATAACTAGTTCCTACTCTGAAGTGCTAATTGCTGCAAGCTGGTGAAATAAACATAACATTGTTTCCTGGTGGACTGATAAAAACCTGCATTTTCAGAATCCACAAAAAGTTGTGTTGCAGTTAGCCAATTAGATTGGAACTACTTCAGCATCTCATGCCATTTTTCTGTGCAGTATGCATCAGAAAGTCAGTGAACAGACTGTGGGTGGATTGAGGGTCACTAATGGCCCATTAGCTGCCCTGTATGACCCTATCTTCAGTGCTAGTACTGAACCCAATGTGTCTGCCTTACCTCTTCCACAACTGGGTTATCTTTAGTAAAGTTTACTAAAAAAGTTGAAACTTTCAAGAAACTTGAAAGAGACAGAGTTTGCAATAGAAAAAGACTAAAAACCATTTAGACAAAAGTTCACATAATTCTCACAGGATTTGAGATTATAGGCATACTCTGCTCACAGACAGGGCGTCAACACAGGCTGCCATTTCACTCACATTACATTTGAATACACAATGTTTTTTGCCCTGTGATATTATTTTGATGACAATTACGTGAGCGTGACTCATGTGCATTTTTTTATTTCACTTTTTGATTTGTAACTAGTAGCACCTAATTAAACAGACAAAATTATTATTCATTTTTAAGAGTAAATAGTTTTCCTAAAAACTGATGTCCACATATGTGGAGAGTGGGACTAAGTTGTAAAATTTTAAATAATACCAAGCTATGGAAAGTCAGATTTCCCCTTCTGTCACTCACTCGACATTGTGGCAAATGAAGTGACACAAGGGGTCTTCCTGGGATGCCAAACGTACCTCTGAACCTGATAAAATGCCAATGTCAAGTTGGCAGACGGGGCGGGAAGCGGGGCAGCGAGTGCCAATCAGAATTTTTCTTCGGAGCCGAACGGTTGTGCAACAGCAAGCTGAAGTTCACCACTGTTTCACACACCTCTGTCAGCGAGAAGCATTGCTGTTGGATCTACGGCACATTTCCAGCTGGCGTTCTCTCTCTCTGCATGCTGTGCAGTCTACGCCCCTGGGTGCTTCGACAGCGCTTTTCACTGTTAAAAGATTGTTCTCCTCCTAAAAGAGTTTTTATTTCTCTAAAAGAGTTTGAGTCTTCCACTCACAAAAGAGCAATACACAGCGGCGTTAAACGTCCTTTTCAGGACGCGTCTTTTTCAAGATGCCCTTCTGCCCCTGTGTTGTTCCTGGATGCAGTCGATTTCTCTTCAAGACCATCGGCCACAGACGCTGCCTCATGTGCCTGGGCAGCGATCACACTGAGGCGACATTCGTGGATGGCTCATGTACTCATTGCAAGAACATGACCAAGGCAGCATTGCGGTCGCGGCTCTCCTTCCTCAAGGTGAATACCACTTCAGCCGCCCCCACGTCACTCCTTATTCCCACGGGATTGAGGACGACCTGGCTGGCGATGAAGGCGATATGGGGATAAAGACAGGCTCGGTTTCGCAGGGTAAATCCCCACAAACCACCCGCCCCGACACGCTCACTCACTTCCGTCCAAGCTCGGGATGAGTGCGGCTCGCCTCACAGCCAGCCGGCATTCTCCCTTGAGACCCTGGACTTGGATGATGACATCTACAGCCTTCTCGGCTTGACGACTATTATCTCGGATCCAGGTGCCGCTCACAGCCATGCCCCCCCGGTACCGTTCTTCCCGGAAGTGCATGATGAGCTGTCGTAGTTGTGAAGGGCACCTTTTTCTGCCGTAACCGACCCCTCCGCTCGTCCGCTCTCAATACCCTGGATTGGGGGCGGTCCATGGGTACACGGAGGTCCCCGCAGGTGGATAGAGCGGTTGCGATCCACCTATGTCCTGAGAACGCTGCCACTTGTTGGGACCGCCCAGTACTCCCCTCCAGAGCCTGTAGGAGGAAGTCATCATTGACCTCCAAAGCCTACAGCACAACCGGACAGGCCGCCTCCGCCGTTGTCCCGACCCTGACGTGCTGTAGGAACTGCGCTCTGCCACCGACCTTGCTCTAAGAGCCACGAAGGTTACAGCACAGGCATTAGGGCGGGCAATGGCCACCCTCGTGGTCCAGGAGCGTCAACTCTGGCTGAACATGGTCGAGATGCGCGAAGCTGACAAGTCACGATTTCTCAATGCCCCCGTCTACCAGCTCGGCCTCTTTGGTGACACAGCCGACGACTTTGCCCAGCAGTTCTCGGCAGTGAAGAAACAGGCAGAGACGATTTCTCACATCATGCTGAGGCACCGCCCAACCAGCGCGCCATGCATCCCGCCTGCTCGCCAAGGGCGTCCCCCTGCGACCAAACAACAGGCAGCTCCGCCTCAACCTGGGCCCAGCTCTCAACCCCCGCGTTGAGCACCTTGCAGGCGGCGGGCGTACGCCCCCCCGTCTCCAGGACCCCTTCCAGGACCAGACCAGGCAGTCAGATGTTTGCTCCGGAGCTGGTGCGCTCCATTCTCATGGCACCATGGCCCCAAAACTCTACAGTCCCACATTCCTGGCAACCACAATACGATGGTGGACATGCTGTCGTGGCAGGTTTTGCCCAGCAGAGAGGTTCCACCCCCAGGTGGTCCAGCTGATTTGGGATCAATTCGGCACAGATAGATCTCTTTACCTCCCAAGACAACTCCCACTGCCTGCTCTGGTACTCCCTGAGAGGAGCTCCTCTCGGGACAGACGCGCTGGCAAACAGCTGGCCCCCAGGGGCTGCGCAAGTACGCATTTAGTAACCTCTGTTCCCTGAGGGAAGGAACGAGACGTTGTGTCCCTCCTGCCACAGCACTAGATCTACCACTGTAAATGGCCGTACCTTATTTTCGGCTCCTCAACAGAGGTTACAACAGTAACCATGACATTTTCTTCACCAAATTGTTTGTTTCCAGAAGAGTTGATCATTCATGTTTTTGAGACGGTACAGATATTACATCAGATATTAGCATAATTAATCCTGATTAAAAGAACTGGCCAGCATCATCCATATTATAATAAAATGATACATTATAAATTGAGAATCTATGTACTGATTATAATTGTCACATGTCAAACATGTTGAGTGGTCCAAACATCATCTGCAGACTGAAACTCAACTTTTGGTCAGATTTTACGAGTGAATGCACTTAACTGTATAGAGAGCTATAGGATGCTCCCTTGCTCCCTATTTAGTGATTGACTTTACATCCAGTGTGCTGTCTGTCAGCACTGGTCTCAGAACAGTTGAAAATGCACAAATTTTCATCCTAAATCTATATGAAGCCTCTGAAAGCAACATTTTTCAGCTTTCGGATGAACTCAATGATTCTCAATGTGAAAATGCACATTAAATATATAGTAGGAATGCATTTACTGATGTTAATGAATAGAACCATATTATACAGTGAGCGCAAAATAAAATATTACAAAATGCATATTAAAATGAAGCGAAATGAACCACAGATGTGTTCATGTTGAATGTTATTCAAAATAACTAATATATATTTTTTACTTTTTAGGGAATAATGTAGCAAAATTAACGTTTGTGGACATCATGTTTATCAGGGCGCTGACGCACCAAAAATTTATGAATTATTTAATGCGGCATATCAAATGAAACTAGAGACACTTCTCTTAACACTCAAACAGGTTTCAATGAAAAACTTAAAGAAATCAACGTAATGCTGTTGTTTCACGTGACTCAAAGCGTCAGACGTTTAACCCTTAAATGACAGTCAGAGAGTGTTGTGAACAGTATTCAGATGGTTAAAATGAGACTTTGCGTATAGCAAAGCCAAAATACATGTGGACGTGGGGTCGCACAAGGTTAAGCACATTTACTCTTTTAATTCTCATTACCATAATGAAATCTTATTCTCAATAATATCTCATTCTCATTACTGTAAAAATATGACAATATTTAAATGGTAAATAATGTATACACAATTGCAGTATTACTTCTATTTATACTGATTATAATAATAATAATAATAATAATACACATATTCAAGTTTGTTATCCACTGTAACAGTTAAAGTAATGAGTATTGATTACAATTAAAGTAATGATAATATGATCTAAAATATTTGGTTGCAATGCAATGCAAAAATAAAAATCTTAGTGATCCTCAAAAAAAGGCTCAGTTTTCTTTATACAAAATGCACTGTCATTTCTGGTTTGTACATGCTATATTTTAGTGCTGTTTAAAGCATTTTATCTGTCTAAAGATAACTTACTATGTGTATGCACTACCCTAAATAATTTAGTTGGACATAGATTCATAAAGCATCTGTCATGAGCCATCATGGTTACTGCTCAGCCATTTTCTACTCAATTTTGGTTAACATGATCTAGAAGCGCCACAGGCCATGGCACTGCCTAAGCACATTACAGTTCTGCGAGCCCTTGTGCTGCAGACAAAAATGAAACAAGGCCTCCTGTGTTTTTCTGTTTGTATTAGTGCCAGACATTAGCTATTCACTGCAGAGAAGCCAATGCTTTTGAGATCACAGAGTACAGTTAGCAAGCGTGTGCATTTGCCCTCCTGATGGCCTTTTCTCCTCTAGCTGCCACTGCTTTCTATTGCTCTGATTTAATGACAGCAGTCAGTGGATCATGTTGAAGAATTCCTGCTGCATCTCCACAGCTCTCCCAGCATACACTGCATACGTACAGTCCCAATTAGACTTGATTAGGCTTCTCAGCTCATGGCACTGTGTGGCATGAATGCTGGCGTACTCTCAGTATCTCTCGGCTTTATGGAGATCAAGGTCATCCTAATTAAGGTAATGGTGGAGAACTCACTCACTGTGTTCACAGAAAACCCTCTAGAGATTCTGCTAGAAACAAGGAACTCTTACAATTTAGTGTGAAATGATTATGATGCTTATTTGAAATGATCAAGTTTCTACTGATAAAAGATTCTATTAGACAATGCGACTGGTATTAAAGGGGTCATGAAATGCTCTTTTTTAATCGTTTTATTGTCTTCCCTGAGGTCCACTGATAATGTAAGTAAGGTTTTTTAGATTTTGTTCATTAAAACAATGCTTGGGGAATAATTTTTGGCCTACGTGACTCCTTAAAACTTTAATATAAACACCCACTGTTATGATTGGCTAACAGTGTACAACCCCTAAAATTCAGCAATATTTGAAACTCAAGCTGAGGAAAATGAACAAGCTCCACAACATTATAAAACTAAATTGCAGGATTTACATATAATGCACATCCAACTCATTGCATCTGAATATATTAAACTGTTCATCTCTAGCACAACTGTTAACACTCACAACCTGCCTACAACGGACATGAGAGTCACGTGACGTCAAAAGCAATAGAACCCATTATAATAAGTGCTGCTGTCTACCATGGGCCATTGCGGCCCAGTGTAAACAGGGTGTCAAGACCATAAACTATCAAACAGTCATGGCATTTGAAATATTCATGAATGGAACTGTTACTTACTGTTTTGCATCAGGTCAACGTGTTTTTAACTGCACCTTCATTCAATAGCAGTTCCTTTGCAAAGCTTGAATCATTTTATAACTGGTTCACAAGCAATCCAAGCTGATCGCCACAAAAAAACATGAAATCCATGCTGAAATAAGCATAAGACACATCCACTTGTCGCACATACATAGTCCAAAACACGGTGTAAACTAGACGCACACACATTCTGTTTCCAGTATCATCATACAAAAAATGCATATCGCCGGAAACGCACCTAAACTGTCAAAGATGTTTATCCAGCACATATTTTCATACACCAAAAATTAAAACATTTAAAATACAATCAGATGGACAAAAGAACAGGTCCATGATATGTTCATGCTCAAAACAGCAAGAGGCAGGGTAGCTGTATGAAAGAGAATGCCTTCTCTTCTTCAGAATTGTAACTTTACACCACGTCTTTTAAAATGGACCCTAGATATGTATCAAGAGGTCAAAGATGTCAGTCTTTGCATGTTTAAATACAAAAATAACTGAAAATTGTCCAGATGGGTCCCATTTTATCTAGTGTTTATGCTGCCTCATTATCATCAACAAAGCTTGTGCCTGCAAATATGTGTTCAGGTTAAATGAGTAAAATACACTTGCCCATATTAGAAAATCACCATCTTATAATGATTTCTGAAGGATCATGTGACACTGCAGACTGCAGTAATGATGCAAAAAATTCAGCTTTGATCAAAATTGCATTTTACAATATATTCAAATAGAAAACTGTTATTTTAAATTGTAAAAAGAGTTCAGAATATCAATGTTTTTACTGTATTTTGGATCAAATAAATGCAGCCTTGGTGAGCAGAAGAGGCTTCTTCTAAACTGTAATGTAGGTAAATAAAATTAAGTCTTTATGTAAAGAAAATGTATAGTCATATTTCTTCTTGTAACTTAAAACTTGATTTTGATCACTAAGTCTTTCTGTCACATTCCTCAGTGATAGGCCCAGGGGATGGGCCTCGTTTGTGAATTGCAAACAATATTCATGATAGTTTACGCCTCCTCGCATATGACCTTTCTAACACTTAAAGTGTCTTACAAAAGTTGAATTACTATATTGTTTTGTATGAATGAGTGATCAGGATGGTTTTCACATCATTTTGTAAATTTAGTTCTCAAAAGTCTTGTGGACAAATGTTTAGTATGTGTTATATGGCCTTATTTCAATGACTTAATTTTTTTTTAAAACCATGCATAAACGTTATTTTCTTAAAAATACAAACATGTATACACATCTTGCTCACATATTATTGTTGCCCAGTTTGTGCTGAATACAGTGTTATCAGACATTAGACATTAATATGTTTTTAAGCAACTGAAAAAAGCACAAATGTCAAGGCATGTCAAAACTTCTCCAGAGCGCAAAACACCCTCAGACACCAGAGGGTTAATGTAATACAAAAAAGAATTACTCTCATCACAGTAATGCAAAATAATATATATATATTTTCATTACTATTCAATTTAAAAAATATATATATTTTTGCAAAGCATAATTGTCACGTACAATTGCATGTAAACATCATGGTTGTATTTGTTGTCTACTAAATTACTGAATTTAATTACACTGATATTAATTTCAAAACATCATTGTGTCCGAACAGGTGATCAAATACAGATCATCACTGTTTTTTTTTTTTTTTTGCAGTACTAGTTTTTACAGTATTAAAATGTGGAGAATGTGGTTAATTGCAGTTAATATATAATTAAATGCCAAAAAAATAAATAAATCTTAAAGGTCCTAATAATAGGATTTTTTTTCTTTATACAAAATATAAATTCATATTATTTTCTTTCACCCTTGTAGGTTTGCTTCATAGACTGCATTCATCTTCACACAAAGGCCAGAGATGCAATTTCAGTGTTCTGCACCATCACGTAAGAGAAATGAATGTTAGAGACACTTACAGCTCTCTATCTCCAGTGTACAGTTCTGCTCGTCCAGCGGGTATCTGCGCAGGTCCATCATGCAGGCTGCAGTGGTCGTGATCCTGTGAATACACACAGCCAAACCATCAGTCAAACACAGCTGTTTCATCTCAAGTATTCAGTTCCTTCTTAAAGTGTACCCTTACACATTACTTCTTGCTTTGCACCTTGATCACATTTTATTCCAGGAATATTCTTTAATTAAGCAATTCATTAAAGCAATTTTGGACTTAATGTTCTTGCCTCCTTAAGCCCGGTGCACACTGTACAGTGTAGATCTGCATGCAGATTGGGTCAGTGGAACTTGCTGCTGCTACAAAACAGCAATTGCCATTTTTAGAGCACTAAACCTGCTATATTTTGGTAATTACTGCTTCGTTGATTGCTGAATTACTCTATGTCATAATAACCATCTCCACTCCACTTCCTTTTGAATTTATGCAGTCACATCCAAAAAAGCTTTATACATTGAGTGAATTGAACAGCACCCGGTTTCCTCTTGAAAACAGTCAGAAAGCATGTGAAATGTGCAGTAAAGTGGTTTTGAACTAAGAGAGAGTGCCCTCAATGCTGCATATGATTACTGCAGTGGTAGATATAGGAGCAAACTTCCTGTAAGAATTGATAGCCGAGTTAAAATCCTTGTCCTAGTTTTCAGTCATGCTTGAATTACCTAGCGTGAAAACTAGATATGCTTAATTAAACATTTATTTATGATGCATTATTCTGAAAAGCTGGCCATAAAACTACCATCTCCACAGTATCGGACATTCACTAAGGCTCAAAATAGACACTAAACCATTTTTTAAAAACATTGATAAACACAGTAAGGAAGCATAAATGTATATCCAATCCTTCACATTTATAATGTATATATAATTCCTTTATTAACTTTGAATTTATGCCTTATTAATGCTCTCATAAACACTTCTGTAGCACTTTCTATGAAGCCCATTTTTATAATGCATTGTAAATGCATATATATATTATAATTAATTTGTAAAGTCATAAATTACTGTAACAACAATGATAATGCATTATACTTAACTATTCAAAGTTATATCTTAGAATATAATCCATTATAATATGACCAACATCAAATTGTATCTGTTAAAGTTCTAATGTATTATATCTATTTTTTATTATATATATATATATATATATATATATATATATATATATATATATATATATATATATAATATTGATTTAGCTTTTTTATGTTTACTGGACATTAAGTGATAAATGAAAACTACTTATGTCATTATTTTTGATAATTACTGTATATATATATATATATATATATATATATATATATATATATATATATATATATATAGTATATAATCTATTAATGAATTAACAATGATGAAACAACTATTAATAAATCATTAATTAACTATCAACTAATGCATTACAAAAAACGTTAAACTGCTGTATGTAGTTGTTATAAAGTGTTATCACATTCTGCCTGTCAATTTGTTTTGTGTTCCACAGGAGAAAGCCATTCATACTGGTTTGGAACATCATAAAACTTGAAACAATGTGAGTAAATTATGTCAGAATATTTTTTTTGGGGTGAAATATCACTTTAACATGCATCAAATAAAATAGCAATGATAGGCAGCTGTCTGCGATTCTAGGGCTATAGTTTATCCTTTGAAAGTTAAAAACTGCCAAAATCACTCAAGCAGAATAAGGGCTTGGGGTCAGCTTGCTAGGCTGGGTGAGAACAAAGAAGAAAGAAAGAGACGAATACCTCAGGGGAAGCTTGTTCGCATTGCTAAATGTACTACCAGTGCTGGAAGGTGTTGTTAAGTAGGCAAGCTGTGTTACTGAGAAAGGTTAAGGGAAGAGTATGGTGAAGACTACTTAGACAACTTGACATGTAAGTGAAGAATTCTCCTCATCAGCAGTGTATGCATTCCTCCCAGAATAAAGTGTCTTTTTGGATCTTAAAACTTAGTGAAAGAACTCACCGTCTGATGCTTTTATGTGCCCTTGTCTAAAACAAGATTAAGACAGAAGTACAGCATCATAAATAACTAATTTGAGATGCTCTCATAGTCAGCATCTTTGTAAAAGGAATAGTTCACTCAAAAATGAATATTCTGTCAATTCTTACTTCTGCATGTCATTCCAGTCAAATTTGCTTTTAATTTTTATCGAATACCATAGAAGTAGTCCACACGACTTGCAAAAAGTGGCCCCACAGGTCTAGAGTATTTGAAAACTTAAGAAACACATAAAATGTCTTATTATCATTGCATAAGATAGCAAAATATCAAAGCAAGTAACATTTACACAGATGAGCCCAAACCATTATGACCACTTGCCTTCTTTGCGGTTGGTCCTCCGCGTGCCGCTAAAACAGCACCGACCCGCTGAGGCATGGACTCAACAAGACCCCTGAACGTGTCCTGTGGTATCTGGCACCAAGACATTAGCAGCAGATCCTTCAAATCCTGTAAGTTCTGAGGTGGAGCTGCTGTGGATTGGACTTGTTGGTCAAACGCATCCCACAAATGCTCAATCAGATTGAGATCTGGAGAATTCGGAGGTCAGGGCAACACCTTGAACTCTTCATCATGTTCCTCAAATCATTCCTAAACAATGAGTGTAGTGTGGCAAGGTGCATTATCCTCCTGAAAGAGGCCACTGCCATCAGGGAATACCATTGCCATGAAGGGGTGTACCTGGTCTGCAACGATGTTTAGGTAGGTGGCAGGTGTCAAATTG
The DNA here is from genome assembly GCF_025860055.1 of Xyrauchen texanus. NCBI lineage: Eukaryota > Metazoa > Chordata > Actinopteri > Cypriniformes > Catostomidae > Xyrauchen > Xyrauchen texanus. The sequence continues at coordinate 36,060,709 of NC_068309.1, forward strand.
AAGTCCACATGAATGTTCGGACCCAGGGTTTCCCTGCAGAACATTGCCCAGAGCATCACACTCCCTCTACTGGCTTGTCGTCTTCCCACATTGAATCCTGGTGTCATCACTTCTCCAAGTAAATGGCCCACACGTACAAGACAGTACACGTGATGTAAAAGAAACATACTCAACTCATCGGACCAGGCGACCTTCTTCCAATGCTCCAAGGTACAGTTCTGACAGCCATGTGCCCATTGTAGGCATTTTCTGCAGCTACGCAGCCCCATACGCAGCAGGGTGTGATGCACTATGTGTTGTGACACATTCCTCTCTTAACCATCATTAACACTTTCTGTGACTTGTGCCACAGTAGACCTTCTGTCAGATCGGACCAGTTGGGATAGCCTTCGTTGCCCTCATCCATTGATAAGCCTTGGACAGACAACACCCTGTGGTTTGTCCCTCCTCGGACCTCTGTTGGTAGGTACTCACCACTGCTGACAAGGAGAACCACACAAGCCTTGCCTTTTCAGAGACGCTCTGACCCAGTCATCTGGCCATATTTGGCCATTGTCAAAGTCGCTCAGGTCTTAAATCATGCCCATTTTATCCTGCATTCAACACATGGACTACTATTCAAACTGATTGTTCGCTTACCATCTAATCTACCCAGAGCTTGACATGAGGCCTAGTTAGGAGATGATCAACATTATTCGCGTCAACTGTGAGTGGTCATAATGTTTTGGCTCATCAGTATATTTTAAAGAAAGTTAGCAAAAGCACAATTTTCAAGAAAAACATAAAACAAAATGACCTTTTTTTTTAGGATTGAAATCATACAACAATTTATATAGTGTTCTTGAAGACAAGAAGTATCTGTGTGACCTTGAACTGACTTCATACATTCACTTAAAATCACCTTGACAACAGTTAGTTAAAAATCATGGTAAAAATAGCTCAAAAAAGTGAAGTCTGTTGGGGCCAAAGTATGATTTAGCTTATGAAAATGAACCCCCCCCCCCCAAAATAAATAAATAAATAAATAAATAAAATACTAAATCTGGATACTTGCGGTACTTCAAAGCATAAATAACTTGGGATGTGACCCAAACATTGTGGATTAAAAGCATGAGGCAGCAGATGGTGTTCAAATTAACTGTTTATATTTTAGAGGAAACACATAATTTCAGATAATCTATGATGCCATTAGGAAATTACTGCAAAATCATATGTCTCCTGGAAGTTCTCAGTAAAAAGATTGTATAAAAGGGCTTTAAAATAGAAATGTGAAATTTTAAAATGACAAATTTTATGGTAGACTAATGTTCTAAATGCCATATGTTTGTTTTCTCTAGCAGTTGCTGTCAATGACTTCAACCATCTAATTGAAAACTCTATATATGAGGATTCATTTTGTGAATTCTTTCCTCCAAACTAAATCTTTATATATATATTAAACACTTGAACAATTGAACACAATAAAACCACACTAGCATACATTCAGGCAAGGGTTAACCATATCTCCTGAGACTCAGCGTGACTGCTGTGTGCATTTTGCATTTCTCTTTTTGATTTATAAATAGTAGCACCTAATAAATATGCAAAAAAAAAAAAAAAAATCTAGACCAAATAGTTTTCCTAAAAATGGATGTCATCATAAGTGGTCAGTGGGACTAAGACATTTTAAATAATACCAAGCTATAGAAAGTCATCACAGCCATCCATGTTCAAATAAAATGATACATTATAAATTGTGAATCTATGTACTGATGATGATCATTGTCTCATGTCTGTCAAACACGATGAGTGGTCCAAACATCATCTGAAGACTGAAACTCAACTTTTGGTCAGATTTTACGAGTGAATGCTGTATAGAGAGCTGTAATGTGCTCCCTTGCTCCCTATTTAGTGAATGATTTAACCTCCAGTGTGCTGTCTGTCAGCACTGGTATTAGAACAGCTTGAAATGCTTGTTATTTTTATCCTAACTCTATATAAAGCCTCTGAAAGCAATATTTTTCAACTTTTGGATGAAACAATTGATTGTCAGTGTGCTAATGCACAGTGAATAGAGGATAAGGAAAAAAATGCTAAAGTAAACATAAGTGTACATTGTGTTTAGCAGCATGGCGTTTTGCGATAAATCGCATACATTATATAAATGGCATATTAGATGAAACAAGATAATATAACTTTTTGACTTAAACAGGTTTCAATGTAACAACTTTATTAGGTTTCTTACAAGATGTAGTTTTGTTGGTGTTTCTTCATATGAACTGAGATCAGACTAAATAAAATTTTATTTATTTAAAGACCTATTTAAAGAGACGGAGGAGGAGGAAGAACCTTCCCGGCTCATACTTCAATTCTGCCAGAAGGTGGAAGGGCTCACTGTGGACTGCCAGGAGGCAGATGAGTCGGTTGCGGACCCCCAGTAGGTGGAGAAGCCAGTTGCCGACTGCCAAGAGGTGAATGGGCATGCTGCTGACCACCAGGAGGCGGTGGAGCCAGTTACTGACCGTCAAGAGGCGGTGGGTCATTGACGATTCGTTCCAGTTCCCTGAAGCTGTTGACGAGTCTGTCCAGATCCCATGGCCATCTTTGATGCTGTCCAGTGCCCCATGGTCGTCGATGAGGCGGTGGGGCCCGAGGTCATTGACGATTCGATCCAATTCCCCAAGACCATTGACAAGTCTGTCCAGTTCCCCAAAACTGTCAGTGAATCTATCCAGTTCCCTGAGGCTGTCGGTGAGTCTTTCCAATTCCCCTTAGCCGTAAATGAGCCCTTCCTTCTCCCTGTGGCTGTCAACGAACCTGTCCATTCACCAGCAGCCACCGACCAGTTTCCTGCAGACCGCACCAAGTCTGTCCTGTCTATAGTAGCTTTCAACAAGCTTGTCTAGCTCCCTTTGGCTGTTGATGAGTCAGTTCAGCCTCCAGCGGCCACCGCCAACCTACCGGACCTCTGTTCAGCAACTGCTGCCCTGACTGACCTCATCCCAGTTCCGAGGCTTTCTGACCTCATTCCTCTGCTGGAGCGGCCAGTCCTTACCCCCTTTCTTCACCCTGTTCTCAGGCTTCCGGACCCCGCCCCTACCTTGATCCTCTTCCCGGGCCTCCGGACACTGCCCCCTACCTGGTGCCACATCCCAGACCTCTGGACCCCACCCCTACCTTGATCCTCTTCCCAGGCCTCCGGACTCCGCACCTTACTTTATAACGCCTCCATTGGTTTCCCCCACCCTCCCTCCCTTGGCTAGTTCTGTCTGCTGCACCCTGGCCTGTGTTTCCAGCCTTAGTTTGTTTTTGTGTCCGTGTTTGGTCTTGTTTTGTGCTTGATGTTTCCCTTTGGACTCCAGGAGGTGTCTCTTTTGAGGGGGCGTAATGTCAGGATCCTGTCACCTTTGTCAGTCAGGTTTATTGTGGTGACAGGATGCTGAAGCGTATGTTCTATATCTCCGTGTGAGCGCACGGCTTTGGTTGTTTTCCTTGCTGTGTGCTCTTCTGTCTAGTCTGTGTTTCATGTTCAAAGCATGATGTCTGGATTCTGACTCTTTGGTCTGGTTTAGTCTGGTGTTGTCTGGTCTTGTCTTTTTGTTTGAGCACATGGCTGATGATGGCTTCGTTGACATGTGCTTTATTGTCTTGTCTTTGCATATGTTTGAGAGCATGTCAATGAAGGCTTCATTGCCATGTGCTCTTTTTTGTGAGCACATGGTTCTTAAGTTGTTTGCTAGGTGCTCTACTGTCTCTCATCATGCCCCTGCCCCTTGTTACCTCATTATTAGTTAATTTGCTTCACCTACTTTCCTTATTACCCTCCTTGTTTTCTTACCTATTCAACACTATTGTGTTTTATGTCTTGGGCCAGTTTGTTGTGGTTTATCGCCCTGTTAGGTTCTCCCGTGTCAGTTCCTGTCTTGCCCTGTCATGTCTGTTCCAGCCCGAAGCATCGAACTCAGTCTGTTCTGCAGTGTTCTGCCCTGGACCTTTGAGTTTTCCCCTTCAGGGTAGTTTTTGTTGTTTTGTTTATTTTTTTTTATATTAAATAAAGCTCATTCTTCTCACTTTCTACGGATCTCTTCTACCGTTCCTGAAAGTTTGTGTTAAGAAAAAGTAAGAAAGTCATATAGGGTTTTAACAACACAGGGGTGAGTAAACAATGACTGAATTTTCATTTTTGGGTTAACTATCCCTTTCAGTACACAGTGTTGTACATTCTTGCCTTTGTGTCTGCTTTTCAAATACTATATTTGCTTCAACATAAAGTTTCTAATGTGATTAAATTCAGAACTGCTTGGGTTGGTTCATGGCTTCATGAAACTCTTTTATGAAGGATTTTATAAAATACCTATGGAACAAATATATGTGTGGTAAAATACTTCAGTAGTGGACAGCACTGTTGTGCTCTATTGGGACTGCTGGACTCTGCATAACCCAAGGAATAAATAGAGACCATAGATGCATGACTTTAGGCCAAATTATTAGAAAGTTCTTTGAGTAGTTACCAAATTGTATGTTTTTGTGACCCTTCGGGGCTCTAAAAACACTTGGATGTCAGTACAGTATGTATAGTTATCTTACATGTTAGCATTTTTACAAGACAATGGAGGACAGGTCACTTTTGACAAAATATTTTTTAAAGCTTTGAAGAGTGAAAGTAACATTTGTGAAATGTTTCAGCAGGTGTTTAGAGTTTTTTTACGTCACCTTAATTTCCACCATTAAGATAAAAACATGTAAAGTTTATATAAATTCCTTTTAGACAACAGACCAAATGCAGCTACTTTTACTGAAAGGCCAGATCAATGACAGTTAATTAAAAGTCGTTGGACTGCAGTGTAGAGTTACAATATATACAATTGCATACCCGCTGTCTAGTAAAAAAGGCACCAATTTATTATTACCATTCTTCATCCAGTCTAATGTGCAAAAACGTAAAAAAACAAAAAACGAAAAGCTTAGTTGAATGGAACAATAAACAAAGAACATGTTTGATTAAAAATCATAAATAAATTATGATTTTGAAGTATCCAAGAGGCCAGCGTAAAAACTGCGACCAACCCATTACAAAATATTATATTCCCATTCTGCTGTTAATACAGATTCATGAGGCACTTGCTGACTGATTGATCATACAATTTTAATGATGCGTTTCTTTAGTGCAGCAAAGATAGTTCAACTAAGGCTAATTATACTATAATTAGTTAAATATAAAGAGCATATCTCATTCTAATTATCAGATGCTCTAATGCATATTCATATAATTAAGCATGAGTGCATATAATAGCTTGAGATCTTACATATAAAGAGTCAAAGGACATTAGCGATGTCAGCGCTTAGTCACTTGTTTTATGAGGGTACAGCACTTATGGCAATGTCATTCTAATGATCTTAGTAACCAACAAATGAACATTTATGGTTAAACTCACATTATAAAGTGTTTTCTGTTTTCAAACCAGTCTCTAACATGTATTATACTTCTATGGTGTTACAAAAACACAAAATGAAAATAATACTTGGTTGGAACATCATGAGGGTGATTAAATGGTGACATAATTTCTACTAAAGCCGCAAGATTGCCTCTTCACACAAGGCAGGGCTCAACGCTAAGGATTTGTTCTACTGGCCCAGTGTATCTACTGACATTGTATAGTCAGGACATTAATAATATGAAAATGTACTATTACAATATGAAAAAAAAAAATCAGAACTTCTTGAACTACTTCAAAGAGTTCTCATCAGAAAATCCTCCAATCCTAAATTTCACCCCACACTTCCTGTAGCACTTGCCATAGATGTGTCTTTTCGGGCACATCTCACATACCTTACAGTCTAGCTGATCCCACAAAAGCTCAATGGGGTTAAGATCCATAACACTCTTTTCCAATTATCTGTTGTCCAATGTCTGTTTCTTTACCCAATCTGGCCATTTCTTTTTGTTTTTCTGTTTCAAAAGTGGCTTTTTCTTTGCAATTATTCCCATAAGGCCTGCAGTCTTCTCTTTACTGATGGACATGAAACTGGTGTTGAGTGGGTAGAATTCAATGAATCTGTCAGCTGAGGACATGTGAGGCGGCTATTTCTCAAACTAGAGACTCTGATATATTTATCCTCTTGTTTAGTTAAGCTTCATTTAACAAACCAAATGTTTTTGATATAATGGCAAGTGATTTTCTAGTACCAAATTATCCTTGAGTAATCATGCTAAATTGATAAGATGTTGGAGTGATGTTTATTAGATCCAATACCAACTAGGCTCTTAAAAGAGGTATCTCTTGTAATTTCAGAACCTCTTCTTAATATTATTAATTCCTCGCTATCCTTAGGACATGTCCCAAGAAACTTTAAAATGGCAGTTATCAAACCGCTTACTAAAAAGCCACAACTTGATCCTGGAGAACTGGCTAATTATAGACCGATTTCAAATCTCCCGATTATGTTGAAAATACTAGAAAAGGTATTATCCTCCAAAATATGTTCATTTCTACAGAGAAATAGTATTTCTATCGGGAACACATGCAGGCTTGAGTGAAGTTTAAGATGCCATTTATTTGAACAGAATGTAATGTCTCTCTCTTTGGCGTAGGCCGTGTCCAATGCTATTGGCTCACACTACAATCAGTCTTTACATGTGGGAAACGCAACCAAAGTGCCTCATGATTCAAACAAGTGAAGTGGTGCGGCCGCAGCTGTTTAGAACAGTTACGTGCTGATTGCAAAGTTACATCATTTTATAGGGGCTGAAGCAATCCTAAAAAAGGCCTAATTACGCCAATGGCTGCTGCTAAGACACTTGGAAATAAGTGAGGACAGTTCTAGGAGAGCGTGCTCGCTATCTGCACGCTTGTGCGCTCACGAGACTGTTCCACACCACTTCCAGTATATTATGCACTCGCGCCTCATTGCAAGCTTGGTTAGAAGTTTGTTCACTCGCGTTTTTGGTCTCTCTCGCTCATTGTCTGCTAACACTAATGTTATAAATGCAGTACTGGCCCGATCGGGCAAGTGACAGTTGTAGCAACTGGCCCGAACCTCTCTCACACTGGCCCCAGGCCATCGGGCAGTCCTTATTGTCGAGCCCTGCACAAGGTGATGTGACTTAATGACTCTGAGTGTTCAGCAGCAAATAGCCAGTTTCTTGCAGCTGACGTCTCTGATCTCTGCTTGAAGATGAAGGCAGTATTGAGGAACGGGCCAAATGTCCTCAAGCACACCGGGAAGTTTTGACTCAGGAAGCAGAAGTGATCCTTTCAGGGGGTTTTGTTGTGTGCAAGTAGATGCAGTCCTTCAATCAAAGCATCCTTTGCACGCCTGTCCATCCACCATGCGTTTGGTTTTTATTGAGTCGACAATATAGTGGCAAGAAAAAGTCCAGTATGTGAACTAAGGCTGCACGATTTGGACAAAAAGTCATATTGCAATTATTTAGAAAAATATTGTGATTGCAATTTGAACTGCGATTATGATTGTGTGATAGGGTCTCAGCAAACTAATCGTCATCATTAGTTTTTAAATCCAGTCAACTTGTATATTACTTATACAAACTATTCTCTACTGTATATAAGAGTCCTAAAAAACGTGGCTTAATGTCAAACTAAAGTTAAACCATTATTGTACATGGTAGATCTTGCTGCATTAACATGATGAAAAAGTAGATCTCACTCCACAGAACTATGATCACCCCTGCTGTTAATGATGGCGATGGAGGCTTTCCATTATTTGACTTCCATATGTAACAAAATAATTATCATATATCAATAGCCTCCTTCCCTACCCAGTGCAGTTTACATTTCAAGTTCAAGGAAATCCACTGTTAAAAAGACAAGTCTTTTTTTAAAAAGTTCAATAAATGCATGATGTTTCCAGAGTCAGTGCGTAATCGAGTTAAATAATCGTGATCTCAGTATTGACCAAAATAATCGTGATTATGATTTTTGCCATAATTGAGCAGCCCTACTGTTAATGTTGTTTGCTCAGTAATCATTTAACAAAGATGTTTGAATTATACCCCATCTTGTATTGCACGTTATTATTATTATTCTTGTGCCTGGGGTAGACTGAGATGCTGCTACCGCAGATGATAATAAAAAACACTTTACGCAGGACGTGCTGGCTTAGTGTAAATGCAGCGCTTAATTCACGTACGCAAACGGTCCCGAACTCTGAGCACTTCTGTTTTTCAAACATGAGATAGAGTTGTAGAGCACAGAACCGCTCTCAAAACACTGTAATAATGCTCTAACTTAATATAGACTGGACAGAGCAAATAAACTTTGAAGCTAGCAGACTATTTATTTATTTAATTAAATCGCAGCACTTTGCAATTTAAAATCGCACAAGGTCATTCATTAATCGTGCAGGCCTAAAGTGAACCCTTTGGAATTACCAACATTTATGTATAAATTTGTCTTAAAATCCAGTTTGATCTTCATCTAAGTTACAATAATGAACAAACACAATCTAATAACACACAAATGATTATATTGTTCTTGTACATATAGACAGAAGAGATCCTTTCACTCCCTGAAAGGATCACTTCTACTTCCTGAGTACAACATTCAAACACTCACAGTGTAGGTTGGTAAAAGTATGTGAACCACTAGGTTAACGAGAGTCAGGAGTTGGCAAATCTGGCATCCAATTAATGAAACGAGATTGAAGGTGTTGGTTAGAGCTACTTTGATTTATAAAAAGCGCTAAAACATTTTGAGTTTGCTATTTACAAGAAGCATTTGCTGACCATGCCATGCAAAAAAAGAGAACTCAGAAGACTTGTGTTCAAGAATTGTTGCTTTGCATAAAGCTGTAAAGCGTTACAAAGTTATCTCGAATAGCTTAAATATTCATCTGCCAACAGCTAGACAAATTGTCTATAAATGGAGATGATAAAGTACTGTAGATACTCTCTCTAGAAGTGGCCGTCCAGCCAATATGACTCTAAGGGCACACTGGCATAATGCTCAATGAGGTAAAATAGAACCCTAAGGTGACAGTTAAAGACTTGAAGGAATCATTGGAACTGGTTAACATCTCTGTTCATGAGTCTTCTAAATAGAAATCATTAAACAGGCATGGTGTCCATGGCAGGACACCACAAATGAATCCACTGCTTTCAACAAAAAACATTGCTGAATGTCTGAAGTTTGCCAAAGACCACCTTGACAGTCCACAATGCAACTGGGAAAATGTTTTGTGGACTGATGAATCTAAGGTTAAATTGTTTGGGAAGAACACACAGCACTGCAGCATATTAGTTGGAAAGGAAAGCTGTTTCAGAAGCTGAACAAGTTTTGATTTTGGTTAAAGACTACGGTAACACTTTACAATAAGGTTCCATTTGTTAACATTAGTTAGCAACACTAGTTAACTTGAACTAACATTGAACAATCATTTTAAAGCGTTTATAAAATTGGTTAGTTCATTTCATCATAAAGTATAAAAAAATTATAATCAAAAGTTGCATATGTTAGCATTAGTTAATACACTATAACTAACATGTATTGTCAATGAACAGTTGTATTTTTATTAACTAATATAAACAAAGATTAATAAATGCTGAAAAGGGCTATGTTCATTGTTAGTTCATGATAACTAAAGCATTAACTAATGTTAACAAATGGAATCTTATTGTAAAATGTTACCAAGATTACAAAGCCATTTGTTTTAATATTGTCGGTGCAATGAACTATGCAAAATAAGGCCAGGGTCATTTTTTTAATCCATATGGCAATGTGTATATAACCTTGAGTTATTGAGTTGGTGAGTTATACCTACAATTCAGTGACATTTTGGCTTTGAAACTTTTGAAGAATTAAACATACTATTACAAGTATGTTTCATCATTAAATGGACATATTATAGATTGTATTAGGCATACTGGTTAAGCTAAATAAAAAAAACACACAAAAAAAAAACAGACGTCCATCCATTTAAGTGGGCAGGGTCAATAACTGGATTGACATTCAGTGGATAAATAAGCCACTGCATGGTCTCTGATTGTTATCTAGCAAACATATTTGTAAACTTATATTGATGACTTTATTTCTGTTAACATAAATATATTGAAATTTTAAAATTACATAAATTTCCCATATATTTTCAAGGGGTGTAATGGTTCTTGGTAAAAAAAAAAAGAACCATACTGTTCGCCACCCACAGTTCAGGAAGCATTGGCATTGTAGATGTCCACCTACAATGTGTGTGTGATGTCATTTATAACATATATCTTCAATTAAAGATCATACTGTAGCATCGTGACGATAAATCAAGGGACACACTAAAACCTCCACTATCAGTGTTAAAAAGACACATTTACTTCAAATGAATAGTGAGAGAAAGTAATACTAAACTCTTGATTGTATGGGGAAAATCTGTATTTTTGTCAAAGATGTTTGACATGCTACTCTAGGGACATGAGGAAATTAAGTTAAAATTTAACGTTTAGACCCACAGCAGTGAGTAATATTATTTTTCATTAGTTTTGATGCTAGAGGGGAAATGGCATTTGTCATGACGCAGGCCAGATTCAAACCTTGCTTAAAAGCAACCAGCTTTTAAACGTTGCAGGCAAATGCACTATTCACTGTGCCACAGCTTGTAATCAGTTTTGCAATTGCACATGAATATTGCAATGGCTGTGTGGAGGTGTTTCCCACCCACAAAACTCGTTTATTCAGCACACAAATCATGCTTAGTAAGAAATGTTATCCAGTGCATTAAAAAAAAAAAATCAGTCAAAAGATGAATGACTACAAAAAAGTCAAGTTGGGTCTTGAGTAAGCCATTTGAATATGTGGATTCATCTGAAAAGTGTAAAACACTAAAAAGTGTATGGGTCCCCTGCAGATTTCTGATTAGTCAGTTACAGTATGATGATGTTTATAGTGACTGGTCTCTATAGATTCCTTGGGGAATAACGAGTTGAATGATACCCAATTTTCCTATCTCGGCCATCAGCCATTTTGAATTTTGTTGTAAACTGCTGTATTTTACAAACACATTGGTGTAGGGTTACGAAACTTGGTATGCATCATCAGCACTACGCCCTGAGGTACCTATAAAGTTTGAAGCCAGCACCACCTTGTGGTCAAAAATTCTAATGAAATGTTTAAAAATGCTTATAACCGTTGATTAATTTGACCTATCGTCCTGTGAAGGTTAACGGTTAGAGCATATTATATTTTTTATAGTACATGTTTATTTTATAGTTACTTTTCTGAGCACTGTTTATGATGGATCGGAAGAATAAATCACAGCTGTGTGTGATTACAAGATAGGTCATTTATTTAACCTCCTGAGAACTGATTGTGACTGCTGTGTGAATTTTCCATTTCCCTTTTTGATTTGGAACTAGCAGCACCTAAGAAACATGCAAAATGTATAGAAACGTTATAAGCATAACAAGTAGAAATATAATAGAAATTACTATCATGATAAACCCTAAACTAAAAACCAAAATTTGCCGCAAATTTGCCGCTCGTTATTTTCACATGCAAATGACCATTAATTCTCCTCAAAGAAGTTTGCAGCTCATCAAAACCATAGTGGTGAACCTCCAGCAAACCTTTGGCAAACATTGACAATTTGCTGCAAGTTTGCCGCAAAGCTCAATTGCATGTGAAAATAATCAGTGGCGAATTTGCAGCAAATTTGCTTTAACTCGCAATTTCCTTCAGGGACTGTATACAATGCCTCAATTTTGTATATTGTACATTTATTTGTTATATTTCAGCCAAAACCCCTAATTATATTTTTGGCTGTGCTTGTGGCGCAGAAATGCCACTTCACATTTGAAGTGTATGATTGCATTTAAACTTGACGTCTGCTTCTATTACATGAATCAGTCTCTTGATAAAGCCCTAATCAGCACTATTCATTTTCCTATAATAAATAAGAAATGTACATAATTGTGATTTACATTCACTAGCTAACGTTGGCATTGACTTCTTCAATTATTGTTGATTTATTTAGCCTCTCATTCAAGTGTCCACTCTGATACTGGCTGTTCTTTTGTTATGTGCAGGGTCTTTGAGCAAAATAAATGAGATTGAGCTTCAAGTATCTGTCACCTTGAGACACAGTCAATGTTACTGACAATTTACATACACTAATACATGCAAAACTTGTTTTATGGTGCAGCATTACAGAACTGCAGGGTAAATCCACAACTCAATGGGAAAGAAATTAGTTGAGCAGTTTCAGAATTCATCATTTTACACAGTGTCTATAATCTGCAACCTTAGACAAGCTGAATTTAATAAAATACTTCCATGTTATGGATTGGGCCAAAATGCGCACCCATGTTATGCACAATTTCCTGTAATGTAGTTGCTAATTTGATTTCTTTCTTTCATGTTTTTGAGTGTTATCTCTTCTCACATTATGCATATTATAATTGAATTTTCCTGTTGAAATGTAGCATGTAAAAGAGACCATTTTGTATTTTGACTAGTATTTTCATTTTCTTATTTTTAAATACAGTATTATTCAGCTCTGTTGATTTGGGCTAATGTGAAAGTAAAACAGGGTGAGGTCAGGTAAAATGGGCCAGATAAAATTGGAGTTCTTTAATATTCAATATCCGATTATTCCAAAATATTATAAACAGTTGGCACACTAGTACTTGACATGCTTCACGCGATCTGGTCTGATCTATATGCAAACTATATATTGATCTCGTTAAATTGCATCCTTTGCGGTTTAATAATAACACTAGGACATAATGTAATTTTAACTTATGCGCTAAATGTTTCCGTAATGAAATTCATATGTCAGATGTATCAGAGCATTTTTAAGAGAAATGTTTTACATGAGTGCGGTAACAGACCCAATTCTGATATTGGTATCTGGACATCCTTAATATTTTAGAAACCACCTATCAGCTAAAATGGGCCACTGACTTTTAAGATATATTTGGATGGTTTCTTACATGAAAAGTGTTCAAAATAATATTGAAAGAATCTAAATTCAAGCTTTTGTCACTATCTATTGTATAAATGTAGTACCCATAAAAGTAAATATATTCACACAGTCAACACACACACATACAATCATAAAAACACATACAATTACACTTTAAAAATGTAATAACCTTTTTATAAATTAGAAGGGCATTCATTTCTTTGTTCACAATGATGTTTTTACTGTACAGATTGACTGGCCCATTTTAGCTGAATGCAGTGGTGTTGATGCAGTGGACTTTAGCCATAATCATGAAGCCAAAATTTGAGAATTATTTAATAATAATTTACTTATTGTCCTAGTAATGGCATTCTAACGGTTAAATCTCAAACATTTTATACTCACGCACAACTACTGTATGTCAAAACCACATCTGAGGTGAATTAAGCTGAATAAATATACCGCAGTGTATGCAATGAAAGCAAATGGTAACTGAGGCTTTCAGTCCCTTACATTCTGCCTTTTGTGTTCCACGGAAAAAACGAAGTTAGATGTGTTTGGTACAACATGAGTAGATGATGACAGCATTTGCGGCTGTAAAATAATAATTTAGACTTTCTTAAAATAAAAATGTTTTTAAAAATGTGAGTTACAGTGAGTCACTTACAATGGAAGTGAATGGGCCAATCCGTAAATGTTAAAATACTCACTGTTTCAAAAGTATAGCCACAAGATGTAAACATTACACATGTTAACATGATTTTAGTGTGATCAAATGGCTTACTAACCTTTTCTTTGCAATGTTATATTTTACAACTTCTTTGCCATAAATGGCATAACATGGTAAAACCACAAAACAACTATTAAACAACTATTTACAGCTCAAATAATACACAAGTTTTAACAAAAAAAATTATGTAAGTGCTTTTATATAAGTATACATTTTACAGTTCTCCAAATATTGGTTCCATTCACTTCCATTGTAAGTGCCTCACTGTAAAATTCAGTTTTGCTTTTATTAAAGAAAAGGAGTGATGAGTCTAAATAAATTTTTCTGGTAATCAAAATGATGCCACCAATGCTGTCGATTGAGTTTGAACCCAGAATATTATTTGACACATACACCCAGAGAAAGTGTAAAGGGTGATAGAGTCAATGACAGTAGATGCAGTATTTTCTTCAAAAATAAAAATTAGAAAAAACTAAACACAATCATCTCTTGCTCTCCTTTGATGGAACTGCACAGTTCAATGACAGATGAGATTAATTTGCACTCAAACACAAATAAGTGCCGAGCTAAACAGTCCCTGCAATAATGTGGCTGCATTGGCAGATCTTAATAATCAATGAATCATGTTTGGAAACAATCGGCTAATTGCTCTTTGGTCCAGAGAAAGAAGATGAGCGCTTATATAATTCAGACTGCCACAGCACAGCCAACAAACCAAGTGCTAACAGATCGTGAAGTCCAACTGAAAGATGAGAAAAGGGCTACACATTTATCTAACTTCTCCATTCCCCAGGTGGCCCAGGGGTTTATATTAAGCTGGATCTTTACTGAAGTTGTAATTAGTTTGGAGGAAGACAGTACTTCAATAAATCCTTATTAGTTTCTCATTAACAGTCACATTTGCATGTCAAAGGTAAATCAGTGGGTCAGTATTTTATATGCCTAAATATATGGCCTCCGGTGCCCAGAGGAAAACGTCCTTGCTCTGATGTTTCTCCTAAAAAAAATGTCCTGATTAAAAAAGTTGAACTCCTAAAGACATGAGTTGTAATTTTGCAATATATGTATGAAATCATGAGCACTCACATTAAAATGAAGACTCCAGTTATATCAGTAATCTTATGAAAGCTGTTTTATTCTACATGGAGAGGGTCCACACATGGGGGCGGCCATGTTAGAATCACATGACCAGCTGAATACTACTCTCTTAATCTCAGTAACCGTCCTGTTATTTGACACTTTCACTCACTGATTAAAGTAATCATGACTGACTGTGAATACTACATTTCTACAATGACATTTGAAACTGAAATCTATTGATTTTAAATGATGCTGCATCCAAGCCGCTAGGTGTCAGTGTAAGTCCAAGAGGACACAATGACAAAAGTTACTGAGTGCACCTTTAAGAGAAATAAAAATGGATACAAATGTTGTATATTGTAAAGGCTAATTTAGTAATGGCTAAAATATCAACAATCGACTTCTAGATCAAGAATTTCAAGGATTTTCAGGATAAATATCATCGAACGAACACCATAGCAAAACACAAATACTTGTGCATTTTGTCAATATTATAAGGAAAACTAAATGACCATGTTCGCCCAGTAAGTAGCATTAAAAGTATATAGTTATAAAATAGAAGTGGACAGTGTATATCAGATGGTATTATTATGATTTGAGGAGAAATGTTTGTTCATATTAAGATCTGAGTGCAGACTTTTGTGTTCTGAGAACAGTTTGAGACATTGTTCGGGTCTCTTCTGATACTCTAGAGGAGACCCATGTAACCAACTGTGAATTTAGCAACAGTAGGTTGAAAATTCTTCAGCTGAAATCGGGCTGTGAATCAGTCTTATCGAAATTCCAACCACTGCCCCCAGTGACCAAAGCTGGAAGTGATGTTTAACGCATGGGCACACATTCACAGAGTGGCGCTAGACGCAGGTTGTATCTTAGCTGTAAATGATGTAATACAGTGAAAAAGAATGCATATTTTATTAACTCTACCCCCTAACCCAAACCTCAACCCTAAACCTAAAGGTGGTCACACACCGGATGAGAAGCGGCATGCTGCGTCACGGCTAGCACACGGCAGAGGTATCAAACACAGGGCACCTCAATTCGATTCATGTGGCAGACAGTACACACAAAGGTTAGCAAGATTTTTCCTTTTTTAACAATGAACAAGGCTAGAGTAAACATTATGTCCAATGATATTGATTGGGGTCAAATTTAATGGAAAATATTCAAGTTGCGCGCCGTGGCAGAAATTTGAGCAGTCTCCACCGTGGGCACCACCGACAGACGGCAAGTGGTGGCAGTGATGTGCATACATTCATAGACAACATTTTTTTAGAGGAAAAATGCAACCTCCAATTTATGCTCAGCATTGTTTATGCGAACGCAACTACTTCCTGGTAAAAGCGAGACCAGAACCCATGTCACGAAGGCTGCTAGAAGCACTAGAGAGCATGTGTTCATGTTTGAATTGATGGAAAATCTGTCTGATGGGGGATAGAGATTGTCAGTAATTCGGCAGAATGGAACTAAAAGACATTTAGGCAAGGCAAGGCAAGGCAAGTTTATTTATATAGCACATTTCATACACAATGGTAATTCAAAGTGCTTTACATAGAAGAGATTAAAATAAGAATAAAAAAATAAGAATAATTGAAACAGTTTAGAATAAAATAAAATACAGTACAAACAGTCGGACACACAGTGGCACAGTGCTCATTCAGTAAATGCACAGCTAAACAGATGTGTTTTGAGTCTGGATTTGAATGTGACTAAAGTAGGAGCACATCTGAGCTCTTCTGGAAGCTGGTTCCAGCTGTGGCTGGCATAATAGCTAAAAGCAGACTCTCCTTGCTTAGAGTGAACCCTTGGTATTTCTAGCTGATGTGATCCTAATGATCTGAGTGATCTGTTGGGTTTATATTCAGTGAGCATATCTGCAATATATTGAGGTCCTAGCCCATTGAGTGATTTATATACCAGTAATAATACTTTAAAATCAATCCTAAATGTAACTGGGAGCCAGTGTAAAGACCTGAGGACTGGTGTGATATGTTCATATTTTCTGGTTCTGCTCAGAATCCTGGCAGCAGCGTACTGTATGCGCTGCAACTGTCTTATGGTCTTTTTGGGAAGGCCAGTGAGGAGTCCATTACAATAATCCACCCTGCTGGTGATGAAAGCATGCACAAGTTTCTCTAGGTCTTGACTGGAAACAAACCATCTAATTCTTGCAATATTTTTCAGATGATAGTATGCTGATTTAGTTATTGCTTTGACATGACTACTGAAACTAAGGTCTGACTGTAGAGACACACCAAGATTCCTGACTTGATTTTTAGTTGTTTGACCCCTAGTGTCAAGGTGTGCATTCACCTTGAGAACGTCATCTTTGTTTCCAAACACAATGACTTCAGTTTTGTCTTTGTTTAACTGAAGAAAGTTTTGGCACATCCAACTGTTAACTTCATCAATGCATTGGCACAGGGAGTCAATGGGGCTGTAATCGTTAGGTGATAGGGCTAAGTAGATCTGTGTGTCGTCTGCATAGCTGTGGTAAGCAATTTGGTTCTTTCTCATTATTTGGCTCATTGGGAGCATATACAGGTTGAACAGGAGTGGTGCAAGAATTGAGCTTTGAGGGACTCCGCATGTCATGGACGTCCACTCAGACTTATGGTCTCCTATACTCACATAATAACCTCTCCCTTCTAAGTATGACCTGAACCATTTTAGGACCATCCCAGAAAGCCCCACCCAGTTTTCCAGCCTGTCAAGAAGTATGTTGTGATCAACAGTGTCAAATGCAGCACTGAGGTCGAGTAGTACCAGTACTGATAATTTGCCTGTATCAGTATTTAAGCGAATATCGTTTATTATCTTTATGAGCGCTGTCTCTGTGCTGTGATGCGATCGGAAACCAGATTGAAAATTGTCAAAGTATCCATTTGAGTTCAAGAATTTGTTCAGCTGATTGAAGACAACTTTTTCAATGATCTTGCCTATGAAAGCTTTGAGATCGGTCTATAGTTGCTTAATATGGTCTTATCCAGATTGCTCTTTTTCAAGAGGGGCTTGACAACTGCAGTTTTCAGGGAGTTTGGAAAACGTCTCGGGTTAAGACTATAACCCTTGTTCCCTGAGAAGGGAACGAGACACTGCGTCGTTGAAAACGACTCTTTGGGGAGCGCTCCTTAGCGTGCACCTCTGAAGTATGAATGAAACTATTCCAATCTTGATTGGTGTTGCGTCATGACATAACATGTGACGGCATAACCGGATGCATAAAAGTGACGCCGGCACACACACACATTAGCCTAGCGATGAAGCAAGCCGCTCTCAGGCCTTGAGGGGCATGGCAGGACGACGCAGTGTCTCGTTCCCTTCTCAGGGAACAAGGGTTATAGTCATAACCCCAGACGTTCCATTCCGAGGGAACTCGCACTGCGTCGTTGAAAAAGACTCTTTGGGGAACGAATGCCCACTAGGCCACGCACCGAAAAAAGGCCTGCCCTAGGGTGAAACTGAACTCAGGCACTCAGCTAGGACGAGAGCACATGTGCGCCAGGCGTACTAGGGAGGTGCAGACTATAAAACCTGATGAAAGTGTGCGGGGTAGCCCAACCGGCTGCCTCACAGATCTCCTGGAGGGGTACTCCCGATAAGAGAGCCCTAGAGGACGCCATGCCTCTAGTTGAATGAGCCCTTACGGCCAAAGGTGAAGGCAAATTGCGCACCATGTAGGCCGAGATAATAGCCTGAACAATCCAATTACTAATGGTTTGTTTCGAGGCAGGCAGCCCCTCCCTAGGTGACCCAAAACACACTAACAGTTGGTCCGACCTCCTCCAGGAAGAGGACCTCTCGAGGTAAACGCTCAAAGCTCTGACAGGGCAGAGCAAATGGAGCCTCTCTTCTTCTGCCACACATGAGGTGGAGGATGAAATGCCTGCAGGACCGTAGACCGTGCCATGTTAGACGGCACCTTAGGCACATAGCCAGGTCTCGGGTGCAATATGGCTTTAACTCCGCCAGGGGCAAACTCCAAGTAAGCTGGCGTCACTGCCAGGGCTTGAAGATCACCCACCCTCTTTAGAGAGGTAATAGCTAAGAGAAAAGCCATCTTGAACGTCAGGTCCTTGGGCGAAGCCGACTGAAGGGGTTCGAAGGGGGCCAGGGATAACCCTTCGAGAACCACCGCCAGGTCCCAGGCAGGAACCCTGGACCTGGTTGCCGGTCTCATCCTCCATGTACCACGGAGAAAACAAATGACCAGCTGGTGCCTCCCCAGAGGCCCATCACTCAGTGGTGCATGGAACGCCGAAATGGCAGCCACGTACACCTTAAGTGTGGAAGGGGAGAGACCACGAGAGAAACGATCTTGAAGAAACTCCAGAACTGAAGCCACCGGGCAGTTAACTGGATCTAATTCATGTTCTCTACACCAAGTGGAGAACACATTCCACTTGAGGCCATATAATCTCCTAGTAGACGGAGCCCTAGAGCTAAGTATGGTTTCAACCACCCCCGCTGATAGACCAGCATTTAGGTACTGAACCCCCTCAGGGGCCAGACCCACAGTTTCCACAGCTCTGGACGAGGGTGGAAGACTGTGCCCCCCTGCCTGAGACAACAGATCCCTCCTCAGAGGAATCTGCCATGGCGGAGCTATCAGGAGTGAAATTATGTGTGAGAACCATACTCGGGCCGGCCACATCGGGGCAACCAGAAGAAGACTGATGCCCTCTTGGCGGACCCTTTCCAGGACTCCCGGGAGCAGAGCGATCGGGGGAAATGCGTACAGGCGAAGCCTCGGCCAAGCCTGTACCATGGCGTCCAATCCCAGTGGGGCTGGATGTGAGAGGGAGAACCAAAGTGGACAGTGGGACGTCTCTCGAGACGTGAATAGATCCACTTCCGATGGTCCAAATTTGTCCCACATCAACTTCGCTACCTCTGGATGAAGTCTCCATTCCCCGGGCCTCAGCCCCTGCCTCGACAGGATGTCTGCTCCCTGATTCTGAACCCCCGGAATATATATTTCTCTGATAGACAGTATTTTCCCTTGGGACCAAAGAATTATCTGATGCGCCAGTCTGCACAGAGGGCGCGATCTGAGTCCTCCTTGTCGGTTCAGATAAGCTACCACTGATGTATTGTCCGAACGTACTAGGACATGGTAACCTTTGATGTCTGGAAGGAAGCTCCTCAGAGCCCTGAACACAGCCAACATCTCTAGACAGTTTATGTGCCAAGAATGATGATGGTCCTGCCACAGACCCCTGGCAAAGCGGCCGTCCATGACCGCGCCCCAGCCAGTGAGGGAGGCGTCTGTCGAAACGGTTTTCCGGTGACATGACGCTCCCAACACTGGTCCTTGGGACAGGAACCAAGGTTTCTTCCATATTAGCAGAGAACGAAGGCACCTGCGCGTTACTCTGATTATACGAAATGGATTCCCCTTGGGGGAAAACCCCTTGGTTTTCAGCCACCACTGGAGGGGCCTCATGTGTAGAAGGCCCAAAGGTACAATGTTGGATGCCACTGCCATGAGGCCCAGCAGTCTTTGAAATTGCTTTACAGTGATGGCCTGGCCTAGCTTTAACCCGGCCACCATCGCCATAAGGGACTCGATACGTGCAGGAGACATGCGTGCCTGCATCATAACCGAGTTCCACACAACGCCCAGAAACGTTGTGCACTGGGATGGTTGTAACACACTCTTTTTTGTGTTGAGTCTCAACCCCAAACTTCGAATGTGGCCAAGAACGACATCTCGATGCCGAACCGCCATTTCCCGTGGTAGAAGCCCTCCGAGGTTCTACCACCCCGGTTCTACCAGCCCTCCTAGCCTTAAGGACGTCCCTCAGGTCGGCCCCCTGGCTGGAGGGCTTCCGCTGGGAGCGTTTCCTCTGTTGCCAAGCTCCTGGAGGAGGGGCTCTAGAGGAAACGCTCTCCTTTTGCTCTGCGCGGTGCGAGGAGCTGACTGAATGCTGGGGCTGATCTGTTTGCCCCACGCTACTTGATTTAGACTTGGATTTACGGGGGAGAAACTGCTTGAACGCCGCAGATTGTTTCCTCGCCTCCCGAAACCTGTCGACGACCGATGTAACGGCGTCGCCGAACAGGCCAGGGGGCGAGAGCGGGGCATCAAGCAAAAAAGCTCTGTCTTTTTCTTTTATTCCCGACAAATTTAGCCACAGATGCCTCTCCGTGGTCACCATAGCTGCCATAGAGCGGCCAATAGCGCGGGCCGTCTCTTTAGTGGCCCGGAGAGACAGATCTGCGTCCACATCAATGCTGAGCATTTCCACTTCCTCGGAAGCAGAGAGCTCGAGCATTGGGACCTGATCGTGGGCAGAAGAAGCCACTCTCAGGGGTAGTGCTTCACAGCTTTCACAGGCAGATCCCTCGAGAGCTGCCTGTGCGTGCTGCGCTCCCAAACAGTTCATACACAAAACGTGCGTGTCCCTACCCGTAATAAAACGAGGGCAGGGGTGCACGCACTTCTTGAACTGTTCGGTGGCCATAATTCTTTTAAATAGGACAAACAACACCAAATAAGACAAACAATATACATAGAGCGCTTGCTGAAGAGCGAAAGCTAATGTGTGTGTGTGCCGGCGTCACTTTTATGCATCCGGTTATGCCGTCACATGTTATGTCATGATGCAACACCAATCAAGATTGGAATAGTTTCATTCATACTTCAGAGGCGCACGCTAAGGAGCGTTCCCCAAAGAGTCGTTTTCAATGACGCAGTGCGAGTTCCCTCGGAAGGGAACTCCCAGAGAGAAGTGAAGAGTTTATCACTTCTAGGAGATCTGCTTCTAAACAGTTGAACACACTTTTGAAAAAAGATGTGGGAAGTGCATCAAGGGCGCAGGTTGATGGTTTAAGGTGCTGTACGGTTTCTTCCAAAATTTTGCCATCAATTTCTTTGAAATCAGACATAGTAACTACTTTCTCAGGTTGTGGTTTGATTTGTCTGACCCAAGCACAACTCAAGGATGTGCTGATCACCTTTCTGATATTATTGATTTTTTCAGAGAAGAAAGAAGCAAACTCATTGCACTTGCTGTCTGAGAGCAATTCACTGGGAATCTGGCTTGAGGGGTTTGTCAGTCTCTCTACAGTCGCAAAAAGAGTGCGTGTTAAGTTGCTGTTTATAATATTCGAGAAGAAAGTCTGTCTAGCTTTGCCTAGTTCCATATTAAAAGCATGGATGCTGTCTTTGTAGATGTTATAATGGACTACAAGTTTTGTCTTCCGCCACATGCTCTGCTTTTCTGCATTGTCTTTTCATATTTTGCACTGCTGTTGAGTTTCTCCAAGGCGCTTTTTGTCTGCCACTCTTCTTCCTGACTTTCACAGGAGCAATATCATCAATTACACTTTTAACTTTTGAGTTAAAAGAATCAAGGAGAAAATCAACAGAGTCAGCAGATATACTTGGTGTTAAAGCTATAGCCTTCATAAATAGTACACTAGTGTTCTCATTTAAGCATCTCTTCTTGACAGACACAGATCTAGCTTCAATGGCAGGAGAGATCAATATATCAAAGAAAACACAGAAATGATCAGACAGTGCTACATCCTTAATAACAATCGATGAAATGTTTAGACCCTTACTGATAAGTAAATCTAGAGTGTGTCCATGATTGTGTGTGGGTCCATGTACATGCTGAGTCTGATCAAAAGTTTTAAAACAGTTATGAGTTCTTTTGTCATATTGGTTTCTGCATTATCTATGTGAATGTTAAAGTCTCCAGCAATGGCAAAACAGTCAAACTCTGAGGTAATTGTTGATAACAGTTCTGTAAAGTCCTCAGCGAAGGCTGGAGAGTATTTTGGAGGCCTGTAAATAATGATAAGTAAAATGCGTGGAGCAACTTTTAACACACTACCCAGATATTCGAAAGACGGGTAATTCCCAAATGATATTTGCTTACATTGATAGACATCTTTAAAAGAGCAGCTAAACCCCCACCTCGTCTACCTTCTCTGCAGACACTCAAATAAGTAAAGTTAGGAGGGGATGTTTCATTAAGGACTGTTGCACTACAGCTGTCTTCTAGCCAAGTTTCATTTAGAAACATAAAATCCAGGTTGTATGTGATAATTAAGTCATTGACTAGAAGTGATTTATTTTTAAGTGAGCGGATGTTTAAAAGTGCTAACTTAACAGTTTTTGTCCCCACAGCAATATTAGTTTGGCGTGTAATAGGCACCAGATTAGATGGCTGTATGGCTTTTGAAGGCCTTAGACTTTCTATGATGTAATCGAACAGCAATAGAGATTGATACAGGCACACTGGGTTCCCGCTTGTTTTGTAAGCATTTGAGAAAGTTACTGTTATCATAGCAGGGACCCAACACATATCACTGAGAGCTGGTATCAGTTGTTTTTGGTTCACCTCGAGCAAATGGAGGAGGGTGTGAGCCCTGGCGTTGTGGCAGAGGTCGAAGAGCTCTCACAGGAGGAGGGGGAGGGCGAGCTGGGCCCGCAGGTGCTTGAGGGGCCTGACATTTTTTGCTTGATATCTGGGGGCTTGCAGCAAAAGAGTGGGATAGTTTGGTTCCAGCATACACCAGTTCTTCCATTTTCTCTGAGAAACACAGATGTGGAGATGCTGGAGAGAGGGATAATGTGTCTGGTGAGAGGGGCTGTAATATGCTGTCCTGGTTTCCCTGGATGTTTTCCAGAAAGTCGTCCTTGGGTGCTGAATCTTGGAGCAGTTCTAATATGTCACAGTCTTTCTGTGGTGAACTTTGTGGGCAGGGCTCAGATGAGATTGTGTCCATGAGCAGAAATTGTTGTGGCTGAGTGGTGTTATCATTGTCCTTGTGTGATTTGTCAACTGCATGTCCATTCAGGTGCTGAAGTGAAGTCCTGTGGTCATTCATACTGTGTCCAGGTGTGTGTGTGCCATTCAGATTGAGTGGATTGGCACACACTGCAGAAGGATGATTGAGGGAGAAGTAGATATTGTCCTTTAGCACTCTTGAACCAAGTTTGTTTGGGTGGTGGACATCCTGTCGAAACAGTTGCCTCTGACTCCAGAAAAGATTGAAGTTGTCAATGAAGTTCACTCCTTTTATATTGCAGGTTTTTTTACAGCCATGTATTAAGCCCAAGCAACCGTGAAAACCTGTTTGTTCCTCTTGCTGGAAGTGGTCCACTGATGAATGTTTGAACTTTCAGTCTTTTAAGTGTTTCAAAAAGGTCATTGAAATCCTTCTTAAGGAGTTCTGACTGCTCTTTATGAATATCTTTCTTCCCCACATGAATGATGAGTCGATTTCCAGTCTTATGTTTCATCAGAATGTTCTGAAGTTCCCTGTTTACATCCGAGGTTGTTGCTTGTGGAAGGCAGCATGTAGTTGTATCCCTGCTGCTAATGTTTCTGATTATGGAGTCACCCACTATCAGAGTCCTGGGCCCGGCTGCGCTCTGAGCTGAATGCCGCTGTCTGCTTTCGACCTTGAGCCAGTTCACATCAGTGTTAGCTACTGGCTGATTCAGTCTGTGTTCGATCACATTCATCACATTTGGGGATTCCTCATTCATTAATACTTCAAATCTGTTCTCAAGACGTATAGGCGGTGGTAGGAAACCAGTGTTTGCATTCCTTGTCAGAGCCGTATCTGGGGTAGAGGATGCTACTGCGGCAATATGAGATGCTCGTAACAATCTGATGTCTCGAGTGCCTTTTGGTCTCGCTCCCTGTTTTTGCCATCGATTTGTAAGTCGATCGGTTTGTTTCTCTACACTCAGTATGGCCTGTCGAGGAGCACTAGATTCATGGGACTCACCGGCTGTATGCTGAGGGCGTCCATGACGAGCTCTGTTGTGTGTTCCGTCTGGTTTGGTGGTCCTGTAAATAACTTTGTTTCAAGAACTGCAATCCTTTGTAAAAGTCTGTGGCAGTTAGTGCAGCAAGTAGATTCCAGAAGAGGCATTTTCTCTTATCCTTTTGAATGTAGGCAGTTGTGTTTTCCCTTCCCTGGAATGAAAACTTTCAGTGGGAGGCTGGTCGGATAAAAGAATTCTGCTTTTTTTTTTTTTTTTTTTGTAGTAATCCAAGCTTTTGAGCACTGTGCTGATTTGTTTAAGTTAAAATTAGTAAAAATTAGTTGATAAAAGGAGATAAAATATGAAAATATAAAAGCGATAGAGCAAAAGCGCGGAGCACTAAGCAAGAGCGTCCGAACAGAAGCTGAGCAGGAACGTAGGGGTGTAAAAACACAACACCAAATAAAGTCCAAAGAGTCTATTTAGCCGCATTTCCACTATCAGGCCAGATTAGGGCATGCCAGTGCCAGTCACTTCAGGTGCCTCATTGTACCTCCTCAGGGCTTCCCCAGGGCCAACTGCCTGTGGCCTTGGGACCACTGATTAACTTTGGACCAGAAAAGGCCAACAGGGGATTGGGGTGGGGTAAATGTCAACGGTGGAGTTTCACGGAGTAACGTCAGAGGTTTTAGCACCAAGATACTAATTTCCAAATTTTTCATATCTATCTACCAGCTAACCTTAACAGATCAACAGAGAATGGCGAATCATCAGTACTGGTCAGTTGACAAAATCAGGGCACTTCTGAATATTTGGGCTGATGAAAATGTGCAACGTTAGATAGAAGCGGCATCTACCGAATGAAGATGTGATTAAGTATATAGTCGCCGAACTTGCCAAGTTGTGTATCCAGCGCAGTTGTGTGTAACGTTGGCACCAGGATGGTATATTAAGGGTGTGTTTTAGGGCAATGCTACAGGGTAGCCCAATGATGGGAATGCAGATCGATTTTGGTTTCGCGGCTTGAGGTCCGAGACTAAAACAGCAAAGGTCTGCACCACATATCAACTAAGACTGGCCAAGAAATGCCCACTTAGACTGTGTCAGGAACAGCGTCAATCACAGTCGGTTTTGTCAGGTCACAAACTTGGCAAACTTGGACATATCTGGTGATTATTTTTGTCCCCAAAAGCGCTCATTGGATCAAAATGGAGCCTTGTGAACATGACTCTTTTCCAGGTGGACTGATAAAAAGTTCTGTGTGCTTCTACTTGTGGAAGAAGTTACATCAAACCAGCCAATAAGATTTGTGTTGAGACAGTCTATCCTCACAGCCTCATTTTCTTTCCACACAAAATGAAAGATGCTACTGTGAATGAGGTCAATAGTAATAACATTTAGAATTGTGAATTGAATTGTCAGAATAGATGCGTGTGCAGTACCTGAGGCCATAAAGCACAGTGCCGTCTGGATGGAGGCGAATCATTCTGTTCTTCACCGTAACACCGTGAACGAAAGATTTCTTGTCGTTCAGGAAGTACGTGTCCGGCACCCACAGCTGATCGGCTACTCTGTTATCCAGCGTCAGGTTTAGAGGAATCTCGGAGTAGGACAGACGCTTGTCTCGCCATGCTTGCTGGAAATACATAGTCAGTGTGTAGTCCTGAAAAGCAAACAGGAAACAGAAGACATGTGGGTCACCAGATCGGAGGACAAGATTAGAGAGTCAAAGCAAGAAATATGAGAGAAAGATTGGAATATTTTAGAAGGTTGTTTTATAAAAACGAATAACATATTTTATGACAGCCTTTAATATTATATGACGTGAAATTAAAAGCACAAAAGTGCGTGTCAGGTAAAGACAAAGTAAACAATGAGTGTCTAGGAGCTTGAGACCGCAGGAAAACGTCTCGGGTTATGACTATAACCCTTGTTCCCTGAGAAGGGAACGAGACACTGCGTCGTTGAAAACGACTCTTTGGGGAACGCTCCTTAGCGTGCGCCTCTGAAGTATGAATGAAACTATTCCAATCTTGATTGGTGTTGCGTCATGACGTAACATGTGACGGCATAACCGGATGCATAAAAGTGACGCCGGCACACATACACATTAGCCTAGCGATGAAGCAAGCCGCTCTCAGGCCTTGAGGGGCGTGGCAGGACGACGCAGTGTCTCGTTCCCTTCTCAGGGAACAAGGGTTATAGTCATAACCCGAGGCGTTCCCTTCCGAGGGAACTCGCACTGCGTCGTTGAAACGACTCTTTGGGGAACGAATGCCCACTAGGCCACGCACCGAAAAAGGCCTGCCCTAGGGTGAAACTGAACTCAGGCACTCAGCTAGGACGAGAGCACACGTGCGCCAGGCGTACTAGGGAGGTGCAGACTGTAAAACCTGATAAAAGTGTGCGGGGTAGCCCAACCGGCTGCCTCACAGATCTCCTGGAGGGGTACTCCCGATAAGAGAGCCCTAGAGGACGCCATGCCTCTAGTTGAATGAGCCCTCACGGCCAAAGGTGAAGGCAAATTGCGCACCTTGTAAGCCGAGATAATAGCCTGAACAATCCAATTACTAATGGTTTGTTTTGAGGCAGGGAGCCCCTTCTTAGGTGACCCAAAACACACTAACAGTTGGTCCGACCTCCTCCAAGAAGAGGACCTCTCGAGGTAAGCCCTCAAAGCTCTGACAGGGCAGAGCAAATGGAGCCTCTCTTCTTCTGCCGACACATGAGGTGGAGGATGAAAAGCCTGCAGGACCGTAGACCGTGCCGTGTTAGACGGCACCTTAGGCACATAGCCAGGTCTCGGGTGTAAAATGGCTTTAACTCCGCCAGGGGCAAACTCCAAGCAAGCTGGCGTCACTGCCAGGGCTTGAAGATCACCCACCCTCTTTAGAGAGGTAATAGCTAAGAGAAAAGCCATCTTGAACGTCAGGTCCTTGGGCGAAGCCGACTGAAGGGGTTCGAAGGGGGCCAGGGATAACCCTTCGAGAACCACCGCCAGGTCCCAGGCAGGAACCCTGGACCTGGTTGTCGGTCTCATCCTCCATGTACCACGGAGAAAACGAATGACCAGCTGGTGCCTCCCCAGAGGCCCATCACTCAGTGGTGCATGGAACGCCGAAATGGCAGCCACGTACACCTTGAGTGTGGAAGGGAGAGACCGCAGAGAAACGATCTTGAAGAAACTCCAGAACTGAAGCCACCGGGCAGTTAACTGGATCTACTTCATGTTCTCTACACCAAGTGGAGAACACATTCCACTTGAGGCCATATAATCTCCTAGTAGACGGAGCCCTAGAGCTAAGTATGGTTTCAACCACCCCCACTGATAGACCAGCATTTAGGTACTGAACCCCTCAGGGGCCAGACCCACAGTTTCCACAGCTCTGGACGAGGGTGGAAGACTGTGCCCCCGCCTGAGACAACAGATCCCTCCTCAGAGGAATCTGCCATGGCGGAGCTATCAGGAGTGAAATTATGTCTGAGAACCATACTCGGGCCGGCCACATGGGGGCAACCAGAAGTAGACTGATGCCCTCTTGGCGGACCCTTTCCAGGACTCCCGGGAGCAGAGCGATCGGGGAAATGCGTACAGGCGAAGCCTCGGCCAAGCCTGTACCATGGCGTCCAACCCCAGTGGGGCTGGATGTGAGAGGGAGAACCAAAGTGGACAGTGGGACGTCTCTCGAGACGCGAACAGATCCACTTCTGATGGTCCAAATTTGTCCCATATCAACTTCACCACCTCTGGATGAAGTCTCCATTCCCCGGGCCTCAGCCCCTGCCTCGACAGGATGTCTGCTCCCTGATTCTGAACCCCGGAATATACATTGCTCTGATAGACAGTATTTTCCCTTGGGACCAAAGAATTATCTGATGCGCCAGTCTGCACAGAGGGCGCGATCTGAGTCCTCCTTGTCGGTTCAGATAAGCTACCACTGATGTATTGTCCGAACGTACTAGGACATGGTAACCCTTGATGTCTGGAAGGAAGCTCCTCAGAGCCCTGAACACAGCCAACATCTCTAGACAGCTTATGTGCCAAGAATGATGATGGTCCTGCCACAGACCCCTGGCAAAGCGGCCGTCCATGACCGCGCCCCAGCCAGTGAGGGAGGCGTCTGTCGAAACGGTTTTCCGGCGACATGACGCTCCCAACACTGGCCCTTGGGACAGGAACCAAGGTTTCTTCCATATTAGCAGAGAACGAAGGCACCTGCGCGTTACTCCGATTATACTGAAATGGATTCCCGCTGGGGAAAACCCCTTGGCTTTCGGCCACCACTGGAGGGGCCTCATGTGTAGAAGGCCCAACGGTACAATGTTGGATGCCGCTGCCATGAGGCCCAGCAGTCTTTGAAATTGCTTTACAGTGATGGCCTGGCCTAGCTCTAACCCGGACACCATCGCCATAAGGGACTCGATACGTGCAGGAGACATGCGTGCCTGCATCGTAACCGAGTCCCACACAACACCCAGAAATGTTGTGCACTGGGATGGTTGTAACACACTCTTTTTGTGTTGAGTCTCAACCCCAAACTTCGAATATGGCCAAGGACGACATCTCGATGCCGAACCGCCATTTCTCGAGACTGGGCCAGAATGAGCCAGTCATCGATATAATTCAGTATCGCGGATGCCCTGAAGTCTCAGAGGAGCAGGAGCTGCATCCATACATTTGGTGAATGTGCGGGGAGAGAGTGCTAGGCCGAACGGAAGAA
Organism: Xyrauchen texanus; assembly: GCF_025860055.1. Taxonomy (NCBI): domain Eukaryota; kingdom Metazoa; phylum Chordata; class Actinopteri; order Cypriniformes; family Catostomidae; genus Xyrauchen; species Xyrauchen texanus. The sequence goes on from NC_068309.1 coordinate 36,089,858, forward strand.
CCCGATATTGGTAAGCTTCGCCCCGAGCGAACCTCAGGAACCTCCTGTGACATGGAAGGATGGGTACATGAAAATAGGCGTATTTTAGATCTATCGTGACAAATCAGTCCTCGGATCTGATCTGACTCACGATGACAGGAATGGTAAGCATTTTGAACCTGAACCTCCTCAAAGGCCGGTTCAAAACTCTGAGATCTAAAATCGGCCTCAACCCCCCATCCTTTTTGGAACTATAAAGTACCGGCTGTAAAGACCGGACTCCTTGTCTGAATGAGGAACACGTTCTATGGCCTCCTTCAGCAGCAGAGATTGCACTTCTTGTTCCATCACCTGAGCCTGCTCGGAACCACTGTAGTCTGCACCACCCCAGAGAATTTGGGGGGTGGTGCCCGAACTGCAGTCTGTACCCTGATTTTATTATATGCAGGACCCATGCAGATATGTTGGGAAGATGATTCCATGCCTCAACAAAATCTACTAAGGGAACCAGCCTCTCGAGGCTGATCTCGGGTGTTTTTCGAGCACTGTTCTCGACTTCCTGAAGCGAGATACCGGCAGGGTTTAGTCGATACAGTTCTTATGACCACAATTGATGTGTGTTTTTTATTTTTTGACGCGAACGGCACGGTGTGCGTTCGCTGGAAATTGATGTGGCCCGAAGCGTCAGAGACGGCGGGAACCGACACCGATTTCCTGAGGACTCCGCTGCGAGAGCAACCTCGGTTGCTCTGCAGCGGGGACAGCCCTCCGAGGTTCTACCACCTCGGTAGAACCTCTTTCCGAAGCTTCTACTAAGGGAACCAGCCTCTCGAGGCTGGTCTCGGGTGTTTTTCAAGCACTGTTCTCGACTTCCTGAAGCGAAAGACCGGCAGGATTTAGTCGATATGGTTCTTGTGACCACCATTAATGCTTGTTTTTTTTTTTTTTGACACGAACGGCACGGTGTGCGTTCGCTGGAAATTGATGTGGCCCGAAGCGTCAAAGACGGCGGGAACCGACACCGATTTCCTGAGGACTCCGCTGCGAGAGCAACCTCGGTTGCTCTGCAGTGGGGGCAGCCCTCCGAGGTTCTACCACCTCGGTAGGACCTCTTTCCCGAAGCTTCAACTAAGGGAACCAGCCTCCCGGGTGTTTTTCAAGCACTGTTTGCCGCCATGTAAGCCCTACTTATTAAAGCAGATGTATCTCTGCAGGGCTTACTAGGCAGCGCCGGGGTTTTAGCCCATATCCCGTGCCCCCAAAACATCGTTCTGTAATCAAACACTGGGGCTGGAGATACGGGACGAATGCGGTTTACCCCACGATCTCGTTCTGTGGAGATCGGGGAAAAACGGCAAACCCCGGCGCTGAGGTTGTGATCTGTGCCGCAGGAAACGCACGTCTAATTTGCTTTCAACTTGCGTTCCCTGCTCATTTTGTGGCCAGCTGATATTCAGTCTGGCCACGGCACGCGTCATAACCTCAATCAGCTCCTCATAAGCTTGGCCAAAAACCGGCGTGCTTGGCTCACGGTCGTCCGCATCGATGCTGAGCATATCCACTTCCTCGGAAGCAGTGAGCTCAAGCATCGGGACCTGATCATGGGCAGAAGAAGCCGCGACGCGGGCTTCTGCACCACACACAGTAGGCTCGGGATCCTCAAACGAAGAATGAGAAAGTGCCGCAGCAGTCTCATTCTCATCTGCAAAATCCGCTGCGAACCCCGCGATCTCAATCGCCGCGCTGCCTCAACAGACGCGGGACCAAAACCGTGGGGAACGCGAGCCTGACCGTGCTCATCAAAGCACGCCAACCGGGAGCGCAGCACTCTCATGGGTAGTGCTTCACAACTTTCACAGGCAGATCCCTCGAGAGCTGCCTGTGCGTGCTGCGCTCCCAAACAGTTCACACATAAAGCGTGCGTGTCCCTACCCGTAATGAAACGAGGGCAGGGGTGCACGCACTTCTTGAACTGTTCGGTGGCCATAATATTTTTAAATCAGACAAACAACACCAAATAAGACAAACAATTTCAACATAGAGCGCTTGCTGAAGAGCGAAAGCTAATGTGTATGTGTGCCGGCGTCACTTTTATGCATCCGGTTATGCCGTCACATGTTACGTCATGACGCAACACCAATCAAGATTGGAATAGTTTCATTCATACTTCAGAGGCGCACGCTAAGGAGCGTTCCCCAAAGAGTCGTTTTCAACGACGCAGTGCGAGTTCCCTCGGAAGGGAACCCTGTAGACAGCTATACTGACAAAAATGTGAACAACTGAATTTACATTTTTTCAATCTTAGTTTTTGAAGAATCTACATGCAGCTCTTTTATATACATTAACAGTTCATAGTGACTGTCGAACTCCAAAAGTAATTGAATAAATTAATCAATAGATCAATAAATAAATACATTTATATAATAATATTATGGTCATATACAGTATATATATATATATATATATATATATATTAATTACATGTTAATTTATATATATATATATATATATATATGTGTGTGTGTGTGTGTGTATGTGTGTTAATATAAATGAATTTATATATTACATAATAATGTATTATATAATATATATATACTTATATTGTATAATGTAAAATATAAAAACAATAGTATTATTTATATAATAATACTATTGTCATATTTATATATTATATAAATATGACAATAATAGTTTTATATATTTAAATTAAATGTTAATTTATATATTAAATAGCTGTATATAATATTATATATATATATATATATATATATATATATATATATGTATTTAATATAAATTAATTTATATGTTACATAATATTTTATTATATAATAGATGCTCATATTGTACAATGTAAAATATATAAAAACATAAATAAAAATAAATAAATAAATTTATATAGTAATATTATTGTCATATATATATATATATATATATATATATATATATATATATATATATATATATATATATTAATTTAATAATAATTCATTCATATGTTAAATAATATTATATCATATAATATATTACAAGATAAATAAATACATAAAAATATATAAAAACAAATAGTTCATTTGACTAGTGCAATATATTTCAAGTTTTTTTTAATCTATATAAAAGCTTCAAAATGATATTAAGACTAACTAAATAAATTACATAATAAATTCAGGTCTGCTTCTCACACAAATCGATCGGATGCCTTCAAAAAACTTGGAATATAGTGCACAAGTCTTACGGACTACTTTTACATAACTTTTGATGTTTTTTTTTGGAGCTTGATAGACATGGTCACTATGAACTGTCACTGTATGGACAAAAGCTGTGTACAGGTACTTAAACATTTCTCTTCCACTGACAAAAAATATATATAAAAACAGCATGCCATGAGGGTGAGTAAATTGGAAAAAACATTTTTGGAGAACTACTTAATTAACTCTTCAACTTGTCTATTTATCAAAAAAATGCCAGTGTCACAACAAACTCTTTGCAGCTGATTTTAAAACATATTCATAAGAAGAACAGAACATCCTGCCCTATCAGCACGTGCTCCTGTGCCCCTGCAAAAGAATCCCTGTTGATCATTATGTAATAGTCTGCACTGCTGCGCTCCCTTTCAAGTGCTTCACACACGTGTCAAGCTTCCAGTTTTGCACGTGGGAGTCTTCCCAAACCGTGCCCGCATCACTTTTCAGTTTCCAGTGTTAAATCCAGACAGACCTCATCGTTTGAAAGGAATATTAGGCAGGGAGTGATATATTCAGCACTACCCGGGGTGTTCAAATTTCTCTTTGATGAAGAACAGAAAAAGAATATATACTAAGGGACAAAATGCAAATTCACAAAATTAATTAGTTTCAGGGCAAATACTGGGCATACTTAAATGAGTCTTTTGACCATGTGTGATATATGGTGCAGACTTAAATTAAATTTGAATTGCTCATGAGTGCAACCCAAAGCCAATCACTTTGCACACTTACCGTAGTTAGGTATTAGCCAATATGGTATACCCACAGACAGATATGCAAAAAAAAAGAAAAATCAATTAAAGTAATATTGCGAGTTCAATACAGGTTAAGCTTAATAGACAGCATTTGTGACATAGTGTTGGTTACAACAAAAAAGAATTTCAACTTTTCTTTAAAAAAAGCACAAATCTGTCACTTAAAATGGAAGTGAATAGGGACAATCGGAAATGTTATAATACTCACCGTTTTAAAAGGATATCCACAAGACGTACAAAACATGTGTGTTAACCAATTGTACAACCCCATTGACCTTCATTGCAATCGCATCACTGTATGATTTGTCTGGTAATCAACATTGTCACAAATTCTTGGATTGAAACTTGTATTGAACCCAGAATATTCCTTTAAGATTTTCTCAGCACCCTCAAAGTCTGTAATCAAAAGTCAGACATTTCAATCAAAGTTAAACAGTTCTCATCTTATTCTTTCAAGAACAAAAGATCTGAGCCATGAAAGTGAATATTGAACATGTTATCTAAATGGTTCCAGAATTTAAATGTTTTGGTGAACCATTAAATATTCTGAGCTATGAAAGAGAAACCTCTAAGCTATATTTATATATAAATATTTAACAGTTAGTTCCGGTCCTCGAATCTGATTGGATGAGAGACATTCCATGAGCACTGATGGTCTGACACCATCAGCACTCAAGACACTTCACTGTGTGTATATCACTCCGCTTGTGTTCACGCTGTTCTAAACTAAAATGCAAGAGCAGTGCATATGTTTTAATAGCTACTTTTTGACATTACATATGTTAGCCAGCAGGTGGTGGCAAAATATAATTTTTGTGTGTAATATGAGCCAGTTAGGTGACGTGAAGTGAATCCACGTCAGCTAGTGTCTACATAAAACAGCTCTTCGTGATCGCTCGTATTAATACTACACTACTAAAGCTAGGAAATAGCTTTAATCTGCTTTAAATGAACAACTTCAGCATTACGGCTCATCACAGCTAAGAGACACAGCAGACTAATTAATTACACAATGTGTGCTGTTTAAAAGTGAGGAGAACATTACGGTTTCTATAGTGATCGACTCTACCGCGAAATAGGGAGAAAAAACCCCTGCTTGGATGCTATTGGATGCTATCTCTACTTGGGAAAGGAAACAGGTGATCACTCACTCTCTCACTCACTCATACACACACACACACACACACACACACACACACACACACACACACACATCCATCCTTGTTTATCCAATAACTTGTTAGAAACAGCACAAGCCGTGATACTATTTCTGAAGTGACATTTTTGAATTACTAATGGAGGTTTGGACGCATCATTTGGTTTGAACCAGCAACGGCAGATTCTTATTGGTCGCGTAAGAAAGTAGTTCCATGCACAAATGCGTTTTTTATGACCGTAATAAGTTTTTCCTAATTTATAAAAATGTACTTGTTCATTGAACTGTTGTACATAAGCAATAGCACACAAGCAAGAGTGCTATATGGCCCTATATCAGCACTGCTGTAATTACCTACAGCACTCGGCCTGCGGCCAAATCACAGCAGTGCTGATGTAGGGCCATATAGCACTCTTGCTTGTGTGATATTGCTTATATACAACAGTTCAAGAGCAAGAGTGCGATATGGCCCTACGTGTGTATATATATATACACACACACACACACACACACACACACACACACACATGCAAACACATGTTTAAAAAACTTCCATAAAGTATTGTTTTCCCTTCATAATGAAATAAATCAGTTTATACCACGGGTTTGTTGAATGATTGGTCGACAGACATTTGTAGGTGTGCAATTATTTTCTAGTAAGCGCACGGCTATAAATTAGTTCCAGGGCTTGACCGTATAATGGTTCCATATCACTTCGCCAAATTATTTCAGTTATTTCAAAGAGCCGTACAGGCTACCACAACAAAATAACCAATTAAAATACAAAAAGTCTATAATAACCAAAATTTATTTCAGTTTCAGTTGAAAAGTGCCCTTGCACTTTCCCCCCTCTCTCTTTCTCTCCCACCCACACCAATTCCACTCTGACACACACACACACACACACACACACACACACACACACACACACACACCAACAAACATTCTTGATGTCAATGTACCACCACAACTTGATATACAGCACAGCAACTGTTTCTATATTATCCAAAACTACAGTTTCTATACTGTGTGAAATATGCCTTTTTGTCTGTGGAAAGCAACCTTGTGCACCCCCCCCCCCACTCTCTTAACCTCTCTCACACACACAATCTCACACATGGACATACACATACGCTCACACATACTTGCAAGTGACAAACACAGCTGTAATGTCAGCACGCCCTGCGACTCAGTGGGGTTATAAACAGTATTTTAACAATAGAAAAGCTACATACAAGAATGGCGACACTCGCTGCTACTGAGAAATGTAAGTAGTAAATGTAGTTCGAGTCGGAAGACTAGCAGCTGTACATCATCACACCATTAGCTGGGTAATTCCCAGCCAATCACATGTAAGCTGTTGCTTTATAAGTCTGCACACAATCTATCACATTGCTGTTTCAGTGTGCTAACCCGGCAACCTCCACCACCATCAGCTGAGTCCCGTCCTGCATGGGGGTAGGCTCCTTGCCCCTGCCTCCTATCTCCGGCAGGATATGACAGATGGGGCCTACTCCAAAGAGAGACATTACTTTTCTGTTTTATGTTCATCAAATAAAATGTCATCTTAAATCTCACTCAAGTCTGCAAGTCTTCCTGATAGAAGTATACTTAAACTTACATCTTGCCGATCTGAAGTGATGTTACTATTGACGAAAGCTGCAGCAAACACAGGTAATTCCACACGCGACCTCTCTCAGTTTCTCTCTCTTGTGCTCGCTCGCTCACTCATGCACACACAAACGCAAACATGCACTGCCTTGTTACTCCAATAAGAGCTTGAAAGTAGAGCAAGCCTCCATTGCTCATTCTAAAGTGACATTTTGGAATTAGCAATGATGGCTTGGGCTGTATCAAAGCAAGCCGCTGAATCCGTGGTGGAAGAAAGTAGTTCCACTCACAAGAGCGTTTTAGGGACAAAAACCAGACAATGTCGAGATAAAATCCTGACCAATGACTGATTTGGTAACCATGGTATAAGTGGAATAATTGACTCCGGCCTGTTGAACTGTTGAAAAATAACGTACAACTGAGGTGCAATGGCCACTCCGTTGCGCGTCATGTTCGCATTACCACTCAAGGTCTGAATTACTTTTTAATAATTCAACGGTCCATTGTCAATTATTCCTTACATATCTTTCTTAATGAGAGTTTATTTTTTGTGGACACAGGTTGAATTATTATCAATTGAACCCTGTGCAGGTTTGGTAAAAAAGTTGCTCAGACTCTTATTCAAAATCTGTCTGGGGTACTTGACACCAAATGCAAGTACTCAATGTGCCTGAGAGGTGATGATGAAATTTTTCCATGTTTACCTGCTGAGAAACCCAATCTCACTTCTGCTGTCTGACTCTAAACACCATTATGAAATCCCATGCAACATCAGGCAGACTTTCATGGATTTCTCTCGTCGTTTACTTAAAGAGAATTTTGGAAACTGAAAAGTTTAAAAAAGCTATGCAGTCTATGAGATTTAGTTGGGATGTTTGAGTGATCAGCAAGACTTCTTAAGGTTTTAAGCTTCTCCTCATAATTCTTTTATCAAGGCAGATTTAGGGCTGCAGGAGGGAAGCTGTCTTCATCATGATACTTGTAATCCATTTATTCAGGCTAGAAATTCAAGCACACTAACTTGTGTCCTGGAAAAGCTATTGGGGAGACCAGGGCTAGTTGTTATATTGAATATCCACAGTGTAGGTTTATTTTCAAGTCAAAGTCTATACAACATCATGCAACCCCACGACCACATGAGCGCGGGCGTTGTATTTTGTCTTTGCTACACGCATCACATCATTTTAATCAATTTAAACCATCTGAATACTGTTCACAACACTTTAGACTGTCATTTAAGGGTTAAATTTCTGACGCACTGAGTCACCTGACACAACAGCATTACGTTGATTTGCTGGAAGTGCTTCTACGGGCGCAGAGACATCAAAAAGAGCCTCTGGTAAGAAACCTCTTTAAGTTTTCATTGAAACGTGTTTGGGTGTAAAGAGTAGAGTCTCTAGTTTTATTTGATATGCCGCATTTAAAAATTCATTCATTTTTTGCATGGCAGCGCTCTGATAAACATGATGTCCACAAATGGGGGTTTCGGTACATTATTCCCCTTATAAGTTGAATAAACCTGTTATTTTGAATACTTTCAACATGAACACATCTGTGGGCCATTTCGCTTCATTTGAATATAACTTTTGTTACAACATGCCCCAATTGCAAGGTATACTGTCACACTACTTGGTGTAAGTTGTAATAATGGAACAGCCTATTATTAGCCTTAACAGTAAAACAATTATAAAACAGAAAAAAAAATTATAAAAAAGGCAAAAATGGTACCATACAAAAATATACATTTTTTAAATCAGTACAGCAAATGCATCAATGTAGGTATCATGAACTAACAATGACCAATTTTTACAAGAGGTATTCATCTTGGTTACTGTTAATTTATAACTCATAATGCATTAACTAACATTAACACATCTTTGAATTGTAAAAATGTTTTAGAACCTCTTAACCAAGATTAATCTGTGCTGAAAAAGTTTTGTGTAACAAAAGATCAACTCATTGTTTGTGCCAAGTAATATTTTTATAGTTCACTTGTTTACCCAACAGATATAGTAAAAATTTGATGATAGGAATTTTAGTTTGGTGGATAGAATTCTAGTGTTTTGAACTAGGTGTTGGAAATGATCATGCAAAAACACTGTTAGTGAAAACACACATTTGTGTAATTGGACTTTTGCCTCTAAACTTCATAGTAACTGAGAAAAAGCCCTTGTTACAACTTCACCATGTGACAACTAGCCCCACTCTCCCTTATACATCCCTCACCATCAGACAAACCCTAGAATGAGACCACAAACAACATAAAAATAGCTGTTGTCATTGCTATCTGGCATTTTCTTAGTGGAGGTGGCTGCCAAATGCTTGGAGCTAATGAGCATCATGACATTCGGTATACTAGTCTGGGAAAGGAGGATCCATGTTTCTGTTGAGTTTGTCTGGAGAGAGACGATACTGTAGCAGAATCATCTAACCGGAAAACAAGAAATCAAAATGGAATCTGTTTACTTTCTTAATTCACATTCCTGATCTGAAGTTTTTCTGGAATAAAATTGGCTTAAGTCACCAAGCCCTATCATTTTTCAACCCCTTGCCTGCAATCACCTGGCCAATTTCTGGTATGTAACGCACACTTTTCAAGATCCGATTCATTCCTGAGGGATGCAATTGCCTACAAAAAGTCCCATCCCATTATTTCTCGTCAAATATTCTACAATAAATCACTACTGAATACATAGTAGTTAAAGACACCTAATATAAAATGGGTCCTGAACATTTCGATTTCAAGGGGTCTTTAACTTGTCTGGCAGAAAGTTCATTTTTGGGTGAAATATTTCTTTAAGCATTAGCCAATGGGATGGCACCTGTTATGGCATCCTCTTCAGAGTTCACCCTGTTGTACCATAATGGGTGACCACCACTCAAGAGGTAATCAAATGGAGAGGGATGCTAGATTTGAGTGCAATAATTATCAGACACAATTAGAGCTTGTTGAAGCACAGACTCATTATGTTGTTCAGTTCAAAATCATTAGATGATGAAGAGATCGCATTACCTGTACAAGGGCAATATTTCACTAAAATGTGATAGCATATAGCCTACCTTAACACATGTCTTGTACCTACCTACGGTGCTGTGAAAATGTATTTGACCCTTCCTGATTTCTTCTATTTTTTTGTGTATTTTTCATACTAAATTGCTTTAGATCTTCGAACGAGATATGGTATGCAAAGGCAACCGGACAGTACAAAATACTGTTCACATATTCAACACCTATATAAAAAAACTAAAAAACTAACTGCCCCCTTAAACGTAATAGCTGGTTGTGCCACCTTTAATAGCAACAACTACAACCCAATGCTTCTGATAACTGCAGATCAGTCATTCACAATGCTGTGCTGGGATTTTGGCCCACTCTTCTTTGCAGAACTGCATTATTTCAGCCACATTGGAGGGTTTTCGAGCATGAACTGCCCGTTTAAGTTCTTGCCACAGCATCTCAATCGGGTTCAAGTTAGAACTTTGACTATGCCACTTCAAAACTTTAATTTAGCTTCTTTTGAGCCATTCAGAGGTGCTTTGGATCATCGTCTTGCTGCATAATCCAGTTGCACTTGAGCTTCAACTCACGTAATGATGACTGGATGTTCCCCTTTAGGAATTTCTGGTAGAGAGTCAAATTCATTTTTCCCTCAATTATTGCAAGTCACCCTGAATCAGCAAAGCATCTCCACACCATCACACTACCACCAACATGCTTGACCATAGGTATGATGTTCTTTTTGTGGAATTCTGTGTTTGATTTACACCAGATGTAATGGATCCCTGTCTTCCAAACAGTTCCACTTTCGATTCCAGACTGATCATTTCTCAAATTTCTTGCAACCTTGGCATAGTCTGCTTCTGGGTGAGACCTTTTAGCCGACTTCATGCTGCTGAAAAAGTTCTATTTAGGTGTTGATTTGATTAAACAGGGCTGGCGTAATCAGGCCTGGGTGTGTCTAGTCCAGCTGAACCTTGAATACATTCACACAGGCCTAGATGGTATTGGATAACTTTTTTACTTATAAATAACATCATTTAAAAACTGTATTTTGTGTTTACTTAGATTGCCTTTGTTTTATGATAGATTTTGTTTAAATGAAACCATTTAGTAAGAGATATCCCCAAAAACAGAATAAATCAGGATGGGGCAAATACTTATTTACAGCACTGTACCTACCTATCTTCCTGCAGTATAATACTTTAGAACAAACCTTAACCAGAATGTTTGAGGGATACCAAAATAGTGCTGTTTTGCAAGCACCATAAACATCTTGTTGTTAGTCTGGAACAGTCTTGCAGTCTGATGTAATTTTAGTGGGCACTGAACCATGCTAAAAACGTATTAGATGAAGGACGCAAGCCCGAGGGCAGAGCAATACGGGACACCAAGGCAGCCCAGTTCAAATCTTGCTAGTGATGGCTCTGTAAACTTTCAACTGAGATTATAAGATTATTAAATCACTGGTTATACTCTTTCCTTTCCAAGGACAACTTGCTTGTGTTGCTTTCTTTCTAGCATGTGACCATTTTTTTTAACCTCTTCGAAGGAATAAAGCTGTACAGACTGAAATATGCAGGAAAAGTGAGGAAAAGTAAACTTATTGGTGATGCCACTTTGAAATGGTAGCATTTTAAGCTACAAGCTACTAAATACTACAGTAGGTACTGTAGGAATATGCAGTTAGCTACAGTACAAAATTACAAACCAAAAATGGCCTACTACATTATATATGTACATAGTGAAATGCGTCCATGTAGAGCATGGCATGGTCATAGAGTAACAACGTATATACACTCACCATCCACTTTATTAGGTACACCTGTACATCTATTTATCCATGCGATTATCTAATCGTATGTAATGTATAAAAGCCTGCAGATAAAGGTCAGGAGCTTCAGTTAAAGTTCGCATCAACTATCAGAATGGGGAAAAATGTGATCTCAGTGATTTCGACCATGGCATGATTGTTGGTGCCAGATGGGCTGGTTTGAGTATTTCTGTAACTGCTGATCTCCTGGGAATTATACGAACAACTATCTCTTGAGTTTATAGGGAATGGTGCGAAAAACATCCAGTGAGCGGCAGTTCTGTGGGCGAAAACAGCTTGTTGATGAGAGAGGTCAACAGAGAATGACCTGGTTCGAGCTGACAGAAAGGCTACGATAACTCAGATAACCACTCTGTATAACTGTAGCGGGCAAAAAAGCATCTAAGAATGCACAACATGTCAAACCTTGAGTGAACGTTGTTCTCTTCTGTTTAGAAAAAGAGAGAATGACTGAAAGCCGCAAACGGTGCGTGTTCCCCTCTTCTCGCTCTATAGCTGAAGAGGACACACATCAGTTTTTGCTCTGTTTGTTTGCGGGTTAGAGCACGCTGCTCTCGCATTGCAGCAGGGCGGATGCGAGCACTGCGATTTGCTTTAACAGGCAGAGTGCGTCGTGCTCGCCTCGCTTGCTTCCGGGAGTCAGCACTCACGAAAAAAAAAAAAATCGTTCGTGGGGCTCTTGCATGGATTTGGCTGAGGAGCAAGAGATGGGTTGATCCCTTTCTCTCACTCTCTCCCCAAACCCAGCTGGTCCTTCACATGATCTTGACGCTTCTTCGGATCATGAGGTGGATCGCGATTCTCTTCCCGCCTCCGAGCTTTCCGTCCGCGATAAAAAATCTACGGATAAAAAATCTATAATTTGTGAATTATAATCAGTAATTACATATCAGGTGATTGCAACACGCTGCAAAAAAGTTGGGACAGTTGAGTGTTTACCACTGTGAAACATCACTATTTCTTCTAATAACAATTATTAAGCATTTGGACACTGAAGACAAGTTACAGATGGTCAGGTCTGCAGGCAGGCCAGTCTAGCACCCGCACTCTCTGCTTACACAGCCATGCACTTGTAATCAGGGCATTTTGTGGTTTGAAGTTGTCCTGCTGGAAAATGCCGGGACGTCCCTGGATGGCAGAATATGTTGCTCCAAAAGTTTGACATATCTGTCTGCATTAATGGTGACCTCACAAATGTGTGAGTTACTCATGCCATGGGCACTGACACACCCCTTATTCATACAGACACTGGCTTTTGGAACTGACGCTAATATCAGCTTGGATTGCCCTTTTCTTCTTTGGTACAGAGAACACGACGACTGTGTTTTTCCAAAACGATTTGAAATGTGTACCAAAAAACACGGTTCCACTGTTCTACTTTCCATCTAAGATGCGACTGAGCCCAACTTGCATCTGTGGATGCAGCGGCGAGTGGTGTTGACTAAAATTTGTTTACTAAAGTTATCCCAAGCCCATGCTCATGATATCCATAACAGATGAATGATGTTTTTTAAGACAGTGATGTCTGCGATATCAGAGATCATGCGCATTCAGAAGTGCTTTTCATCTGGCCCTATACACACCAAGATTTGACCAGATTCCTTGTAACTTGTAACTATATTGTGCACTGTAGAGGGTGAAAAATACTTCCAAGTCTCGAATGATCCTTGCTCTTGAAGGACTAGGCTGTTTTTGGAGGATCCTTATATACTGTAACATGATTGCCTCACCTGTTGAACATCTCTTGTTTCACATCGCCTTTTTTAACTCATCTAATTGTTATTAGTCTTGAATTACCCCTGTCTCAACTTTTTTGGAGCATGTTGCAATTATCTAATTTGAAATGACTGTACATTTTCAACACACAACGAAATTCACAAGGTAAAACATCATATAATGTGTAGTTGTAGTGCTTTCAAGATAGTAAAGGGTGAATATCATTTACAAATCAAACATTTTTATGTTTATCAGCATTTTTCATACTGTCCCAAGTTTTTCAGAATTGGGGTTTGTGGCAGGGCGGAGGGCGGGGATGGGTCATGATTTTACACACCCAGTCCCGTATTAGGCTAATTAAGCCTCCGAGAGGGATAAAGGTCGACTGCAGAGGATCGTGCGGGAGAGAGAGATAATTTATGGACATGTCCGTCATATGTGTGTGTTTGTCTTTTGTTTAAGTTCTTAATAAAAATATTATTTATGTCGTCAAGCCAGTTCTCGCCTCCTTTTCATTGACTACGTTACACTGGTTCCGAAATCCGGGAAGGAGGAGGGATACGCAGTAGTAGAGTTCTCGCCACTACCATCCACCCTAACGGAGCAGCCGCGGCCGTCTGCCGGGGGACGAGGAGCCCAGCCGCCTGGAAGAGGACGATGGCCGCCGACCGCGAGGGGAGAAGGGGCTCCTAACCGACCGCCTGGAGCGGGAGAACTGCTGCCAGGGGCGGGGGAGACCCCTTCTGTTCCCCGAGAATGCGGCTGGGCGTTCAGTCCGCCAGGGGCTGGAGGTCTGCCTCTGATCCGCCCTGAGAGGCGCGGCTGTCGTCCGATAGAGGGTGGAGGAGTGGCCGAGGAACAAGCTGTGGCCTATTGGAGAACTGGCGAGTAAGAGTTTTTTTTTTTTTTCATCTCTCTCTCCTCAACTACACTGTTACAGGAAGTACCCCCCCCCCCAGTTTAATTATTTCTGTTTCCCTCCCCTTGTCCCCTCCCTCGTCCAGGTAGACAGGGCTTAGGGCACGCCCTCTCCCAGGGAAAGGGGGGTGTACGTCATGCTGGGGGCTCCCCAGCCTGAGAGAACGAGGGAGGAATGTGGCAGGGAGGAGGGCGGGGCCGGGTCATGATTCTACACACCTGGTCCCTTATCAGGCTAATCAAGCCTCCGAGAGGGATGAAGGTCGACTGCAGAGGATCGTGCAGGAGAGAGAGATCGTTTACGGACATGTCCGTCATATGTGTGTGTTTGTCTTTTAAGTTGTTAATTAAAATATTATTTATATCGTCAAGCCGGTTCTCGCCTCCTCCTTTCCATTGAATACGTTACAGGGTTGTAAATGGACAAATAAATAGACACATTTAAATATGTTATTTAATTCACATTTAAAAATGTAATTATATTTAACAATAAAATTGTGTGTTAATAAATCATGTATTTAATTCAAGTTTCAAATTTGATTAAATATGACAATAAAAGAGCACATTAATTATCCATCCATCCATCTTCAACCGCTTATCCGACACCAGCACATTAATAAGTCATTTTTAAATGCACCTTTTAAAAAAGCATTTGCCATTTTCTTTTCTATTTTGATTTACTTTGGCTTTTCTTTTTCCATTTGACAATCAAGTTTAAAAATGCCACTGGACAGTTTACACGTGGGAGCAACCAATGAACTTTCAACTCAGTTTTAAGACACGCCCCCTTTCCCACATCCCACTCAAAGGAGATGTAAAACGGCATGTCATTGGATGGTTATTTATAGAAACATGAGCAGTTTGTGCTCTTAAGATACTT